>NC_134650.1:44630102-44997920 GCF_030463565.1 Pelecanus crispus
CCCTCTCTGTACATTTGCAATAGTATTTTTCCACCTTATTTGGGTGGTGGTTTTATTTCTGGAGATCTTAACAGTAGCAGGATAAAGCATACAATAGAGGAATAATATTTTATTAAATGACACTTCACCACTAAGGGTCATGATGAAACATCATGGCCTTAAGGGATTGTCTGTGGAAAGAACTGCACTTTATTCTTCAAAACTTTAAAAATATGTTGACAAGTTTGAAACTGAAAGGTATAACTCAACTGAAATCCAGGGAGTTATACCAAGAATTGATTCATTCAAATTGTTTGAAAAATGAGATACTTCTGGAGTAGTGACTGAAAGATTAGGAAATACTGCAAAATTCAGATCCAAGGTACATAGCACAAGAATCCTGAAATAATATTTCAGCTTACTGAAAGTGGGTGGTGAGGTCTTCACCTGATTACCTGATAGGCAAAACACTAAATTAGTTGGTCGATAATGACGTGAATTCGTGTTGAAAGGATATATGCCTTGTGGGCGGTGTTAGGATTGTCCTGTGGTGAAAAATAGCCTGTTTCAACCTTCATGTGCTTTTAGATGCCTGGAAGTCTGTGGTGTTAATGCGAACCGCTGAAGTAGAAAACGCTGCATGATATTTGCTTTATTTTTCTACCTTTTGCTTCTGTTTGAAGATTCCCAAATTCATGGCCTTTAAGAACGCCTCTTTGAGGGGCAAGGGAAACAGCTTGTATTTCCAAATATGCCACTTCTGTTTCTACCTTATCTCTTAAAATTTTTTTAGCATGTTTTCTTTCTCTTCTGTGGCCTCTCTGCTATTGCTACGTGGGGAGTTTCTGGGCAGAGACTGAATAGCGTGCCCGTGTTAAGCTGCAGGCAGAATACCTTTTGACAAAACCGTGTCCAGCAAACTTCACCGGCAGTTTTAACAAGGCTTCTGGAACTGATAGGACTGTGAAGTTAGCCACTGTGACAGCAATTTATAAGCTGTGAATAGAACACTGTGCTGATTATATTGATTTTGAAACCTACCACCAAGGCTGCTATTCATTGACATTCTTGTTGGCAGCATGTCATGGAAGCTCCATCTATGTTAAAAGTGAGATGTATTAATACTAGACTTGTCAGATTTGTCTGGACTCAAATCCAGACAGTGCAGGCTTCAAAGGTATCATCAAGAAGATGCCCTATATCCTGGGCAGTTTGGGCTTTTTTGAGTTTGTTTTTACTGTAATCTGTATGCCTCATCTGAAATATTTTCTCTCAGGGTCTTTTCTGGAGTCTGCTAAATGCAGCTAGTAGAGCAGTCATAGAGTCTAATTAGTCATTTTCTTGGCTGTGAATATCAATTTTCTCAAGTTGACAGTTGTGTAGACTCTAGGGTTGTTCTTTGCCGATGGAGGGCATTCTTAAAATGTAATGGAGACAAAACATTTGGGTGGAAGTCAGCTGTAAGCATCTGGGCTGTGTTAGCACCAGCGATGGCAGCTGCACTTGGGTTTGCAAAGTAGGGCACTCTGCAAGGCTCTGGGCCCCGTGGCTTAAGTACTCACAGCCCACCAGAAACTGTCAGCAAAGAGAGAAAAATGAAATGAATTGACAAGTCTTGACAAAAACCTTGGGGGGCTGGCACACTCCCTCTTCTCCCTGCAATAAGGAAAGTCTTTAACTTTTTTAATTGCTTCCATTTTTTTTCTCCGTGATGGTGATATTTTTTCCCCAAGTGACTACAGTGGTAGTTCATTTATCATTTTTTCCTTTCCCAAGCCCATGTGACTTTGTTTTCCTTAATTTTATTTAATTCATTATAACTAATTGACTCTCAGTTTAGGGAACAGAGGCTTCTGAGCCTGCTGGTCTGGTCTTAATTTATTTTTGGTGAAGTCTTTTTCTTCCAGCCCAGGACTAAAGTACAAGGTTATTCTTTTTTTTTTTTTTTTTTAAAAAAAAAAAGCAAACCCAGAAAAACCCAAAACCCAACACCACAAAAAACCCCAAACCTGCAAGAAATAAAAATATGAGCATTATTAACTTCTTTGTAGATTAATAGAAAGAGAAACTCTGCTTTCAGCATCTCACTGGCTGGCCCACTTCTAGCAAAAAGGCAGCCTGGGCTTCATTGCGTGCCCACGATAAGGCTGGCTGAAGTGGCTGCCTGTTTGGAAACAAAGGCCTTAAAGAAGGTGGCAGTGAGGGTTCAGCTGAATGCGAGACGCACTACCCTTGGTGCTGCCACGGATTCAGTCTCCGGCCTTGGAAGTCACTTGAAGCTTACCTTAATATCCATTCAGTCGTCTGTCTGCTTTTGATTTCACTGTGCCTTAGATGCAGGCACAACTAGATATCCTGCGAATCAAGCTTTTAGATATCTATCTACATAAACATGTATTTTCTTTTCTTTCTGGAGTGTGCATATATTGTACTGAAATCTAGGAAGAAGGTAGAGTAGCATACTCCAGTGCATCATCTCCACAGTATAATGGTTGTTTTGCTCTTTTAAAAAGGAAGGAAAACAGATTTCCTTGACAGTGAAAATAATTCCATTTCAATCTCTGTTATATAGATAATTATATTTATTTTCTTATGTAAAATACTTGGAGATCCTTGAGAGAAAATTATGTTTATTTGATAGATTTATTTAAAAATGAAACACTGGCTAAATAATACTGATTCACGAGTCTTCTTCCTTTCCTGGTTCTGTGGGAGTAACCCCTCCTCCTCTGTGGGGAACAGTCAGAGGTGGTGCTCTCTGCACACGGGCGTCCCTGGTGAGTATCCCAGGGAAGATTATGTGATGACTGGGGGAATTGCTAGATGTGGTCTTCATGTTTTGTTTCCCTTCCCCACACAATTTCTGCCATATTTTCTGCTCTGGGTTTTAGAGGAGGACTCCAAGTAGTCCCTTGATCCTGAGCAGATCTTGATCAAACTGCTGGCAAAATTGTTTATTTTGCTATTTTACGGTTTGTGTGTATATACCTGCAAGGGGTGAGGGGCATTTCTCAATGGCACAGTGCTATTTCCATTAATCTGTCTGCATCCTTATGCCTTCCTTTCTGCTGCTTGGTGATTATTACACGGGCTTCCTCTGTGAATTAACAACAAAATGTGCAGGAATCCTTGCTATACCGTGAAAGCCAAGGGAATCTTAAACTTTTTTTGTCCAGAAGTTGTACTTTACCCAAGAGCACCATCTTCTGGATGTCATGTCTCTCCATTTCTGGGAGTACTGTGGTTGAGTTAAATTCTGCTTGAAGGGGAAGATCGCTATGGAGAAGTGAAAGCTTGTAAAACTGTGCCTGGTGGGGGACTCGCTGTCATTTTCTATTTAGCAGATACAAAAGCTCTCTCTGGACTATTTTCACTTGCTTTTGCAGGCATGGCCTTCTGACCTGTTCATTAGTGGCAGAACTGGGGAGGGTCTTCAGAGTTCCTTGCATTTCTTGGCTGGCTTTGGGTACTTCTCTGCATGGTCCTGCTACTCATTGTATTCTTGCAGTGAGTTCCCTCTTCTGGGCCCTTATTTAGTTGCTCTGGCCTTAATTGCAGTCTTCTGGGCTGCTTTCTGACCATCTTGACTAAATGGCAAGTCCCTCTGAAACATTCTGAACATCTGAAGAAGAAATTGTCTTGAGGACCTCATTTTGGTCCAATATGAGATTATATTATTGACTTGAGATTTGGGAGAGATTTGTGGATGGAATTGATGCTGGTTCAGATCAAAGGAAACCTTATGAAAAACCTGTCATTAAAAACTGGTTGCATATAAGCACGATTGCCAAAAGAATCTCTTGTGAATCAATGTTCTCTTCTGCCTGTGTCATAGCAAAACCAGACGGAAACAAAGACTTAGTGAAGTCTTTAAATGTGAAAAGGGCCCAATTAACCATCAGGTTAAGATAAAAATGAAATTCATTTCAGTTCATTTAAAATTAGTTTTAAATTCATTTCAGATGCACTCTTTTTATAGGCACTACTTTAAGCTTTTTTCTATTGTTTCATTACAGTCTGAAAGACAAAATCACAACTGGAAAGAAGTTTGTCACAACAATCCTATCACTTGCCTGGCACCTTGGACAGGCAAGATACAGGGATCTGTCAAATATGTTGTGGCCATGTGCTCTGGCTAAAAAAAAAAAAAATTAAAAAGCATTGCAATGAAATGTGCAAGATGGAGACAAGAAGGTCTCTTTGACCTCATTTTGCACTGTTTTGCTATTTCATGAGTCACTTAAACCAGGGGAGATTTTACTTACTAGGAGAAACTTTGGAATTGCAAGGGTGGTTAAGCATGGAAGAGATTTCCTTGGGGGTGGTGAAGTCCTTATCCTTAGAGACTTTCAAGAACAGATTAGAGAAACGTCTGTCAAGAATAGTTTGTGTAGCTGAGCCTGCCTTAGGCAGGAAGATAGACTGAATGACCTTTGAGATTCTTTTCCAGCCCTATTTTGATGATTAATCCTCAGAGGGAGTGCGTATGCTGTGTGCTACATTTGATCTGAGCTAGGATGTAAGCATGTTGGTTGTTACTGCAGAGCAAACACTCTGGCTGAACATCACTCATAAATTTTGCTTCAACTGTCTGTATCACAGAATGGGAAGCTGGTTTTATTTGTCTGAATGGAAGAGCCTTAAGGGTGAGGTGGCTGAACTCCCAGGATGCTCTCTGTCATAATTGGATGGTGTTAACCTCTACCAGAGGCAGAAGAATGCCCCTTTGTACCCTGATTAATCGTGGTAGATTCTGCTAAACTCTCTCAGCTACATATAACCTTGCTGTTTTGTTCAAAAAGATGGTCAACTCATATTCATGCCAGTAAAATCTTTATTCACCCTGTGTTACCGTTCCCAATGTAGATACTGCATGTTGTACTAGCAAAGCTAAATAAGACTGAGCTTTTCAGGGCGTGTGTCTTCCTAGGTAAATCTAGAGAATTTAGCATGGCAGGCCCTCGGGGCAGCTTTTTTGAAGTCTTTGGGCACTATTACAAGCACATAATATCACATGGGAAGCGATAACATGGAGAATTCCTTTTGGAAACACTTGGAGACCTCCATTGCTGCAGTTATCACTCCCTATCTCTTCTGACTGACACAGCTGCAGAGGCAGAGTTACAAGTGATCTTATCACATGAATCTCATTAGAAAGTGCCCACTGAAGTATTTTCAAAGTGCCTTTTCAAAGCATACTACTTTCCACCCCGCTTCCATTTCGCTCTTACAAAAAATGCATCCACCAAAGTATCTGAATAAAGTCAATGAGAATGTAAGGCATCCATCCCTTTTTTGTAGTTTCCCTTGATAAACCAATATTTCACTAGAATGAGTCTGGAAGAATAGTGCTCAAGTTTAACATGGAAAACGTTGTTCAGCAGGACTCGCTTTGGGTCTTACACACTGTAAATGAGGTCATATATTCAAAAGGGATCTAAATGCTAAGGTTTACCAGATAGGATTTGTATTATGCTCTTGACAGGCACTATTTATGCATCAGTAAAAAAGTTTCTTGCAGATTAAAGTTACAGTAACTGGTACAACTCTGGGTCTATTTTTAAGCTGCATAATGTGCTGCTCAATATCCTTTGATTATAGAGATTCAGATTTCATTTGAAGAACATGTCTGTGTGTGAATGTGCTGCAAGAGTTGCAAATCTATTATTTACACCAGATAGAGGGTTTTTCTTCCATTGTTTTTTAAGCCAATTTGGTCTGGTCCCTGAGTTGCAGCTCAGTAAGTGCATATGACACCATCTGGTAGCTCTGTGCTGGTCCTAGACCTGTGTGAAAGCCATGAGCAGAGGTTTAAAATTGTAATGTTGTGGTTTATTTCAGCAAATTCCCTTTTGAGACATTGAAGCTGCAGAGTAAGGTTTTCTGAGAAACCTCCTAATATGCCTCTGTTTGGTGCTTAGCAGCAGCTCTGTACATCCATCCCCCGCTCAACGTTACATGTAAGTGTGAAAAAACTGAAGATAACTCAAATTTGCAATATTTGGGTCTGAATGCTGAGCACCCACCTGTAGGAGTGGCTGGGCTCAGATCATTGGAGTAGCAGCATCTCAGTTTCATAAGAGTTGAAATGTATTCCAGTTTGAAGAGACAGGAGTGATTGTAACTTAAATTCATATTTGGATCCTGAACCTCCCAGAAGCCCTAGAGATATTTGGAGATAGATTTAGCCTACGCCAGACCCCTGAAAATTGAGGTTACTTAACCCTCTTTTTTCCCTCATCTTTAAATATCTTTCCCTTTCCCTATTCTTTTTTCTTCAGGGTGAAAAGGATTTTGAAAAATATGGAGTTACTAGTAAAAGAGAGGCATAGTAAGGATTTTGTCTGAATGTCATGTAGCCTGGAGGTCTAAGGAAATGAAGTTATGACAGCAAGTAGTTTTTTGTCCTTCATGGACAAGCTAACTCTTGAGGCAAAATGGCTAAGGACCATCAGTGAACTTGTCTCCTTACAGATCTGCTGCCTGTGATGGTGTAACAAAAGGCTGGAAACCTCTGGGGCAAGAGTAGTGAACTACAGGAATGCCAAGTGTAAATGACGGACAATTTGCACTGATTTTGTTGCATTGTGAGCAGAACTGACGGGAGACTGACCTGCCTTACTGCCATATCACCTTAGTGAGTCAGCAGAGCAGCTTCATTCTGTAGGCTGTCCAGACAGGACCTTTCATGAGTGCTAAATTTGCATTTCTTTACAAAATGTTCTCTCCGTATGTATTATTTTTGAATATGCAATTACATGGCAAGCATGCTTGTATTTCTTTTGATGAGAGTGTTTACAAGAGCAGCATTCATGATGCTTTTAAACCCGAGATTATTTAGTCTTCTAATTTTAGAGCCGTTTCTTTCTCTCTTCTATGCAAACCTGGTGCTACCAATTGTAGGTTGGCCTCAGCTTCAGTTTACAGAATTTAAAACAAATTATGAGATTGAGCTTAAAAAATAAGGAAATATTCTTTTCCCCTACGTTATCTTTCATGCACACATATTCTTCACTGTGGACTCCCACTAATAGTAAGCACATTATAGACTAAAGCTCCTCACAAGTTCCCAGCATCCACCTGAAGGATATTATGTGGGAGGTCCCCTCAAGTAAGGATTCCAATCAGCAGACTAATAAAATGGGCAAGTTCTTGTGTGATTGATACCCTGTGACAGTCTCGTGGCTGTAATGAGTAACAAGGTTCAGTGGTCTGCAGACCTCAGACTTTGCTGCTGCCCTCAACAGAAACGGTTGGACCACTGAAGAATGGGGAGCTCTCTGGTCATCAATAAGAAATAACGAGCCTTTGCACTTCTGGGCTGTGGCTGTGTCTGGAGTGTGGTGCAGTGAGGTGAACTTGCATGTGGAAGCTGCCGTCAGGATTTACCTGATCTATTTCTGTACCGCCTGACATGCAGAAGCTGGGGACACAGGGAGAGAGGTTAAAGACTCTATGCAGAATGTCAGACCTTTTCTTTGTGTTTGTCCTTTTGCCAAAACAAATTTAGTGCTGGAGAAAGCTGTCAGCTGCTAGTGCTGGAGAAATATGTCTTCTCTAGCTACAGCTGTTACGGGAGGATCCTCTTGCTCTTGTTTTCTCACCAGGTGGGTCCCTCTCTCAGATCTTGTTTTTAATGAGATTTCTTGCTCCAGAGAGATACCACAAAAGGCTATCGGGCTGGACCTCTTCACACCAAATTGCACATGAATAATTCAAGCCCATTAGCATTCATCCACATCCCCACCAAGGTTGTTGCCCAACTGAACTTATTCCTAACTACCTTTTTCCCCCTCTTCTTGTTCTCTCTTCTACTCTACCTCACTCCCTTCTTGAAAAGACACCCGTCTGTGGCAGCTGCTTCTTCCATTAAGTTCCACGGGGAATGCTGACAGCTGCTGTGGATATCTTGTGACTGAATCACTTACAAGAAATAGGTTACTGCTGAACACACCAGCTTTGAACTCTGCTTTAGGGTCGGAAGTTATTTTGGCAAGGGGGATTTCTCAGCAGTATTGTTTATGCCTCTTGATCGTGAACCTCACAGCAACAGGTCAGCAGGGACCAACTCTGGCACCTTCCATGCAGGAAGCCCTGGCCTCTATCAACTAAAATAGAAATATTTCTGGTAAAGGCCTACTGTTTGTCTTAGCTCTTCTCTGTTCTGGAACAAGAATATATAATATTGTAATCTTGAGCAGGGAAGCTCTGAACTTGAGAGGCTGATAATGGGAGACACGTCTTTGTTTATGGCAAACTTCTGAAGAGGTAATTGGCAGATTATTGCTTTGCTCTGCAATCATTCATTTCTTAGCAGTCTGCAGTGGTAAAAATATGCTAAAGCCATTCCGGAGTTTGCTGTGAGGATGTTTCCATTTGTGACCTGTGACACCTCAACGGAGGAGAATCTTTGGCTCTGTTTCTTCTCTTTACTATCCACAGTGCACCTCCCTCCACTGCCCACACATTGTTTTTTCTCGTTTTTAGATTACTGTCTCAGCAGGGTGCATTCTCTTGAAACAAACCTTGTGTGATTGTAAAGATAAAGTATGTATAGGAACATTGAAAATTATTTGGGTGAGTCAGTTCATCGTGAGAAAGTAGAGGCTTCCCATCCCTCCAGTACAGGACTAGCAGTAAAGCTACTCTTTTGACTTTGTCAGTGACCTTCTGAGTGACTTTATCCAGCAAGGACACCAATTAGCAGTAGTTTAGTCCAATGGGATTAGCTAGAGACTGCTAAATTCATGTCATGTACACCTCTGAAAGGCCAGCACCAGCCTGTCCTTGCTGGATTTGGTATGAATGGGCATATCAAAGGTGAACTATTCTATATTCTATTACTTATCCCCTTGGGCCACACAGTCTTCCCCTGTAAAGCTGAACTTTAAATATGATAGTTATTAAGGCTTGTCCAGGCTTGAGATTTAGCTCATATAAATTCTGACAGGAACAAATGACTCTAAATTGTGACCAAACCTTTCTTTGTCCCCATTCCCTTGCCCTTCCAGGTATACTGTTTGAAGAGGAAACTGAATCAGGATAGCTCAGGAAGATAAACAGCTGCTTTAAAACAAAGTTTTCCAGTTCTCTTCCTAATATAAAAACTTACTGCAACATGCTGTGCTACAGTCGAAAGCAACATGGTTGTGACAGATACTCTTCTATTTTAAAATTAGCTCTTAGAGCAGGTAACAAGTGAAGGGGAGCAGTGCAGAGCTCAGTGGAGAAGACGACATGGTGGAATTCAGTTTCCTGGGTAAAAGCTCTACCAGATAATACAAGAAAGTATTGACGGAAAAGCAGGTAGACCAAGACAAAGCACTAATATGTATTAGGAACCAGCTGGATCTGGGAGTTAGGACACTAGGTATGAGGGACTCCAGCAATTATTTCTGACCATGCTGTTGAAGGGCATATCATTTCCCCACTTTGTCCCTCTGCCTTTTTTTTTCCCTCCTATTCATGCGGCAAGCACCAAAGAGCAGTGACTGTGGGTACTGCAAGTTGGATTAATGTAAGGTCTGACTTCAAATCGACTGATTGACTCAAACTCATGTCAGAGAGCTGCAATCTGTTCTTTCAGTTTGAGTGAAACAGCATATTCAGAATGGCAAATGAAAATCAAGGGCAGGGGTGGGAGCCTGCTGCTGCTGCTGATTTTTTGGGTAGGAGGGGTCACTAACTAACACCCCAGCTCATCCCAACTCTTCTTGTGTCAGAAAGCAGCAACAGCCCGTCAGACTTTTCATGGATCTGGCACAGGCAAAGTTGGCAGGAAGCCCGCTGCCATTTTGTTACTCACAGCAGTCTGCTGCTCAAGGCAACTGCCTGCCTTGCCTCTACCTAGAGCTGGCCATGAAAATACACCACTGTTAAAGACAGCCCGCACAGCACATTTGTCAGCTCAATTAAATTAGCTTAAAAAGATCTCTTATGTTAAATAGATGCAGCTTTCTTAGATATTCAAGGACTGTTTTTCAAGGACTGTGTGTACAGCATCTAGCCTGCCAGGGCTCTGATCTCATTGGGGATCTTGAAGCAGTATCAGGAGCTGACTAAATACAATTTTACTTAGGTTGAAACAACATGTCCTTTGACTTAAGATAATGGTACTCGGCAAAGCTGCATGAGTCTGCTATTAGGCAATGGTCCCTGTAAAAATACTCAGTGATGTTGCAGAGGGAAAGAGGATAAAACCAAACTGTCTTGTGCCAAGTGATAAAACCTTTTGCATATGGTTATACTACTATCCTTTGCCCTTATAATGCCTTTCACAGAAGGATCTTGAGACATTTTCCAGACGTTAGTTAATTAATCTCCATAACATCCCTGTGAATTAGGTGACTTATCTACTATTTTACAGACGGGTGAACTGAGGCGCATAGAGGTTAAGTGTCTTTCCTGAAGTTAAACAGTGAATTGGAGGGAAATGCTAGGAGTAAAATGAAGGGCCACAATTCTGTTTAACAGCCCCGTTCTCTCACCCACACTGTGGTTACCCAAGAAAGCTACCTCCTTCTCTACACCATGTCCTGTTTAAAAGGTAAGTGGTTAAGTTCAAATATTTCTGTGGGTGTTTGCAAAACATTAGCTCATTAGTAAGTATTTTACTTGTAATTTAAATACATGACATGGATTCTTGGGTATTAAGTGAAAGATTGTACTATGTAAAACAGTGATTTCTTATTTGAAGCCAATTAAATCCTTCTCACGGGGGAATAAAATTGAGTCTAAAGACACCAACTGCATGTGTATGTTTCACCATAAAAGCACTAACACCTCGCACTAAAATGTATATTTTTGAATGGCTTCCAAGTTTGGCAATATAGGCTCTCTTGTACCTTAGAGAAATTGATTTTCTGCAAATGTTCAGCAGATTTTTTTTGATCATACTTTTTTTTTTTTTTTAATCAAGGAACTGCTGAATTGTTTCATATTTAGGCAGATATTCTGGAAGTCTGAGAATACATGTTTTACATTTGCAACTTTTGACAACCTGGGAAGAGGAGGTAGGTATTCGATACCTGTCCCACATGGTATAGCCTGTCCAAATCAATATACACAACAGGAAGGGCAGTAGTCTTGTAGAGTGTTGCAGTTATAGTTGCCACCTGCTTTTTGGCAAGTACCATATTTACTGGCATAAAGCCCATTCATCTTTGAAATGCTCCAGCTGCTGATAATCTATTCTATTTTAATTAAGGTGTTTAAAAATCTCCAGCTGTTTATGAAGAACCAGTATAAAGGAGATGATCTGTTTGACAGGCAGAACGTGAGTATGGGCCTCACAAATACTCCAGTGTGACTTTGGTGATTAATATTGACACGTTGAATTTGGCAGCTCTTACTGAAGCAATCTACTGCCAGATGGTGAAAGAATGGAGGGAGGCTGGAAGGAGAGGCAGAGGGACTTTCCACCTGCTGCTACCCAGTCAGCAGTCACAGTGGCTGGCACAGCTAGGGATGAAGAAGAGGTTGGAGGGTAGTAGTGCTCCATGATGGGCTGGGTGGGATGCACATTCTGGTCCCGCATCCCATCTTTTGTTGATGACAAACCTAGGATAGGTCATCAGTTCTTCTCCCACAAGGGAAACAAGCATCCATGGCCTCATTCCAGCCCGCAACAAATTATCTTTGTTCTTCCAATTAATTTAGCCTTCTGCTTAGTGTGCAGCAAATGTATAATTAGCTCTAGAAAGACAGAAATGTTATTTCAAAAAACTGTTTGAAATATCCCAAAGAGGCATTCCAGCAGGCTTTACCCAGTGTTCCTTTATCTCCATTCCCACTTTAATTACCAATGAGCCTCCTTGTTTAATACTATTTTATGGAGCTCTTCTTTCCTTCTCCGCTGCTATTACAAAGTTGCTGATATGGAAAAAAAGCATGGAAAGTGTCATGAGGAGAATCATGGCAGAATGAGTTCATTTTGAAAAGTCACTATTCAAAACCGAAGTGGAGGCTTGCTTTTTTTTGGTCTGAAACACCAGAAAACACTGAGGGACAGGGATGAATTCTCAGCAGAACACTGAATCTGCCATCCTTTCCTCTTTTTGCCTGGGGAGATGGGAGTAGCATGGTGGGTAGAACATCATCTCTCTTTGCCATGTATTCTCTAAGAGTGGAACAGTGCAGGCATAAAAGTACAACATAAATTTAACTTTCATTGTCATCAGAAATTGTGCTTTTCCTGTGTTTGTCAAGATGGGGTTTGAAATTCAAGTGGATATAAGAAGAGAGAAGGTTGTTATTTTCATCCAAAAGTGAGATAACAGTGTGATCTGTGGCTTTCATCTGTGGATTCCCTGCCTCACCATCCCTAGAGCCATGGGTCTTTAATATTCCAAACTGTCACCTGAGCTGGGGGCACGAGGAGGACATCAGTAACGCACCTATCCACCCCATCTCACTCATGGTGCCAGCCCTTAGGAACAAAAGGATTTATTTCCTCACACCATTCTGATTCTGCCTCATTGAAGTTAGTTGTTTCTGATTTGTGCTTGAAATAAAAGAGAATAAGATTTTTGCAGAGGAACACAGAAATTCTACAGATTCTTGCTTTGCTTAGAAAGAAGTTTGAAGACTTCTTCATCTATTTTTGTAGGAGACAGTGGGCCAGAAATGCTGCTTCCTATTTGGTCACCAACACAATCTCATTGCTAGGTTTCTGACACATTTCGTTTTTTAATCACCAAATTTACGGTAAGTAAAATACTTTCTGATTGTTGTACTGCTTGTGTTGAATTTTGCAGTACCTTCCCACCCCCATTGTATCCCTAAAATGCTGTACACGTATGCCCACGTGGTTTTAATCATAGTTGATATGCAGCCTATGTACTGGTTTGGAACATTGCTATCAGCAGTGGTTTAAGACATGATGTAAAGGACACCATTCTGTCCAGTTTTAACACCATGGGGAATCTGGCTGCAGTCTGACCCTGTACTGCAGCAAGAGGTCACATTCACAAAGGTGTGCTATTGAAATGGGTCTGTCTATCTCTGTTAGACTGAGGTCAGACAATGACTGACCTTAGCAAAGAAAGAGCTGAAAAAAGGGAAGCACACCATGAAGGAGACTGGCTGTAAAAAACTGAAGGACTATGTCTTCATTTGGTTAATTATGTAACTTGTAAAGTGCCTCCCTGAAGCTAAGCAGAATATTTTTACTGTCTGAGATGTTTCTTCATCCTCAGTGGATTACCAAGTGTTATACTTAGACATCCAGAAACCATCCAGCACAGGCTGGAATACAATTCACTGCTGGGTTGGGAAGTGGCACTGAAATGACCAAGGAGTTTAGGACAGGAAATGAATGATGCCATCATGTCCAATTTCAACTTCACGGGAATTCTGGGAGGCAGATTGTCAATACCCAGTCTACAACTGGGTCATTGGGCTATCAAGCCTGGAGTTGAAAAGCACCCTGGATCCTGCCATCTGTTAAGGCCTATCAATGGCACTTAGTGCCACGGTATCTGAGCATCTAATGAGTACAAGGAGTAAGGATCTCAGCTGTACTTCTCATCCAGAACCTGATTCTTCCCTTAACGCTGTGCTGAGGCATGGCTTCATTACAGAGGGTAGAGTGCCATCTACTGAACCAGGCTGACAATGTGTTTTTGTACCTTCCTCAAAAATGTGAAAAGATCTTGTACATTTATCGATTTATCCTAGTGCTCTCTGCTGACTATTCATTTAATATAGCGCTCTCCGCTCCTTCAGTTTGGTCTGAGTCCTCCTGTATGTTCTGTCTAGAGCTGAATACACTAACGATAAATAATGGACAACAACTTAGCGTCAGTAGTACAGAATAGTCAGACAAGCAATTTTGAAACCGCTCTTTTGCAGTTGTATAGCTCTTGAACTCTTAGGTGTTTGTGAACAATTATTGTGTACGGCACTTACTCAAAAGCTTCCCAGTTATAGTAACAAACATACACAGAACACGGCTGTTCTGAGAGAGGAAGGGAATATGGGATCTACTTGGTGGGACAGAATCCTACAGTAAATGGAAATTACTTCTTAACTCAAACAAACATTGAGGTTTTCTATAGCTAATGAATTAAATAGTATCATCCTGGGTGTTTTTAAAGGCTATACACACCTGTCATCTAAAGGGGAAAATGGATGAGATTTGCTTTTTTCGTGTAACATGGGAGGTTTGCTATCCCACGGGCTCTAGGTTTGACAGTTGTAAATGCTTTAGTGCTGCTTCACTCCTTCCCTTCAGGCAATAAATCTGTTCCTGCTCTTCGGAACAGGAAAAATCAAGGGACTGCTCTTGCTCTTATCACGAGGCTCTGACTCCAGTGTAACAACTGCAGAATCGTAGGTTGGTGAACTATTTTGCTAAAGGCTGTGGAGGAAAGGAAGTTTGGCTCTGAACCTTACCAGAATTCAGGGGCTAAGTTGGGTCTGGCCTATGTGTCTGCTCACTGATGTGATCTCTTCAGAAGCTAATCAGTTACAACAACTATACCTGAGAAGTGGTAAAATCAAAGCAATGGCTGAAGTAGAAGATTTATGTATTTTCCATGCAAGCCGGCTTACCTGGACTCTCAAAAACCTGGACTAATTTCACACTGAAGCAAAACTTCAGCTGTAATAAGCTTCTGTAACAGAAATGTAGCACCAGTCTGAAGAAGTCTGCTCAGAAAAAAAATATATTTCTTCTGCTGAACCTATAGAAGTATTTCCTCTGTTAGCAAGATTTTTGCTACCCAGCTGATAATTCAGTTCTATGCACTAGAGAACAGTGGGAATCTAATTGGTTAACATTGCCATAAGACTAGGATTTAACAAACAGTCATTGTAACAAGTAAGATGGGCTGATGTTTAAATAGCAATAGACATTTGGGTGAAGATTAGAGGATTTTTAGTCATGGATCCAAATTCCTTAGTTAAATAAAAATTCTAGTAACATTTGTGCAATAATTCTGAGGTATTATACTGTGTATATTTAGTTTGTGATAAAACTTAACCTGTAGGATCTCCTCCTACAGAAGTACAAGAGCCTTGTTTATCATAAAAAAAAAAAGTTGATCTGCTTGCCCTGTTCTCACGGTTTCTGGTCTTTCATCTTGGCATGCATCATCTAAAGCCCAAAGAATTACAGGTTGAGCATCATCCTTGAGGCTGGTCCAAGAGGATGGTCAAGTGGGAGTGCTCCAGAATCACAAAACCTCACTGAAATTTCTATCACTGAGCATCTGTAAGAATAGTTAAATAAATTTGTCAGACTTCATAGCATAGTTAAGCTTTGGAACAGACTGAGAGATAGCTAACTTCTCAAGGTACTTTCTATTTTTTCCTATGATTCTAAAGACAGAATCATAGAAAACAGAGCTAGAAAAACCTTGATATGGCATAATTGTGGTTAGCAGTTCAAATTTCCCATTTAATAGAAACAGATGGTTTTTCAAGTAGACTTGTGTTGTGTGCCACATAGCCTTTCCCATCTTTAAAAGAAAATTTCCAATAAATGTATATTTATGCTACGCTGTGAGTGTGTGTTCACCCATCACCTTGGAGTTGGAGATACTGTTCGCAGTACCCTGAGGTGAAGCATATATCATCTGTGTCCTTGCAGTGAGGGCATGCGCCCTCAACCCTTTCTCCCTCTGAGAGCTGAAATTCCCTGTTTATCTCCAAATAACAATTTTTCTACTCAGACCCAGTTAATATATGCTAACCTTAGTGTAAACAGTTTTTCATAGATAAATTCCCTCAGGAAAAAACTTTCTGCTTGATTTTTGTCGAGTTACTTAGCTGTAATCATGCAGAATTCTCTGGGTTTCTAGCCGTGTGCCTCCTGCAGAGGTGTTCTGCCTGCTAATGATAGGCTCTCAAGCTGTTCATTTTGTTTAGGCAAGGGCACTTGAAGGACAGCTCTCTACTTTTACCATTCGTTCCTATCTCGTACAAGAAAAACTGCAGAACTTTTGCAAAGTGCCACAGTCCCTTTGCTTAGTAAGCCTTCCTCGGAAAATAGATGGGTGTTGCTATCAAGAATGAGCCACTTGTTTCTGTGGTTTTTAAGAGGTTGCTATAGGGAGAGATTTCCATCCTTCTCTGAGACAAGCCGTAAAACAGCAAGAAAAAGACTAACTGATACCAAAAACGAAAGCTTTCTGTCCTCAGAATGAAGATTCATTACACAAAGACCAGGCAGATCTTTAAGAGTGAATTTGGAGTATGCAGTGAAAATAACTGTTCACCTAGTTCTAGGCAAAGCTGTCTCCTTCAAAGTATCTGCTCCTTTTTATAGGAATCAGGCTTATTTAGCAGGGTTTTTGAGACAGCCCTGTTGCAGACCTACAAAAGGTTGCTACAGTCTTTGCTGTGCCGCTATGAAGCATTGCACTGCACTTCTGCCTTCTCCAGGGCAGGCACCGGCCTTGTAAATCCCAGTTCCAGTGCAAGTCCCTCGCTACCTGAAATGGCAACTGCTCTGTGGGTAACTGGCACTGAATCATGTCTACACGTTCATTTGAAGGGGCAAAGACTTGCATCTATGCCAACTGGGTTTCGAGACATGGATACACATGGTCTACACTGCCCTCACCTCCCTGTGCCTTTCAAGCAATCGTCTGCAATATCCCTCCTATCTTGGAGGAATTCAGGGAGGATGAGAACATTTGCCCCCCCCGTGCCTTCTGCAGAGAGCACAACGACGTGTTATATCCTTCTGCTAGGCAAGTAGTTAGTCTGAGGTGCTTGGGAACGCATATTCCAATAGTGGACTATATTTATACACAATATGTCTTGAACAAGAAAAGGTGATGAATCGCTTTACCGGCTGTATGCATGCAATTAATAAAGCATTAATAATACAGGGGATTGTAGCCCCTGTGTTAATGTTGCCTGCCAGCTAAATTCCTATAAATAAGCTTCTCCTCGAATTTCACTAATTTCTTTGCCAATGCTTGGAATACAAAATCATTTATCCTGCAACGGTAATTCTGTCTCCCTGTTTATCTAGCATGCTGTTTCCTTTAGTAGTGAATGAATGGAACTCGGGGCTGTGTTAGAGGCTTCAAAACATGCGGTGTGCTTCAGTGATCCAAACGCCCTAATATCTCCTCATTGCAGGGCTGTACACAGTGAAACAAAGCGCAAAGAAGAGAGAAAAGTTTGCAGAAACTGGGGGTGCAGGTAATGCAAAGAGGAAAATGAGCAAATAGCCTTTGGCACCTTCGGGCTCGGCTGTCTGGATCATAAGATTTCTGTAGCATGGTATGTGGCGACTGCTTGTTCTCCCTGCCCGGAGAGACAGGCTGTTTGTCTGTGTAACAGTTCAGTTTGAAGAGATTTAGTTGATGCCTGATAATCTTAGCATTCATGGCAGGAGTGACTGCACCTATATACTCCCTGTAGAGCTCTCCGTTCACCTGTTACTGATGTTCAATAATCATTCTTTCCAGGTATAAAACATGAGGTTCCAGTGGGGAAAATCTGCAGGAAAAGCCAGCGAGGTGAGTACGTTTGGGTATTAAACATGGCTGAGAGAGATTTCAAATTCTAATCATGACTTTTCCTGAAGTATTTGTTCTGCCCTATCAGCTAATACAGCAATGGTGCATGCATTAACATCCTGAAATTGAAATAGAGATCAAGGGTATAGGGTATAAATTGGTTTTAGAGCATAACGTTAAATAATCAAACCATGCTGGAGCAGCCTCTGTCACAAAATTACTTACATTTTTGGTGCCGCTTTTTAAATGTGATTATGCATTTTAATTGTTTAACTTCAGTCTGTGGAGTAGTTTCAAAGAGGTTTCAAAATAACTTATGGCATGAAAAGCCTCCTGTTTTTTAAATACGCCTCAGGTTCGATAAATTTGTTTTTAATTTTGTGTGATGTGTGAAACAGTGATTTTGTTCAGTGCTTTCAGGGGGGTGGAGCAGGATTTCCTAAAGCACTCTGGATCAATGAGGCTACAAATGTGTAAAGACAGTAGAAATTTCCATTCAGTTTGTTGTCTTGTATCACTGGAAGAACACAGAGCTCCTATAAATTTCGCTGTGTTTGGAAGAACAGGACACTTCTGCTAGTCCAAGCCTTAGAAGGAACAGCCCTGGGACATAAAGGGCCTCCAAATAAAGATGCAAAGGTGACTGCTTTGTCTTGCTCCACTCCTTCAGCGATTCATCTCGTCGCTATCTCCACGAAGCAGAACCCTATCCCCAGTTCCAGGTGGCCCAACCGAATGCAGAACCAATTACAAACCTCAGTGAATGTGCTTCAGCAGTGTCCATATCCCCTCCCATAAACACGAGGCAGGAGCGGGTTAATCTGGAAACGCATTCTCACAGGCTCAATAATGTGTGAAAACTGAGATTTAAATCTGCACTTTATTTGTTTTTGCTCCGCACTATTCAGAGAGCAGAAAATCATAATTTCTCTTGCCAATTGTCAGTATTTATAACCAAATCCTTGCTTAAAACACTGGAAAGATGATAAAAAAAAAAAGGCAGATGGTGTCATTCTGCTAAATATTGTTTACTGTTGCCTGTTGTTTTAGAAGTGCTCAAAATGGAATTTAAACAAGAGCTTTATTGTGCAAGTGACAGACCTTTCCTTCATGGGTTTCAATTTACAACATTTCTTGCTAATGAGTGGCTCTAATAATCTAACTTGTCAATCACCTTGAAACCCAACAAATGTCTTCAGTGGGGAGGTAGGGGGGAAGGCCTTGAGCATGTCTGGGATCTCTGTGAAGCAATTAAAACTTCATGGTCACCTTGACTTCCACAGTTGCTCAGTACTAAAGTCTTAAACTGCTGTCTTGATTTTTATTTAAAAGTGGTTCTGACCTGAGAGAAAAACAATGTTAAAGACTTTGTATAAAAATAAAATTAAGAACACTTAAAACTAGATTATCAAATGTACCCCAATCATCTCCTCCACTGGCACCTGCAACACTCAAAGAATTGAAGAGCTCTTGCTCATGGATTCTGTACTGGTTCTGAATGTATTTTTTATTAAAATGTTCAGTTAAAAAGGTGAGAATTGGGGCTACTCATGAAGAAGAGCACAATTCTGTACCCTCTCATATGACAGGGTGACACTAATAATTTGGAAAAAGGACTTGCGAAGAATTTCTAGAGTAGTGAATCCTGTTCAAGGATCTATGGTTAATTGTCTTTTAAGATGCACCCAATTCTCAGTTGCATGGTACACTTGTTGAATTTATTAAAATGACACATCTATTTGTAACCCTCTGATAAGAACCTGATTAAATTTTTTGCCTGACTTGTTGGAGATCCCAATGGTGTCCCTTCTAATAAATGTCTATTGCATTTGTCATTAATTTTAACATTTGCAGTATCATTAATTTTTTAAGATGATTTGGTCTGATTTATAATATGTTTTGTGTCCATAGCAGGAGGGCTGGCTTCACTGAAAAAAGTGTAAAGTTTTGGTTTGGTTTTCCCCCCCTTATGTCACGTTAACATTCATTAACAACCACTCACTTGTTGGAACTAGGTATTTTTTGTAATGATAATAACGTGACTGAGGTCCTGTCCTTGTGTTTCTCAGCATGAATTCAGGTAAGCAAGCACTCGGGTTATTTTACTTTTGGTGACCTGTCATTTGCATTAAAAATGTACTGCTCTGTAGAGCCAGGAAGAAAATCATATAATTTTTCCTAAAAGATCTGGTGATGAGCCTTGAAGGGTCTTCTTTCTGGTACTTCATGGGTGAACAAAATCCTTGCAGAATTAATCTGTTTGCAAAGATCAATGCCATTTGCCCTTTTGGGCCTTAGCTATTTAACTATTGCAGTGCTCTTTGATTTTTTTCTTATTGCTAAAAAAGCTCTAAAGAACACTTTTTAGCATGAACACGTTTTGAGGAGAGGATTTGGCTGAGGTTCAGCCTCTTACAGCCTAACTGAATTGGGCACCTGTTGTATGATACAAAACTTCCGCTTTATAGCAGTTGGCAAACGAAATGAATTGCTGTTCTGCTGCTGAGCAGCCTCTTGGGAAGCTAACGAACGCTCGTTCGTTATTGCCGCTGGCATGTGTCGAATGCCAGACCATGGTGGTGACTTCACACGTGGGGTTTTATACGGCTAGAAACTGGCACCTAGCCTCAGGTCTCAAAGTTGATCTCCTTTTCCTCTGTGTTATCAGTGGCTTTAATTTTCCCAAACTGCACAATGTCTGTCCTGGATATCCTCGGCCTCCTGACTTTTCAAAGTGCATGTAAAAAGAAACAAACAAAAAAAGCATTCTGGAAACCTTCCTGTGTTGCTCCTAAGGAACTGATATTTGGGTGTTTCAATGCCAGTGGATAGAGAACAGCTGAATTCAGTGATTTCCTCCAGTGTGAGGGTGCGGGTTAAAATGCAAAAGGCTTCCTTAATATGCTGTAAAGAGACAGGGACCTGGTCTTCAAAACCAAACACATCTGCAACAGAAGTAAGTGAAAGATTTATTAGAGCTGTGTGGGAATCAGAGGCTTTTATCCGTTGGGAAATGCATGTTCCTGAAGAAGGAGGAATTGGACTGAGGAGGACTGTTATAAGTAAAAACTGAGGTGCCTTGCAGGTGAATTACTTTTGAGCCCGAGCAACCGGAAATGTCAGCTGGCAGAATACCAGACAGGTCCTTGTCGGTAATCCACCTAGCCTGAGCTGCTGATATTCCTACGTGCCAGGAGATAGCCTTTGGACAAACATTCCTCCACTTGACACCTACGCAGAACAGAACGCTATGCTGCATCAAAATTGGGGATACCTTTTGCTGAAGACAAGCAGACTATGCAGCACGTGCTTTTTTTCTGTTCTAAACTCTTAAGGGAATTCAGATGTGAAGGAGCAGATGCTTATTTTGCAAGTACGCCTGCCAGCCTACCTGTTCTGGGAGACAGGCAAGCGCTGCATAGTCTGTCTCAAGTGCTTTTTGCAGGTCGCTTAAGAAGGATTTAAATCTAAGGCCTGGCTCAGCCACTGATTTGCTGTGAAGCCTTAAGAAATTTGTCTCACCTCTTTTGCCTCCACTTTTCAGGTAGCTCCTTGCCCGTTTCCTCCATTTGCCCTTAGAAGCATAGATTATTTTGCTGTATTTGCCATACCTGTACGGGGGCTTGCACAAAAGGGCCACGGGCTTTCCATCCAGACTTGTCGTATTAACGCCTATGTGGGAAACACTAAACTCCATCCCTTCTCCGGTTGCTATTTTGAACAGGATTTAATCTCCTGAGCAAGGACTGTGTATTCTACAGCTTTGTGAACTGAAGACATTTTTACGTATGTATCTAACTACAAGAGCTTCATAAATAGAAATGTCAGGTCTGTAGCAAAATGACATAAAAGAATACTTTCTATTAACACGTGTGCATTTTTCAGAGAGACAGTACCTGTTTAATTGTTCATATCTCGGAGTGCTCATATGACGTAAAGTCTCTATTCCCATGCTTTATTTTCCTAATGACCTAATTTCATTAACTCTACATCAGAGTCAGAAAAAAAAAATTCTCAGCAAGCATCAGGTCTTTTCAAAACACGATAAGGCTTAAAGCTCAGAAAGGGATTTGTGTATCCTATTAACATTCTTTATTGTAAACAAAGCCTCAGTATCTTGTGTAATAACCACATTTCAAAACCACATGTGGCTCATTAAAGTCCTAGTATCCAAACTTGTACATTAAAGGTAAGCAAATAATTAATCTGAGCAGCGTTCCTTCTATTAGTGAGAGTGTGCCCACTAGAAGGCAGTATCTGCTAGAGACTTATAATCTTGAGGGGAAGGAAAAAGTTTCATTAAATAATTCCATGTGAATACCTCCAGAAAAACTGCAGATCGATGTAATTTTAGAGAGGATGGACAGTGTCTGTGGCTGTGGTTACAGGTGTTTCACAGCAAAACTGTACAGAATCAAAATTATTTTCTTTCTGAAGGCACAGCGTCAAATGTGTTTATAATACGAAGTAATACAATAGGAAGTAATGATTTTCATGGGCTTTTGAGTTTGGAGGAAGACCAAGCGAGCACCTTCAGCACTCCCCCAGGGTTTGGAAGACAGGCGGGTTGGGTTTCTTTCTTACTGATTTCCATAGCAATCTTGGGCAAACCAGCTCCCTGCGCCTCATTCATCTAAGGAAAGGAACCAATGGTACCTTATTGGGACTGTTGAGATAGTGAGTCTAGAGGCCCGATAGCATGAATTTGCACAAACGTTCCCTGTCTCCGCTGCCAACCTTAGATTGTGAGAATTGCAAGATGAAGCCCAAGTAATTTCTCATGAGCTCCGTCCCAAAGCAGGCAGCAACGCAGGTGGGAGACCTGGGTTCCACTCAGGGAAAGGAGGGCTTCGAAACTAGCTCTTGCCAACAGCACGTGTTGTAGTTCTGCACATCTCTGGCCTATAACCAGCTTCATTTAGTGCACGGACCAGATGGCATTAGTTCGAGAGCTATCTGTGTGCGGTCTTATTTACCGTACGTTGTCTTTAGGGCAGAGATTAAATGAAAAATCCTCTTAAGGAAACTATAATTCTGGATCACTTATCAGTGGGCCTAAGTGTTTCAAAACATGGATTTATTACAGTGCTGTTCCTCTGTACTGAGAAAGTATCATTCCTGCTATAAAGATAAGCATTAAGACAGCAGACCAGACGAGACAGGAGTTTCAAATTTATTTCTCTTGCCCGGTGTAATACGTTGGCCACACAGCTCCTGTGATCTTCAGCTTGCAGGACCCATCGCCTCCACTTGTTCCCTGTAATTCTGTACCTCACGCTCACTGACAAAAAGTAGCTTTGCTATCCCCTTGCAGCTTGGGCTAGGACGGGGAAGAACGCAGGGAGCGGCATGTTCGAGCAAGTGCATTTTTCCATCCATCCCACCTCCTCCCAGGTGGCACGGATCACACCAGAAACCCTTGCCCCTCTTGCCGGTAGGCAGGGAGCAGGCAGATCCCTGTGCTCGCTCAGCCAGGTGGAGCGGAGCATTCTGCCACCGCAGCACGGGTCTGCAGCACCTATGAATTACAGCGGGGCTGCGCCAAGTCACACCAGCTTCGAACTGCAAACTGCAAAACGCAGCATCCACCATGCCTGCTTGTACGAGGCCATCAGAGCAGGGTGCATTTAATCTGTAACTGTTTGTGAAAATAAACTGCAGGAGGTAAACACGTCAATGATAAACATCCAAGCGTATGGCACCACGACAGCATGTAGCAGAAAATTTCTCTTAAAGTAGAATGTGCTTATCTAGGCTTTGGCATAGAGATAACTAACTAAAAAATGCAAGCTGCAGTCCCCAAACAAAACACAGCACCGCATAGTTTGATATAAATGAATATATAGAATCATAGAATCATTTAGGTTGGAAAAGACCTTTAAGATCATCAAGTCCAACCATTAACCTACACTACCAAGTAAGTCCACTACTAAACCAATTAAGGGTAGAGTAGCAATTTCATGTTTCCTGGCTTGGTGGCTGGATTATTTATAATGAAAGTAAAAACTAGGAATCATTAAGGTTGGAAAGGGTCTCTAAGATCATCAGTCCAACCATCAACCCAACACCACCATGCCCACTAAACCATCATGCCCCAAAGTGCCACATCTGCCCGTTTTTTGAACACCTCCAGGGATGGTGACTCCACCACCTCTCTGGGCAGCCTGTTCCAATGCTTGACTACCCTTTCCGTGAAAAAATTTTTCCTAATATCCAACCTAAACCTCCCCTGGCGCAGCTTGAGCCTGTTTCCTCTCATCCTATCGCTAGCTACTTGGGAGAAGAGCGTTCTTCATATCCTAATAAGGAAGACAGTCCCTATTGAAAAGCTTGATCCTCAGACTTTTTTTTGTTTCTTTGCAAGTGAGACAGCCCAGTGGAAAGGACAAATACTTGCTCAGGTAAGATGTGAATCAGCATATTGATAAAAAACCCGAGGACACTATTATTTTGTAAAGCGTTATCAAAACCATACAAAGTAACCCTTAAGAACGACTGTCTTCTGCCTTGCTTTGTGTATTAAACTAAGTGCGCTTTAGGAAACTGTGCCCAAAGGGATTCGACTTTGGCTTGCACGTGCTGTTTATACGTAGAAGCTCTATCACGGGTTCTGAGTGAGAATAAAACATGTTTCCCTAAACTATGCAGTATTTGAAGAGCTACAAGTAATACCTTCCTGTCTGAAAGGCTTGTTTTGAATTGAGCTGTTAGTTTTCAAAATCAGTTAAGTGTTAAATTTATGAGGGAAAACTATCCCTACTGAAAAGCGTTTAGAATCTTCCCAATGACTTGAAGAATCCAGCTTCTTCTTAAAGCCAAAATTTTCCAGTAAGTTATTCTGACATAATAAACTTCAGGAAAGCAGGCCTACTACTGCTGTGTATAGGATAGCGCAAGGAAATTCAAGAATGACCATTTCTCCCACAGAAGGAAGGCAGCCAGATGAGAATTCATCGTTGTATAAACATCATATAAAATGATCCTCCACTTTAATATACTTTCCTACGGACTTGGTCTATACTGTCATTACCTAGTAAAATTGGGATTTGACAGGGCATGAATGGTGCTCACCGTTTACAGAACACACCTATATTCTAGACTATCTTCTATCAGCAGTGGCTGTGCTAAAGTCTTTCTATAACTTGTAACTAAATACAATCTCACATGTAATGATATACTTATGCTAGATTTTGCACTAATATATATGACCTGACTATTTGTTACCACATAATCGTTTATTAGATTTTTAAATAACATTACAAAGAGCCTAAGGCTGGTATTACAAGGTATATTGATCCATTTCCTATGTTCACAGAATTCCCCTATTATTATGAGCTTTTATCACAGTTTCCCCCGTTTCGAAAAATGACCTGTCACAGTGCCTTCATAATGCACAGGCGCTAATCCGGTGGCATTCAAAGAGCAGTCTGAAGTGTGCTCCACACAGAACTGCTGACTGCCACCAGTCCTTTCTTAAATTTACCTTTCAAGCTGGAGGAGCATTGCAATGATTGTCAGTAATGTCAGTAAATGACCTTGGTCATTTTTCTTCACGAGTGACATAGTACAGACTCTTCTAAATACACTTTTCATTGCCAAAATACTCTAACGTAATCCATTAAACTCCAGGCCTGTAAACATGGATATGATTATAAAAGCAAACACCTTTCTACACCAAGTATTTAACCAGCTAGTTGTTTTTCAAAGAGAAGCAAGGCTTTACAATTCTAACTGGGTTCTCTCCTTTTTTGCTACTCAGTATCTCCTTGCTTTGTTAGCAAACTGTTTTCTACAAGGAGCCAGCGATTTAAACTGAAAGGCCACATACAGGCACATCCACAATCCCATCCCTATTCTATTTTAATCACAATTATTGTTCAAAGGTGATGCTAAATGACACACTGTCAGTTTCAAAGTAGCATTTTACAGTGTTAAAAAACTTAAATCCCATAGTGAGATTTTTCATAGTTAATAGTTCCTTGTCTGTCTAAATATAACAGATTTGTATGGCAGTGGTTGCTCAACAACAGACGTCGCTAACGTTAAATCTCTATTTCTGGTTTACATTCTAGGAACACGCAGGTAAGGAGATACAACTTTGATGTCCAGTGTCTTATGTTTCCAAAATCACCTTATTACATTTATGAGAAAACAACACATAGTCCTCAACTAGTCGAGTGACTGATGCGTAGAGCTAAGATTAATGCTAAGTTTCAGTCTTATGCTTCACTCCACAAAGTTATGTAGGACAAGTTAAGATTTCCATTTGATGGGAGTCACTAGATGTTTAGCTATTAAAAATGAAATGTCTAAAAAAAGTATAGGAAAGAGAAAAAAGTGACTTCACAAAAAAATACACCCAATAGTTGAGATCTGCAAGATCTGTGTTTTAATAACACAACTAATTGATCCTCATAACAAGAATTCAAAAAGTGAAATTACAGTACACAAATCAAAATAGAAACTAACCTATCCCTAACTATACAATATACATTAGGAATGCAAGCTCTGTAACAATATAAAAATGCTTTTACACACAGTAGTTGCAAAAAGCTGTTCTGTAATTCCAAGGATTTGTAGAAAAAAACCAAAGAAGTCTTCCAGGATTCATCTTAAGTTACTGGCAACCTGTTGGGAAAAAATAATTTAAAAAAAAATATTACTGAGAAGAATTAAGAGAATCACGCTTATCAGAAATCTTCATTTGTGGGGTTCAGGCTAAGGGAACTGGCACTGGGGGCAACAAAGCCAGTGTAGTAATTTGTATTTCTGTTAAATATCACAAAAGATAGGTACCGTTAACAACCAAGACATATACCCGTTTCAAACACACATGCCTATTATACAGGCTGCACAGTATTCTAGATGCAACCTCAGAATTTCAAGCCTAAGAGAGGCTGAGACTTGTCTTACTTAGCCACCTTAAAAAAAAAAAAAAAAAGTTAATCTAAGAACATGCAGCTAGTAGTTTATTTAGCAGTTGCCTTCCATGGATTACAAAAATAAAATTCTATACAAACTGAAGTGAAATCTTAGTGCTCATATATTATAATTAAGCACCACGTACCCCCCTTTATGCTGTAACAGTTTTGGCAGTCTTGCATTGCCCCCATCTTCTGAAATGCCTGTAGCAATTGTTGTAAATGCTGTGTGTGGTGCTACCTGATCACCTGGATTTATTTACATGTTTTTGTACTAGATTTTGAACTGCTGCTTGCCAAGTAGATGAAACAGCTACTTCTCCAATGTTTTGTGTAATATAGGGGCAGGTTATCAATTAAGAAATTACATAAGAAGAATATATATCATCACATTTATCTTTTTCCCAGGGAGCATTGCCCTAGAACACGCCTTGCCTCACGTCCGAGTGTTGTCTTGCACTGCCCGAGTCAGGACCTGCTGCCCTGCAGTGGTACGTGCGAGTCCTCTACTCCCAGCAAGCTCCTAACTTACACAGGAGGGATTTACAGCTGATTGACAGGAACTCACTCGTTGGCCCCTGTGCCCAGCAGACAGTCTACAGCCTCTAGGAGCTTAGTGGGTGCTGAAGTCTACAGGATGCAGCGGAAGACAGAAGAGTAGCACCACGCTCCCACTAGCTTTCTAGCTAGGGAAATCGGAGGGGATGCTGGTAACATGCATGGGATCATGGTCCTTTTCAGAAGGCTCAAATGTGATGAGAGAAGAGAACAGCTTGCTTTGCTACTGGTATTTCTTCCCATCTCTTCACCTCCCTGTGCTGCAAAGACAGCTGTTATTTCAGATCTTACCAAGAGTACCACAGTGAGTGTGTAACGGAGGATGACTACAGCTATTGCACTTCCTCAAAACTAACCAGACATGAAGAAAATAACTCTCCTCCCAATATTGGTGAGGAAAACATCCTTGAAGAGTCTAGTAGGAGCCTGCTGAGAAGAGCTGCTTAAAGCTTCTTGTATTACAATGTACAGAGCTGCTCTGCATGAATTTCAGACTACCTCACAAATCAAAGGAAAAGGTCCATCTACTTTAAAGTCAGTAAATTCAAGCGACCTGAGGATTTGTTTCAAGGCTAGCAAGCAATTGTCTCACTTTAACTCTTGTTAGTAGCAGGGGTCTTGTTCTCGCCTTCCAATTCTTCCACTCCTGCTTGCGTCATGAGGTCTGCTATGTTCTTCTCCAGGTCATCTATGCGACAGCTCATGTCATCAAGTTCACTGGAGTTAAGGAATATGACTGCAATCCACTCGTGCTTGGGGCTTTTTGTTTGGTTGGTTTTTATTACAGCTTTGGTCAAACTCTTATGGTCACTTTAAAGTTACCTTACAAATCCCACTGGTAAATAGACTTTAAAATACTTGTGCATCTGTAGCACCTATCTGACTTTAAAAAAGGATATTTCTTCCAATTATTTGGTCAGACATGGTTTGAAATTTGTCCTGCATTTGCTGAAGCAACGTCTGCACCTAATAGAAAGGAAAAAAAGAAGTCTTTTTTGTTTCCATTAAAGAGGTTGTTACAATATTTAACCTCATGTAATGAGGCGAGTACAAGGTCTTCTTTCATCGCTGAGCTCAACTGCGCACAAACGCTAATTCCGTGTTTAAGTATCGTATTTTTACATATCTATGCACGTACACATAGGAGAACGGAGGCTCACGATGAACAATTTCAAGATCTAGAAAACGCCAGCGTTCCACAGCCAGGACTACAGCCCCAACAGCCGCTTCCAGCGCCCTACGTTAATCCCATGACGACGCTTTTTTCGGCAGCGGAGCAGCAGCCGCTCTCTCCCCGCTCCCAAAGCCTGGCTCTGGGCCGTACCCCCCGGACACAGCCAGCCTGAGGCGGCCCCGGCAGAGCCTCCAGCTGCGCGGGCGGCTTCGGCGCTGCCACGGGGAACGCGGCTGCGACCGCGCTGCGCCCCGAGGGGCCGCCGGACACGGCTCTACCGCGGGAGCGCTTCAGCGCTAAGAGCCGGGGGAGCGGCCCAGGCAACGCCGCCAGCAGCAGCCCCTCCGACAGCCGGCAGGGCCCGGGCCCCCGAGCTCGGCCGCGCCGGGCCCCGGGAGGCAGCGCCAGGGCCCGCGGGCGGGGCGAGGCCGGAGGCTCCTACCCGCTCCTGCGGGGGCCTCGCCTCAGGGAGGCCGCGGCCCGCCCGCCCCGCGCTCTGCGGCCGCCCCGCGGCGGCGCTGCCCGCTCCCCCCCGCGGCGGCGGACCCGGTGCCGGCGGCCTCACCACGGCGGTGAGGTCCTGCACGGTCTTCGGGTCGGTCTCGGCCATGGCGGGCTGCGGCGGCTGGGCGGGCGCGGGGCTCCCGGCTCACGGGCAGCGGCGCTTCCGGGCCGCGCTGCCCGCTTCCGCCCGCGCGGGCTCTCGCGAGAGCCGGGGCGCCGAGCTGCGCTCTGGGAAGTGTAGGCCCGGGGAGGGGAGCCATCCCCCGGGAGCATCCCCCGGGAACACCCGCCGGGAGCATCCCCCGGGAGCATCCCCCGGGAGCAGCCGCCGCCGCCCCGGCCGCCCCGCTGGGGTGCGGGAGCCCGCTGGCGCCTGGCGGGCCGCCCACGGCCGTGGGGGCCGCGGTCCCGTGGGTTGCCCGCCCGGACTCCGGCCTCTTCCCCTCCCGCCCCCCTCACGGCCGGCCGCGGGGTCCCCCCCGGCAGCGGGATGTGAAAAGTCGGGCGCTTGCGTGCCTCCCCTGTCGTGCTGCCTCAGCGTAGCCGGAGAAGTCTCGTAGACGTGGCACTCTGGGACATGGTTCAGTGGGCACGGTGGTGTTGGGTTGATGGTTGGACTGATGACCTTAGAGGTCCTTTCCAACCTTAGTGATTCCTAGCTTTCGCTTTCATTAAAAAATAACCCAGCCACCAAGCCAGGAAACACGAAATTGCTACTCTGCCCTTCACTGGTTTAGTGGTGGAGTTGGCAGCGTTAGGTTAATGGTTGGACTGGATGATCTGAAAGGGCTTTTCCGACCTAAACCCTTCCAGTCTTGTTCAATATCTTTATCAATGATCTGGATGAGGGGATCAAGTGCACCCTCAGTAAGTTTGCAGACGACACCAAATTGGGTGGGAGTGTCGATCTGCTCGAGGGTAGGATGGCCCTGCAGAGGGACCTGGACAGACTGGATCGATGGGCCGTGGCCAACTGTATGAGGTTCAACAAGGCCAAGTGCCAGGTCCTGCACTTCGGTCACAACAACCCCATGCAGCGCTACAGGCTTGGGGAGGAGTGGCTGGAAAGCTGCCTGGCCGAAAAGGACCTGGGGGTGTTAGTAGATAGCCGGCTGAACATGAGCCAGCAGTGTGCCCAGGTGGCCAAGAAGGCCAACAGCATCCTGGCTTGTATCAGGAATGCTGTGGCCAGCAGGAGCAGGGAGGTGATTGTCCCCCTGTACTCGGCGCTGGTGAGGCCGCACCTGGAATACTGTGTCCAGTTTTGGGCCCCTCACTACAAGAAAGACATTGAGGTGCTGGAGCGTGTTCAGAGGCGGGCAACGAAGCTGGTGAAGGGTCTGGAGAACAAGTCTTATGAGGAGCGGCTGAGGGAACTGGGGTTGTTTAGCCTGGAAAAGAGGAGGCTGAGGGGAGACCTTATCGCTCTCTACAACTACCTGAAAGGAGGTTGTAGTGAGGTGGGTGTTGGTCTCTTCTCCCAAGTAGCTAGCGATAGGACAAGAGGAAATGGGCTTAAGCTGCGCCAGGGGAGGTTTAGACTGGAAATTAGGAAAAATTTCTTTACGGAAAGGGTGGTCAGGCATTGGAACAGGCTGCCCAGAGAGGTGGTGGAGTCACCATCCCTGGAGGCGTTTAAAAAACGGGTAGATGTGGCACTTCGGGATATGGTTTAGTCTGGTCTACCCTTGATTAGTCTAGAGTGGGCTTGGTAGTGTAGGTTAATGGTTGGACTGGATGATCTTAAAGGTCTTTTCCAACCTAGATGATTCTATGATTCTATGATTCTATGATTCCATGATACACAGAGCACTGGCACAGCTGCATGGGAAGGGAAGGCATTAAAACATCTTTTTTCCCCCAGAGCATTAAGCTTACGTGTAATCCTACACTTAGAATAAAAGCTTTCCTTACAGCGAGATTTACTAGTCTTGCTTACGCTCTTAAAAAACAGCTTTGCAGGTTGGGGAGATTACAAGTGTATTTTTCTCGACTGAGGAACAGTGCTGTCCGAAGAGGCCATCTCCCTTTTATCATTTAATTTAAAAGGGAACGAGCAGTTAAGCCCGGCCAGCAAACGTGCAGGTAATCTGGCTTCAGAAAGGGGCTCACGGTAGGAAGGGCAGCATTACGGATTAGCGCTGGGAGTCGGGAATGTTACGTAAGTGGACTGATGATTAAAGGGAATATGTTATTGTGGCATATTGTCTTCATGAAAGAAAGTACAAATAACAAAGTTGCACGCATTAGATTAAATTCATGTCTGCCACAGATTAGTGACATGGTCTTTAAGATACTGTAAAGCTTCGTAGATGGGATTTTTGCAGTGGGGATGGACGCAGAAGCATTTTCTAAGTGTAAGTTTATAGGCTTTTTAGACCAAAACTACTGATTCGTAGTTTTCGTTTGTGAAGTGAGTGGATGTTTACACTGCTTGGTTATTGTGTACTGAGATAAGGTATAAACTGAACTTAACAAAAACATTGAATATGAATTTGGAAATGAAGAACGTTTTCCATTAGCAGCAGATAATTCTCAAATGTCTCATTTCGCCTGAAAGTCAATACAATGCGCTGACACTCTCTGCCTTATCCCGTAACTAGTAACAAATGTGAGACGCGGGGCGTTTGCATTATTAATGTGCCTTTTGGAGCGCTGCAGTAGTAATAAAAAAACTACATAGTGCCAGTTTGGGGAAATTTTGTTGTCTGTTTCGAAGTAAATACGGCTTCTAGTTGTGAAAAATGCTAAGAAATTAACTCCCATTTCTTTGTTTGATGTGTTTACAACAGGTCGTTGTTTTTATAACTGCAATTTTGAATTACTTGTTTTGACAAGGTCGCCGTATCTGGTCTCTCGGTGCACGTCAAGGTGCAGATCTCTCGGCTCCCCCGAATGCTGCGGTGAGTCACGCGGCTGGTAGCGGTGCTTACAGGGTCGGGCTGTGGCCAACCCCAAGGGACGTGGCTTAGCAGCGTCTGTGTGGGGACCGTGTCTTCCCCGGCGCACGTTTGAGCATCTGACTGTGCAGGGAGACGACACGGTGCTCGCTGGCATGGCCTCTCTCCTGTGTGCACCGTGTGTTGCTCGGCCGGGCCGTTGTGGCTTTCTGCAATGAGCCCAGCAGATGCAAACACAGCGGGGAGAAACGTGCACAGAGCCGGAGAGGTCTGACGTGTATGCCGTGTCTTCTCGCTCCGAGCTGAGGGTGATCTTTATTCTGTTACACGTTCTTCTGGTAAAACTAAATTGCTCTGTCCCGTTATCTTCTTAGTATTTGCTGTTCTTAGGTAGTGCAGAAAAGGGGGGAGCTCTCAGGAAGCTGCTTGACACGCCAAGCTATTGGAGGCCATTTCTGTCTCTTGTAGCCTCCTGACTGGGAAGTCAAGGCCACAGCCTGTAGCTAAATGCCTACAAGGAGAAGACGTATGGTCCAGGGCCCACTCCCTGCAGCAGTCGTCCAGGAATTTCAGCAGGTGACAATGCACATGCCTTTATTGGTTCTCCATCACTTAACAAGAAAAAATACGGATTGGCCTCATTCTCCAGCTCTTTTCTTATAGATGGTTTTGTTGTAGCCTGACCTTGAGAATGAGACATTACTGATTTGACTTCACCACTTTGTGACCATATGTGGTGGTTTGACCCTGGCTGCATGCCAGGTGCCCACCAAAGCCGCTCTATCACTCCTTTCCTCAACTGGACAGGGGAGAGAAAATATAATGAAAGGCTTTCGGGTCAAGATAAGGGCAGGGAGAGATCACTCACCAATTACCGTCACAGGCAAACCAGACTCGACTTGAGGAAACCAGTTTAATTTATTACCAAACAAATCAGAGTAGGGTAATGAGAAATAAAAAACAAATCTTGAAACACCTTCCCCCCACCCCTCCCTTCTTTCCAGGCTCAACTTCACTCCTGGTTTTCTCTACCTCCTCCCCCCGAGGGGCACAGGGGGACGGGGAATGGGGGTTGTGGTCAGTTCATCACATGTTGTCTCTGCTGCTCCTTCCTCCTCAGGGGAGGGCTCATCACACTCTGCCCCTGCTCCAGTGTGGGGTCCCTCCCACGGCAGACAGTCCTCCACCAACTTCTCCAATGCATATCCTTCCCGTGGGCTGCAGTTCTTCACAAACTGCTCCCGTGTGGGTCCCTTCCATGGGGCGCAGTCCTTCGGGAGCAGACTGCTCCAGCGTGGGTCACCCACAGAGTCACAAGCCCTGCCAGCAAACCTGCTCCAGCCTGGGCTCCTCTCTCTCCACAGCTCCTGCCAGGAGCCTGCTCCAGCACAGGCTTCCCTCGGGGTCACAGCCTCCTTGGGGCACATCCCCCTGCTCCGGTTGGGCTCCTCCCCGGGTGCAGGGGGATCTCTGCTCCCCCAGGTGCCTGCATGGGTGCAGGGGCACAGCTGCCTCACCAGGGGCTGCACCAGGGGTGCAGGGGAATCTCTGCTCCGTGCCTGGAGCACCTCCTGCCCTCCTTCTGCACTGACCTTGGGGTCTGCAGCGTTGTCCCTCTCACATATTCCCACTCCTTTCTCCAGCTGCAGTTGTGCTGGTTTTTTTTCCTCTTCTTAGATATGTTATCCCAGAGATGCTACCACCATCGCTGACTGGCTCGGCCTTGGCCAGTGGCGGGTCCATCTTGGAGTCGGCTGGCATTGGCTCTGTTGGACACAGGGGAAGCTTCTAGCAGCTTCTCACAGAAGCCACCCCTGTAGCCCCCCTGCTTCCGAAACCTTGCCACGCAAACCATACTGTTACCAATTGTGGCACATTAAGATGGGGCACTTCACAGATTCAGCTGGTGTCTCCTCTAGCTCAGACATCCCAATACCATGTTCCATCTTAGGGTATGGACAAGCCCTTGGTGGTTTTGACATATCACTTACAATGTGTGTCCACTAAACTGCTATAGCAGTCCTTGTTATGCAGGGAGTCAGATCAGACTAACAAAATGATTCCTCAGGCCGTTAAGATTTTTAATAAGTGTCAAATGGCTGCACGCTTGTTCTCATAACTTCAGGAACTTTTTTTCGTCTTAGGATAAAATATTTTCATTATTCATTTGCTTCCTAGCATGGCATAGTTAAACAATGACTGACTTAAAATTTGCAGTGTCTTGTTTCCTTTTGAGACTGGACTGAAAGAAAATGCTATGCATGGAGGACTGGTAGGATTAATGATCCTTTCACAGTAACATTCAGAGATTACTAAAATGAACAGAGCTGTAGGAGGCTGAATTCTCTTGTTAGCTTTTTACTGACAAAATCTTAATTTAAAGTATACAGAGAAGGAGGACCTTAAAAATTAACAAAGAGCCCATTGTTTTCTTTAAAATCAAGGGAAATTTTAAAAGATTAATTTAAAAACAGTTAATGAAAGTCCTTTAAAATGCGCGGATGTGTAATTCCAAGGTAGAATGATTGGACCTCATATAGCAGTAAGTCATGGTCAGGCTTTGTGCAAAAGCAGGCACACTTTCAGTTTTACAGAGAAATCAAAATGAACTTTGCCTTTATGGAAGTATGGCAGACATTTCTGGTGCTGGCATCTTTAGGTCTGATTCAGTTCCTGTTTCCTTTGGTGACGTAGGATTAGGGCTCAATATAATTCTCATCAAGTAACCACTTGAAAAAAAAGGCTGTTAATTTAACAGCTTATTTTTTGTGCCAGTTAATGCCAAAATCACCTTAAGTAGTTAATGCTGCAGAATTAATTGTATATTTGTTGTTAGGCCTCCTTTCCAGTAATCATAATGCGAGGATTGGGAGGCATCCAATGAAATGTATGTTTAAAAAGGCAGAATAACATTTCCCAGGTTGGGTTTTTTTTTCCAATTTTTGCAAAGACACATATTTTTGCAAAAGACCCTGTTCTTACCAAAAACATTGTTGTGGATTCCGTAATGACCTCAAAGAGTTGTGGTCCTGTATTTACATCTTTTAAATAGCAGCTCTTCCAGAGGACCGTGTTCCTGGTAGAATTCTGATGCATTAGCTGAGTGGTAACAGTTTAGAAAAGATTATATTATTATGCCTGTGTATTCTGTGAGGCAATAAATAGCAACTACACTTTAATTGCTTTGACCGTCAGACCTTATTTGGGCTCCCTGATGACTTTCAGATAATTGTGGTAGTTCTGAGTATTACTCATACAATGCCTGTGCACTCAAACTGTTGCAACCGTTCTTGCCTGCTCCCTCATTTGAGTGTGCTGAGTTTATGGTTCTTTAGATACTCAGCACGCAAAATCACAGATATATTTTTTGTATTTGAGGCAAAGGCTTATAATGAAATCTTGAGAATGAAATTTTAATATTTCAATTGCAGCCTGAGTTGCTCGTGGCAGAATTCTTGAGAAAATATAAAAATATAACAAGTAGAACTCATTTGTTACTTCCAGAGAAACAACACTCCTCAGAGGCTCTCAAATATACATGAGGTCAGGACATATTAAACAAAGAACTGTACTTAGAAAACAACTGTCAAGGGAAAAGTAAATGTTCAATATCATGACTGGTGAATATGTAACTGGATAAATGACAAATTATAGAAACAGCATAAACAGGTCTAGAATAAATGTGAAAGTGATTTTGTATTAAACCAGAAACAATTCACTGTGCTTTTTTTCAGATTATTCTTCAGCAACTAAAACAAATAGCTTTTTTATGAGTAGTTTTCACATGAAGTTAACTCCTGTTAAAAATGAAATTATTTTTGCTGTAGTTATTCCCCTCTGGTAATTTATCCTATCTTTTGGATTTTCAGTCTATGATTATCTTGCTGTTACCTGCCATCAGAACTGATGAAGGAGTACTTCCCTGGGTGCTTCGGATCCTTTGGGCCACATGAGGGAAGAGAAAGTCAAGCAGTGATTCATTAAGAGTAGACAGATTTCATTTTAGGAGGTTGGACCAGAGGAAAGTGAGCAAGGTAAGAGATGGAGATACGAGGGATATTATCATATTTCATACATTACCCTTTCATTGTCTCATTCCTCCCCACTCTCCCATTTCATTCTTGTACACAGACACTTCAGAATGTTACTTCCTTAGCATTGCTACTAAACTCTCTGTGACTGAGAGAAGAAAAGCTTTTGTAATTTATACTTTCCCAAAGGGAAAAGCTTGCTGATGGTCAATGACCACAGCCAAAAGCCCTTTCCAAAACCCCTGCTGAGGTGCTGGAAGGAAAAGGATGTTACACTGTTCTTCCTTTAGATTTACTAAGCTTTCAGCAGCAGAAAGCAATCAGAAACAATGCCAAAGTGTGACAATGCGTGGCAGTACATACAGTGCATACATTGGCTTAGTGATAACTGCTTTGTAATTCATGGTAATATATGGTATTGCTTACTGGCATCTCTAGGGCCAGGGCAAGAGGAACTGCACTCAAGGAACAACCTATGAGAGGACAATGGAGAGGTTACAAGACTATACTTTGCTATCTTTAGTGGAACCAATAGTTCTGTAAGGAAGAGGACAAGTCATATGTACAAAATCAGACATTTTACTAGTCGAAAAGTCAGCTAAATATAGATACTCTCATTGTCGACAGATGAGCCTTAAAAGAAACTACTAAGGTATGTTCTGCTTCACACGGCCACCTGTCCTCTCTGGTAGATTGGGTCTCTGGAGATGTTGGTCAAAGAATCCATGATCAGCACATGTATAAAAATATGTACATGATCCACATGATCAGCATGTGTACAATTCATTTGGTAGCAGTCCATTAAATGCAATAATTAAAATCACCAAGAGAAATGCATGATTGTACAAGAGCAAAAAAAGTGTAGTAACTTTATAAAGCTATTTGAATTTTGGTATTTTATATGTGGGGACATCTTAAATTAAGCATGAGAAAAGACTCCAAGATGGGAGAGGTAAGGAAGGGTGAAGCTCAGAAAGAGACTTCACTTTAAAGATGCACCTTCCAATTCTGACTCTGCCTTGGTAAAACTTTCATGAGGACCACTGAATCCAGAATCCCATTATTTCTGATGGGTGTCTGCACAGGACAGAAAAATTGGGCTGTGGAATTGTTTCACTTGAGTGCCAAAGAACCCGGAGGAATTCCTATTGAAAAGAAAAAGTCTTTTATTAGTGTGAAGTTGTCTGAGCTGCTCCTTGCCTCAATGCTACTGCAGCTAAGGCAGTATGAGGAGAAAAGAAAGGGCCATGCCCTGCTAACACAGAGTATCGCTGTCTCGGTCTCCCTTGGGCAGTTCTAGAGATAACAGTCTCCGATACCCCTCTCTTCCACTGCCAATTTCAGGTCCTTCTCTGACTTGTTGCCCCTTAGCACCAAATACCAGCTGATTTTTCTGTGAAGAGTCATGGAGTCCAACTTCAGTGGAAGGGAATGAGCTCTCTGGATGCCCAGTACCTTACAGGTAAAATGTTAATGTAGAGATACCAATCTTTCATCGTAGCTATGTGCAGTGTGGAATGTGCACCAAAATGAAATATTTTCTTCTCACATACATTGACATTTATGACCTATAGTGCCTGAAGACCTTCATTTTTAGAAACTTGCAGTCCACTTTCTCCTTCAATTTTAAGCATTCCAGAGGGCATCTCATTAAGGTTCCTGAAAAGAGCAAGCACACCACAGATATGAGGAATAATTTTGTTGTGCTAATTAAACCTAAGTGACTGGATTTTTCAATCAAGTAATTACTAGGAATGTTGGCTGAAATTTTCTGTGACAAAAGGAGATTGGCAGTGCAGAAGGAGAGAAGTTCTTAATGGAGATTCAGTTTCTTCTCCAGGTAGTGATGCCAGTGAAATGTTTTGTACCTTGCTGGGTCTGGCTGTGGTGTAGGTGGTTGTTCGTGATGCGTTTTAGTACAGATCACTGCTGCTGTTAAAGTGACTGATGTGCTGCTTTCAGAGGTACTTGAGTGGCCATTGTCATCCTAACCTAGGAGCTGCAAGGCTCCAGTGAGATACAGAACTTGTGTCCAGGATCATTGGAAGTAATCTTCCTCTGTCTTGAATTCTGGCATTTCCTGGTGATGCACCTTCAGAGCAGAGACAGATCAAGCTGTTTTGTAGATTGTACAAATTGTATTCCAGGGAGAAGAATTGTCTTATAACCACAAAGAGATACACTTATGCATCAAGAGACATTTCAGTACTTTCTCTGCAAACATTGGGTTATTACAGTGTTGCTGCTGAGCACTTTCAAACTTCTGACCTACTTCCATGAAAATTTGTTGGGTTTGAAGTAGCCAAACCATTTTGAACTTGACCTTGAGCGTGCAGTCTTACTGTTCATGCTCCCAAATTAAGGAAAGGATAGTCAGTAAGTGCTAAATAATGTATTTAGTTTTGCAGTAGTTTTTCTGAGCTGCAGGAACTGGAATTGCACTTGGGCAGCAGCCTGGTTTACTTGCAGCTTTAAATTGAACTTATAACAAATAGAACAACTGAATGCTGTTTTTGCAGTCTTTGCATTTCGAGTCTAATCAATCAAGCCAGGGAATTACTTGGAGGTCCACAAGGGTATAGTACAATGAAGTTATTTTACAGTTTAACTCACAGACGGATAAGCCTGTGTCTTTACAGTTTTGTCCTGTTAATTAGCCCTGTCTACTTTGCCAAAAAAAGAATGTGTGCTAAAAGTCTGATTCTGCACATTACTGATTATCCAGAGCTGTCACATGGAATTGCAGGTGCTGAGCACCTCAGGACACTGCAGGATTGAACCATGTTTCTTCTGGAGGGCTAGGTCAGTGTCACACAGAAGGCGGAAAAACACAGCCTGCAAAACTAGTCATTTCCTTGGGGAAGACACTGTAGGTTATAGAGTGTGCCACACACTAATGAAATGTTGGTCGGTTTCTGGTTTAAATATGAGAAGTGCTCTCAGAGATGTTTGGGCTACACATGAGGTGATAATGTTTAATCTCAGCTGGGAAAGTTTGTAGAGCAAAAAATACATTTAATACAAGGTTAAAATAGCAATATCAGTAAAAGACACAAAGTATGTTGGTTTACTCTTGTGTAAAAATCCTGTGTGGGGTGTGGGAAGAGAAGTGCCTTCGAGGTTACAGACTCCAGTGGGGTGAGGGGGGAATTTCCATCCAATGATTGTTGGGGCTTGAGTGCTGTAACCTGTATCTGAACAATGACTGTAACAACATGGTAAGATTATTTCACCTTTGTCTTCCTGCAAAATTGTTATCATTGTCAGTTGTCAGAGTTTTCTGAGAGACATCAATACTGTTATTCTCGTGTATTCTAACTCCATTCATTACATTTGTCATTCTATTTAAAAGAGCTTCTCTGCTCTAATGATTATACATTTTTGTTTGAATTACAGCTGTTGTCTCTGTTTAATATATCTCCATGTACAACTTGTTTGCTGAAGTCCTCATTTCTTTCCACAAAGACAATATAATGATTTATTTCCCAGTTTTAGGGTTTTTTATGCACAATAATGGAATGTGCCTTTAATTTATTTCTTGACTTCTTCTGGATGAGCAGTTACCTTTAGGCATGTCTTACCTCTTGAATGCTAACAATCTACCTGGAATTAGCTGAAAATTTAAAGGATGACATTTCCTTGTATATTTCTTAAAGAATTCACTGGCATTTCTGCTGCTTCGCATACACAAAGCTGGATGTATTTAATTATAAATACTTCACAGGTGGAGGAGAATAGGTAATTATTCTCAGTGTCTGTTCCACTAAGAAGTTTTTTCTCTCTGTTATTGAGTTAAAAGAAGTTTGGCAAATCAATCACAAATTTACAACTACATACTCTAGACTAAAATTAAGGACAGTCGACATTTTTCCTCATTGAAATTTGAAATGTTTCCTTCCAATTCCAACTCTATAAAGCCAGGAGAAAGGTGTAATTTGTAAATGGACAAAGGTGCCACCTGGAAAACACATGGACAACCATGGAAGCCAGCAGGGAAGCCAGATCAGAAAAGGGGGCAATTACATGGTTGCGCAGCTACTCTTAGCAACCGGGTAATTACAAATTACAAATTTGCACAATGTGTAAATCTATAACACTGGACATTTTGGGGCAGTGATAGCCAATTTCTACTCTCTCTGAATCTGGTGATTATGTTGATTACGGCATGATCACAGTTAGGTCAATGCTGAGCTCTTCTGCAAAATCCACCCACTGAGGAATGAATAAAACCAGCATTTGTTTGTTCAGTATCATGATAGGAAAGGAAAGGTTTTCTAAGTGCAACATCCAGACAAATATGGGTCTAGATTTAGCTTCCCAAATTACTCATTAGAATGACTTCTTCATTTCCTGCCCAAACTGTGCACCAGTGCTCTCATCACACGAAAATCTGCATTTGTCTCATGTGTTGTAGGTAGACTGTGATATTCCCGTTTGCAACATGAATATATCCACTTTACTATACACTTCTTTAAATGTCAGCAACCTTAAAAGTAATGCTTGCAGTTCCCTGTAGTTGTCTATGTGCTAAGAGTTTTTGGCGATGGACAACAAAAAAGAATTCCTCTATGTTCATCATCCTTTTCCCAATTTTGGGCCATGTTGTTAGCAAGTCAGCATGATGCATAAGCAATAAATACTATTCCGTGCCTCAGATCTAGACAGCTGGTTCCCCAGATTTTGTGCAGAACTGTTTTACAACCTGTTTGCTTGGCATACAGCAGTTCCCTGCTAAATTATTCACTTTATTCTGTGGCCAACGACTGGATGCCTGTGACATGTCAAGTGAAATTCAGTCACTACATCTGATGTAAACAAACTCTCAAGACTTGTCTCTTTGAGGAATACAGCTTTTGATAATGTGATCATCTTCTCCCAGTCTGTTGTTAGCACTCCCAAGGGAGGCATTAATAGAGTGAAGGCAAGAGCCTCACCATTTAATGGTAGCCGTAGCGCACTCCCTGCCCTTAGGCCAGTTTAGATCAGGTTGGGGTGAGAATGAGTACGAATCAGAAGAGGAAAAAGTAGTTTGCTCACAAGAATCCACACCTGAAAACGCTGAAGTAAAAGGGGTCTCTCCAGTAACCCTGGTGGCATTTGGAGCTTACATGGATCCTTTTCAAAAGATAGTGGGGCAGAAGGACAGCATACATTTGTGCACATGAGCATAATTTTTTTTAGTAAAATAGGTCTTTAAAATATGTCTTGTTTGGGGCAATGGCATAGGTTCTGGAGTTTGACTTTGGATTTTTGAATCTTCAAGCTGCTGGCACTAGACACTATCTATATCAGGTGCCTCCGTTATGCCTACCATTATTTTTTTATCCCTAGAGTCAGGGGTAAGGAATGGGGTGGAAGGTGTATTCCTGGTGCCCCTGCTGCAGGAAGGGAAGAATGTGTGTTTAAAAAATGGCAAAATGGTACTGTAAAATTCAAGCCTTGAGATTTAGATTTCCTCACGTTGTAAATGTGGCGTGGAAGCCACATATGTATCACTTGTTCTCCACACAGCAAAAACTGATAGCACGAGGGAGATGGTTGGCTTTTTTTCTTCCAATACTGGGGAAAAAAATATCATTTGTTTTAGTCCCTTCTCTTCCTCAAGAAAACCTTGAACTGTCTTCAGTAGAAAAAATACAGGAAATTGTTATCACAGACAAACTAGAAATACCACCAGTGAAAAATAGGTGCTTCTTCAAGCACATTGTAACTGGCAATATGAAGTGCTTCAAACTGAAAAAAAAATCTGCTTTAATTATAGGTGGTATCTCATATCGGCATAACATTCCTAAATTGTCTCTTTTTTGGGCCCCTTCCCTTTATCTGTGAGAGGAACAAAAACTTCTCACCATTCTCCTGAGCTTGACTGTGACAATCCATGTACTAGGTCAGACGATGGAGGAGGGCTTGTAGGAAAGATTGCAGCTGGCAGATCTGTTCCCTTTAAAGGCGCTCCTTTGAAAAAACGAGCTGGGCCGCAAGCGTGCACCCCTTGTTGCCACGCAACAGTCAGACAGAACCCCGGGTACCAGACACAGCTCATTCATGGTTTTTCAATATCCTACCAGAACTGCACACAGTCTTCCAGTCTCTGCCTCAGCTGTGCTGTAAAATCACTTTCTTACTTCTACTTATTAGTCCCACACACATACATTTAAAGATCCTGTTAGTCTTTTATGCTACCACACCTCATCAATTTGTATCTTAGTTTCAGATTGTGTCAATGCTGTTCTGTCTCCATTCATCAATAGTGCAACAAGGTCTCCCCATGTGAACTTAACAGCAGATCGGTCCTAACGTTGGACTTACGTCTCTGCTCAGATAAATAAGACTCGCAGTGCAGGGAAAGCGGTTAACGCATGGCTGTGAAAAAATGTCCGCTGATCCACATTTCTCCTGTTTATAAGTAAGCATTTCCTATGGGAAGCTGTGTTCTTCACGCTGGATTCAGTGTGTTGCTAAATCTGTGACACAGTGCTAGGAATACATTATAGGTTATGTATATATTATATATATATATATATCAGGTTATATATACATAATATATAACATATGTTATATGTTATTCCTTGCCAGATATGATGACATCTTGATCTCTTTTCCCCTTATATCGGTAATATGAGTGGCTAATATTGAAAAGAACTAGTTCTCACTTTATGTTATTATAAGCTGTATAAAGATGTTCAGAGCATGTGATAAATGAGAGTTACACTTGTCTACATGTGAGAGAGCGTATCTGTTCTTGGGTCTCAAAACACTGCCTATTTGTAGACTGCATTGGTAGTACATGATTATTTTCAGTTCTTGGATGCAATACATCTCCATACATTTCCTTTGATATTCAATAGTGAGTGCTTATTTGTGCAGTAAAATGCATAACAATATACAATGTCAAGCTATAAAAGTGTATGCAGGCTACTGCTATAATCTCCTGTTGCATGAATATTATTTTGTCTAGCTCCATGCAAAAATGTGAAGCCTGTGCCAAGCAGAAGGTTATTGAAAGGGTCATAGAGTCATAACCCATTTGGAGGAAACAACCAGCAAGTTTATGAAGTGAAGTTATTTAACAGCACCCTAATTGCATGGCAGTAAAATTCAACTCTTATAATTCTGGTTACCTTATCTTAGCACCTCTTTTACCGTATCTTAAGCTGTAGAAGAAATCCATTAGAAGCATAACCTGAAAGGGACATGAAGAGGTCATCTTTCATTTCCCTGCTCTAAGGCTACATGGGCTGGAAAACGTCAAGCGATGTATTGTTTCAAAAATTGTGTGTGCATGCATGACTGCCAGGGGAAGAGTTAAGGTTATGTACTGTAAGTTTCCTACTTTCAGATGTCAAAATATATAACTCGAGCAGGGTCAGTAACACATAGTCATGTAAGTAAGAGAAAGATGGAAACTGAGAGGAGTCACATTTTGAAAATAAATTGGAACTGGAAATCAATCCTAGAAACAATGTGACAAATACTTGTGAATCAATACTTGTCAACATGTTATTTGTGCACATTGTGATTTTATTATTCAGCCAGCCATGAATAAAACTCCATCTAAAGCTAGTGGTTGTTTTCCTGCACTTTCCATAATCAAAGACTGCTGAAATTACACTAGTGCAGAGTTAATAATGTATGCTGGGTGTTTTAGTTATCACTTCTGTCCAGATCTGCACCAGTTAGTGTCTGGGGAATGTAAACACTAGTAGACTCAGAGCACCTGTAATTATTACTGCAAATTACTAAATTGACCTTGCTCCAAAAAATGGAGCAAAAGTTCTCTTGTTAATTAATTTTCTCAAATGCTTTTGTAACTTGTTTGTGTAGTATGGAGATAGGCCAGATAGAGAAAAGGCAGGCACCAGAGAGATGCACTTAGGGTGGTAAATAATGGATGAAGTACTGTTAGCAATTTGGGCATTGTGCTTTTACAGGTACTAATCTGAGAAATACGACAATTATTAGGTGCTGATGTCTTAAGAAAATTGGTTAAGATGTTCTAAAAATGTTAAAAAATGATGGCAATTAAAAAGGACATTTCTTCATTACAGTCTGCAAGTGAGGGTTCTGCTCTGGTGGCAAGGAACTTGTGGAATATTCTTGTTTGAGTTGGTTGATCTTGGAACAGAGCAGTTTCCTTTATTTGCCACTGGCTTGCAGATTACAACACGTTTGAAAGCAGGATCTGCAGGTAATACCTGTCCTTCTGCAAGAAGCAAAATTCGACTGCTTTGGGTCATAGGCAGCACAGCTAAATGTAAAGGGACAAAAGCTTCACAAAGCAAGAGAAGAAAGGGTCAGCAGATTGCACTTCTGACCTGCTGTTCAGTTTCTGTTCTGCTTGCAGAGTTGCATATCTAGCGACTGCTGTTATGCAGGACAGTTTGCGAGATGCTATGTTGATAAACTATGAAATCAAGTTACTGATAACATCCTGGGTATGTTTGGAAATGCCAAAGGTTCAAAGGATCTTCAGGTATCAGAAAAGATGGACTGATGAGATTTTTTTTTTTTTTAATTGGCATTTCTTATAATCCCAATGTCCACTGTGTTCAGTAATTTAACTTCTGGGGCCATGGGACAATGGGACCCTTTGGCTGGGCTATGGACAAGGCCAGTGCTGGTGGTTTGGCTGGATCTGGAAAGGAGAAGGAAGAGGAAAAGCACTTATTTCATCCTTTAAATCAAAGCCAATGGCAACCATTCATTTCATCGGGAAATTACTGCTACTGTCAGGAGGAACACCAGGGACATTCCTTCCCAAAAGCTCCTTTGCTGTGGAAGGATGAAGGGGTTGGTTCATTTCACAAAGTTTCTTGTGTTTCATTTTCTGTTCTGCCTTCATTTCTTCAGAGTGGAGAACACTGAATGACTGTGCCTGCTTCTCCCCACTGCAGTAGTGCTGTCTCCTTTGCGTGATGAGGAAAGGGTGAGATGACCTGAGCCCTGCCTGTTGCTGTCTGGGGCAGAACTGGGGCAGGGAGCAGCCCAGGTGGATGCTGAAGCTGGTTTGTGCTTGCAGCAGAGTCCTCTTGGCAGAGATTTCTAGTGCTTTATCGAACTGTCTGACTGCATCGGTTAATTGCTTGTCACAAAGTTATATCAGAGTGCTTAAAGATCTCAATGCACTTGTTAATTTGATTCTTTGAATAGTTTAGGAGAGCTTAGTTGTGCTGGGGTAACACAAAAGCAATCTTACAAGGTACCTGCAGTATGCATGCCTGCCAGAGGCGAGGGTAATCAATCAGTGTGTTGCCACCACTATTGATGTCGTCTGAGATGAAGTTTGACTTGAAAGATGAAGAGAAAATTAAGCATAACAGAGTGATAATAGAATGATCAATGCTGCTTGCTGCAGACTTTGCGTGTGCATTGAAAGGAAGATATTTTGTCAATGCTAGCCACATATGTGTAAATGAGGTGATAAGCCTTATCTGAAATACAAAGCTAAATAGAAGTGACTAGTATGGTAGACTTAACATTGGTGTTTTACTGACAAGGCAAGAAAAACAAGAAGGATGAAATCATGTCCCAGACTTTCAAGAAAGCGTAGATAGTTCTGTTTGTTGTAATGAAATTCCTTTTTCTCAGTATTTGAATCATGGTTCTGTGTAAAGATGTGTGTAAAGAGTGTAAAGAAGGAATTAGCGGAGAAGTCATTTTCCTCTAGCACTTAAGTAGCCTGGGTTGTGAACTAGAAGCCTGTTGTCATAAAAATTCTTTCTTGTTATTAAAAGGCTGTTTTCAGTGGCAATAAAGTCATCAGTTTGGGACAAAATTTTTCTCTTTGATGGATTATTCTGTAGAAGGAGCCTTCATTCAATAGCAATATACAAATATTGTATACAAATATTGTGCTGAGTATTGTGGGACTCAGATTCATCTAGTATGAAGCCTTTTGTTCACCAGAGTGTTCCTGAATACTGATATGGGGAGGGATATATTTGTAAGTGTCTCACCTTTGGAATCCTCCACAGTCAATAGGATTGGTCTCTGTATCAGGCATGTTTGCAAAATTCTGTTTGTGTAATGCCATTTTGAATTTTTTATTATGTTAATAGTTCACATAAGTGAAAACAAAACTTCTGAATGTCTGATTGCTTATAGGATCTAGCATTTATTATTTATTGTACATGCTTTTATTGATGGTTGTTGCTAAAGAGGTATCCTCATCCTCGTGGGTTTTCTAGTGCTTTTATAGAATGACAAGTTCTCAGGAAGTCATTAAGGAAATCACTAGGGATCATCACCTATTTCCCATCCTTCCATGCATGTAGGAGTTTGTGTCACCCCAGCTATGTTATTTTCAGCATTCTCACTTGGTGCAAAGACCAGGAGATGCATTTCCATACCCTGGCCTTTTTTTCACAGCAATTGAGGTCCTTATTCACAGCATCTACTCCACTCTCTGAAATATTCTTAGCTACTTTCCTCAATAATATCAGATGATGAACCAGATAATGGGATTGCCATATCCCAATCATATGCTTTAACATATCTTGCAGGGTCAAAATTTCATTATTTTAATCTTCCACTGACCACTGCATGAAGTCTTTCAACTAACTGTAGCTTTTCTGCAAAATTACATTACCTAGCAGTGGCCTTGTATGATATTTTTTTTTTAATATCCTCGAATAGTCAATAGCTTTTTAATACAAGATTTTGTTCTAAAATTCCTTTTCCATGTAGTAAACTTATTTCTTGGGGTTACTGTCCATTCAAATGCCGCATCATTTACCTTTGTTTTTCATTTAATGTTAACCTCAGGTTAAACCCATTCACATGTCAGTCACCACTTAGCTTTAAATCTGTGTATAGAACCTTTAATTATTTGAATAGATATCCATAGTGAATCATAGCAGTCTTCTAATCCAGAATGACTGTAGCAGTCTGACCACCACCTGAGTGATTCTATTCATGGTTTAGATGATGACAATCACTACATCATTGTTGGTGCTCTGAAATCCGCAGTCTTTGTCAAAACAGGAAGTTGAAGCAAACAGGAGAGAATTCAATTAATATTTGGGTAATCATTTGAATATGGAGGCCAATCGCCAGTTTCAGAGATCATTCGAGTTTTAAAAGCCTTGGATGAGTAGGAATTTTTCAGAGTACACTACAGTGAATTAGGCATTCGGAGAGAAACTCAGCCTTGAGCAAGGACTTGTCATGAAGCCACTGCTCCATCAATGTCCTTCTTAGGTTCTGTTTTCAACCCACTGAGAGTAAATTTCAATCTGTCAGTATATGACTGCGTAGTTCTTTGAAATTCATTGCATTCAAAATTAGTATTTTGGGAGGTTTTCTTCTTTTTCCTTTACTTTTGTGAAAGGTTATTTTTAAGTAAATATATTTTCAAATTGGATGCAACCTAAGCCAAAACTCTGGAGTGTTCTCACCAGATATCTGGATTTGGCCAAACACATTATTCTATATCTGAATTTAGATATTCATATAACAAATATTAGACTTGAGCTTTAGAGCTTTGAATGCATTTGGATCCTACTTTTTTTTTTGAGAGGTCATGCTTTTCCTAAACTTTTGTCTTCCTTCCAGGATGTTTCAATTGATCCAATGCCAGTGCAGCACAAGATCTGTTGTCATGATCAGCATGATCTTCTTGATCTTGCCCGCACCAGGTGATGTCTTCTGATAAGTGCAGCTAGAAATGAGACTCCCTGCAGCACAGAGGCAAGAGTTCACCTTCTCTCCCGCAATGATCAGGCTAGTGTGCCCCTGCCTTGTACCAACTGAGATAATATTCAGTCTCTTGTGTTTGTGAAGGGTGTGGGCTCCATACCGCTAATTTTTAGCATACCTTCCCCGCCTGAAGCATCAATGGTAGGTAAGAAAAATCTCACAGAGCTGCTCCAACAGTCCCATATCTTTGAAATGAGCAAGAAATAAAGTACTGCAGGAATCACACTAGGTAGATGACATGCTTTGACTGAGCTGTCTTTGAAGAATTAGTCTGGTGATTATGGGAAGACTACAGCTGAGTGTCTTTTTAAATCAGGTAATTTGACATTAACTCTCTTTTCCTTATCTAGTTAGCACAGTCCATTGTTCTGAATTTATGGCTTGGGTTGCCATCTGATGTTTGAAACATAGCATTTCCCAGAGTGTCTCCTAATGAGTTTAATGTAATTTGAGACCCTCTCATTCTTGAATACTACAGTTGCAATGAGATTAGGAAGCAGAGTGGTTAAAATGAGCTTCCATTGCTAAAAACCATATTGGTAGATAATTCAGAACTTCTCAAAAGAGAAAAATATTTAAAAGACTAGAAGGCCGAAAGTAATCCAGATTGAGAGACTACCTGCTGTCCAAAGCAAGCACAGACTCCAGCTTCTTCAAGCTGCAGTTCTCTTTGGTTTCTGATAATATGCCAGATGTAGCACGAATGTCCCCCAGATCAAAATGGGTTTGATTTTAATTTAATCTCTGTGATTAAAATGGGTTAGAGAAAAGAAATGCAGTGAGAGCTTGCCACTTCCTACTCTGTGCGACTCACCCTGCCTGCCAGGCAAACAGGCAGCAGAGCTATTATCATTCAAATAGCAATGAGATGTGTGATTTAGGTTTTTCAGGTCTCTGCCTTTTATACTCTCATAATAGAAATCATTAGGGATCCACTGAAATATTCCATTTATCACAGTAAATTTAGATGACTGGTGACATTAAGTGCTGTTATGGGTCTGGGTCATGATTACTGCCAAGCAGAGTCCTGTTCTGGCTGAGTGAGTATGCATTAACTCAAATAGCTAGATTATTATCCGTCATGGCTGTTGAATAAGGCCCAGTTTTTCTAGCAACAGGGTGGGTAGGAAAGTGTCCAAGATGCCTCTTGCATCTGAGGATGAATTCAGGATCAAGTCTTCATGCTTTTGCTTGGGTAAATCAAAAGTGTTTGAGCTAATTCAGCCTTTCCAAATTGCACTGTTCTGCTTCTGCATGTTGACTGAGGCCAACTCCTATTTATGCACTGGAGAAGAGTTATTACCTATGTGCCTGAGAAAATGGAAGGAAGAGGCAGGCATGTCTGCAGCTAGACAGTGATGAGGTTACAAGGAAATTACACTCCCAACTACAAACATACAAAATTATCACATACGATTAAGTGTTTTTCTCATCTGTCACACAGTTGATGTCCAATCTGTCATGGCAATCTTGCTCTGGAATTAAAGTGAATGTCAGCCTTTGGCTTCCATCCTCCCCAGACAGTTTTTTAGCTTGACAGCCAAAAATCAGGTAGCTTACAACATAAATTCACTATCTTAAGTTCCAAACACTGGTTTTACAAATTGCACTTTCATTATGTAAAATAAAGCAATTTATATCCGTTGACAGTAGATACAATGCTTCAGTGCACACTATTTGGCTTGAGACTAGCTGCCTTCCAAATGTACAAGTGCTTCTTCTGCTGCATGATCCTTATGTCTATAAGCACTAGCCTGCTCATCTTCCAGAATGAAATAGGTCAGTTTTATATTCTGAGTTTAGCCATTTTAATCTGGAATGAAAAACATGGATAAAAGAACTTAATTTATTTGTCTTGCTGGTAAACCTCAGGCTTCTGCTATTATAAGACTACTTATCAGAAATAATAAATTCATGCACTTTTTTTGTCTGAAACACTGGCAAGGTATAATTATATTATGATTTATTTCACAACCTCAAGACCAGAACCTGAAATATTTACTCAGGCAAAATTAGAAATCAAGGAGAGTAATCAATCATTCACAACTAGGGAACTGTAATTTGTTCTATGTCCATTTAGTAGACTGAGTACAGAATAACCCTGTTGTTAGGACCTCTGACAAATGCAAAGAATAAAAGCCAGGTTTCTTGGTTTCTAATGCCCTTTCACTCTGAGTCTTACTAATGCACCTCAGCCTGAGTAACAGTCATAAACAGTAGTTCAGCCTTTCTAATACCACTCATACAAGATATTAGTGGAAATGGTGATAATTTGGGACCCCAATTACTGAGCACTGGACAAGGCATCCTCCAACTTTACCATTTCCTTCTGTGTGGATATGGCATATTGGTGAGATTTCTCTCACTGGTCACAACTACTCCAAAAGCTACCAGTTGTGTAAGATTGTGCTTGGTTTTTGGGGGAGGGATGTGTTACTGGGTTTTGCCCATGATATTTTCCTCTTCTCCAGGCCATGCTAGGTGTTCCTGATGGATAGCTGTCCTACTGTGTGTTTTAAGATCCCAACCAGTCACTACAACTTTGGATGTACACAGAAAAATTTCTTAAGGCATTTAACTGTATGGAGATACAGAAGTAGATTACAAATCAGCGATGTGTTCAGGGTAAAAAACTGCCTACCAAGCAACTGTTAATGTACAGGGAAACAAGTGGATTTGAGAAAGAGCAATCAGTATGTCTCTGAAAGACACTTTAAGAATTATCCCTATTTTCAAGCCTGAATCTTCAGGTAATTGTAAGTTAGTATGTAGAAAATGATTTTTTGTGCCTAGTTCATGTTTAGTAAAAAGATCATAAAAGTCTCCAGATTCTGCATTCTTTTAATTTCCAGCTGTTTCAGGAAAACTAAGAATTGTCACCATAACTCTAAGTCTCGATATATGTTTAGTTAACAAAACACTTTGTAACATCACTCCCTAAGTCTTGACATGAATAGTCAATTTTTCAGCTTCTTTCTTCAAGTGAATGGTGAGCCTAGAATAATAAAATACGATGGAATCCGTGTCAACCAAAATGATTATTCAATGAAAATGTAAGTAACTGAGCAGGCAGGTAACCATACCTGAATCGCAGAATGAGGTCAGCTGCTGAGACGTAAGTCTTCACTGTTTAATCATTTTGATAGGTGCTTAGGGTTCATTTTGTAGCCTGTTAAAAATGAGACATCATTGTGTCACCTTTCTGTTCCCTTAGAAATGAACTGCACAGAGGCAATCTCATACAGTTCATTTGAGAAATTATTAGCTGAATCTGTTAGAAGTTGGTTTTATTTATTTCAGTGGAGTTATGCTTGTTTACGTCAGGTGAGGATATGATGGATATTTTGTTGGATCTTCCACTAATCACTGCGCATACAGTCTTTTGGGAATACATACGTCTGAATGTGAATAAAAATTTCCAGCTGTGTGGTTTTTGAGATATGTTGTGTATGGAAGGAATCCAGGCCCTACCTATCAAATATATTCAGGTGCATTTTGGCCAAAACGCCCTGGAAACATTGCTGTTCATACCTTTGATTTCAAAGTGGAACATTCACTGAAATTAGAATGATGCATGTAAAATTCTGAACAGGTCTTCTGCCTTCTGATTTTAGGTCTGTTAGGAAAGTTATTTTCCAGTGGAAAAAAACCCCGAACTATGCAATTTTATTTAGGCTACAGGAGCTATTAATCCTCCAGAATGGCTGTTTGAAAACAGTAACATCTGGTAAGTTCTTCCTTATAGCTTTTTTCAGCTGGCCTGCACAGAATACGGGTATAGACGTGCTCATCTCTTACGCTTTTACAGATACTGCTCTGGTAAGTGTCATTGCAGCAATGTCCATCAAAAATGTCACTCAAGAGAAACATCTGCCAGATCCGCCTGCCAGCATGAGCTAAATCATCTCACTGTGGATCGAATGTAGTTCATCCTTGCCTCTCCCTCTCTAAGAAAATCATTAGGGAGCCATAGAAGAGCTGATAACTAGCCGTGAGTGACTTGCAGCAGGTGCTAAATATTGTAACACTAATAACAGTTACTTTTTTATGGAGAGATCTGAAGCTCTAGCAACTTCATTCATTTCTGAGGAATGGTTGCTCTAATTTTAAGGGATTGGATAGAGGAACTTGTGGGAACAGAACAAGCTAGTAAGCGAATATATGATCTGATTAATAAACATTCCATACTAGCCCTTAGCCTGGAGTATCCTGAGTTTAAAGCTAGCTCACACTCTTACTTGTTTATGCAATGATGCTTAACACATGGACCTCCCTGAAACTACGGATCAGAGGTGTCCCATGGGTTCACTGAACGCTGATTTGGTTCATGTTTCCTGAGAGAGGTAGAAAGCAACATTAAGTCAGGTACTGTAAGTGGGATACGCAGGAGATGGAGAGCAAGGCAAAATAGATATAAAAGGAACAAGGACTTTTAAGCTTATTGTAATTTGCCTAATTCTGTTGAGATGAATGCTTCATGCACTTTATTTCTGATAAGTAGTCTTGACATTTTTCGCCTGCAGATTACCACTATCTATGGCTTGTCAATCTATGCTGTGTTTCAGTCTGAAAGGATAGACAGTTGTGTGCTGCAAGACTGACAAGAAATAGTAAAATTAACTAATTCAGGAAGTCACAGTTGGTTCTTACATTTTCCTACGTAGCCCAACTGTGGGGAATGCACTGTGCAGGCCTAAGACCCAGTCCTGCTGCTGCCAATTTCTTAGCAGATCACTGCATCCATGTCAGAACTTCCTTGAAGGCAGAAAGTGCCCGTTACCAACTGCTGGGTCCAGACCTTGCCACAGGAAAGATCTGACCCTGGAGCAGATGAGCAGGAACTTCCTAGGTGACCTTCCCAGCTGTCAGAGAGTCACTCCCGCTGAGGTGCCTTTAATCCCAAGGAGAGGCATGAACCTATGCATCGCTGGTAAGATAACTAATTTTAGCAGCTTCATCTGTTTAATTGGGACTCTCAGCAGAACATCACTGCAGATTTGCCTGGAGGAAAGTAAGAGATCACTTGGGTATGAACTGCAAATGTTTTAAAGCTTCACTCTCTCCTGGATAAATCCTCCCAGGAACTGCAACATCTGTGCTACTGCTGTTCCTGGCCAATCTCCTGCACTTCCATGGGAGGTTTCTTCAGTGCAGGAGACTATTTAATAGAAGTAGACAAGAGATCTACTTAATATCTAGCATTTCTCTGTCATATAGCGTGATACTGAATATTTGCCAGAACTACTGAAGATATTTGGACATTTCAAAGGCTGTACCATTTTCATAATTTTCTGCATGAGTTGAGTGCTAAACTCCTGGATTTTTTGTTGATAGCTGTCAAAGGTCCCTTGAATATTAAATATCTCTTTAAAATGTCCAGAACCTAAGCTACCTTTGAAAATCTTAAGTATTGTGTAGGAGGCATATCAGTTGTTCTCTGTGTCTTATGTTACCAGGAACTGTATTTATCATTGTTATCTTTTACCTGTTTGTCAGAGTCCGGAATGCCACTGATATTTCCAATAGAGAACTTGGTGAGAGGTGCTACTGAAAATGTAATACTTAAATATAAAAGGAAAACCTGCTGTAGAATTGTGTTAGGAGGTTGGCTCTAAATTCACCGTCTTTCTCATATAAAAAAATAACTTTATTTAAAATCATGCTAAATGAAAATGTATCTATTTCATTGTTCTTTTGAAGAATGACACTGCTGCCTAGTTAAGAACTGGATATAACCTTTTCCATCAATATGTCAACAGTACATTGTTTCTACATTTAGAAACAGAGTGCCAAAAGCTAAGACTTGAACATGCATCTGCTTTGGATTAGATTTACAGCCCATCATGGAAACACAAGAAAAGTATAAAGAGGCATTGCTTATAACCCAGTATAATTTGATTTCAGGCTTTGCATCCAAAACTCGGATTGTTATTCTCTTTTGAAAATAATTAAGGGTTGGCAGCACTCGCAGTTATGTGAGAGTGACAACATCCTTTGTAGTAAGGGATTTTTGGTAGAACACGATGTGTCGAACTGATCTCACTGTTCTGTTAGAAGGTGGATCCTACAGCTAAGTCAGTGACGAGAACTTGAAATATGCTTTATATTGTGCCTTCAAGTTAAAATAAATGTTGAATCTGCCGACAGTTTTCTTTAAAATACACACAAATGCTTTTCACTGCATTTTGTTTATCAGTGGTTTGCCGAATACCTCTTCAAACTTTGCGGCAATCTGATGTGTCAGCCTTTTCCAGTTGTGTCAAACTCTGGACACCAGTGGAACAAAAGAGTTGCCTGGTTTATAGAAAAATTCATTATCATTAGTGCTAAGCTGTCAAAAAAATGAACAACACGAGTGCTTCCTGGTCCCTAATGTTCTGTAACACACCATTGTTGGAAGCTGCATTCCTCTGGGAGAGGTGGATGGGAAAGTATTGCTGTTGAGAAAAACTTCGTCTTACCGAGACAGCAAGTGGGGAGCCAGCTTTTGAGAACCTGCAAGCTGTGAATTCTTTTTCCTGAAAAAGAGACAAAGGATTTTGTCCTACTTTTCTAGAGATTAGCTTTTGTTTAATCTTCCAATCTTCTGGCATACTGAATCACTGACTACTCTAATAACAACATACTAGTTAATCCTTATGAAACATGTAGTGATAATTCAGCTTAAGAAACAATTCATGTTTTACTGCTGCCAGCTAAAATCTTATGTTAAAATTTCTGCTGTTCCAGAAAAAAAAATAAATGTGATTTTTTTTTTCTCCTCAATTTTATTTTCTTTTTCCAGTGAACTCTCAAATCACACTATTCTCAGTTATTTCAGGCATCCTCATCATAGATGGTCAGTTCTTACTGGATTTCATTTTATATTCTCCTAGAGCAGACCAAAGGTCCAGCCTTCCACTTCATCAGTAAACAAGTAAGAAAAGAAAACCTGTAAAAAACCAGGTGGTGCTTATGTCTAAAGATCTGATCTAGCTTCATGTAAATCAACAATTTTAATTGTCTTGGGAAGAAAAACAGCTGCTTGGTAAAAAGAAAAAAATCTATAAACATAAAAAAATCTGCAAAATGTCGATATTTTTGTTGATATGAGGAAAAATTTATTTTTGAAAAAAGGACAGTTTGAGACAAAAATGTTGTATCAACAATTTCTCTTAAAGACATTTCAGCAGTATTATGCTATTTCAAAAGATATGTATTCCTAGTCTGCCACTTTCCGCTCATTTTCTGCATAAAAAAGTCTTCCGGAGGAAGACTTCCACAGCAGCAATCATACAAGCTGGCAAAAACTTTAAGTAAGTTTAAAAACTACTAGGCCAACAGCAAAATGTCTGACCAGGCTGAGATGTACACTTGAAGCTACTCTTCCTGAACCTGCTGTGCTGCTTCGTGCTTAGTATGTGATACTCAAACAGCTGAAGGGCTTTTCCAGTACATTAATATGTAAGGGGCAGAGGAGTAGAGAACTGGGTCAGGATTGAGCTTTGTAACTTTAAGTTAGGTGTCAGCTTTGGTTTTCAGCTGGAATTTGTGAAAATCTTGTGTGGTGCCCTCCCAGGATTTGAATCTTCACATGTTGTCAATAACGTGATTAATGGTTTTGCACTATTCTTGAAGTAGGGAAAATGTCCTTGTTAAATAGTAGTGATGAACATACTGCTTCCACTGTTAACCTTAGTGCGTATTTAGTGCTGTCGTGTGGCGGGGGAAATGGTCACATTTTTATTGTCGTGGGCACACCGCACAAAATGCAGGCCTGACAGTACTTCACAGAGAAGTCCGTAGTACAGTGGAAATCAGTGAGACCTGGAGATGACAAGCTTTAGGACTACAATTAAAGCCACATTTCAAAATGTGCTTTTATGGCAGTGAGACAGCTCTCCTACGTTGTACATGTTCCATCCAGCCCAGTTCCCTGTGCACAGGCTTGCCTTCTTAACCTTGTCCACTGTGCTTCATTTTTCTCTTTTTAATTTGCCTCCTTCAGATCTTCCCACTGACTCACTTACTAGCACAGCCTTCTGAGACGTTTTAAAAATAGATGGCTGAAAATAAGAACATTATATAAAAATGTAGAACCACTAAGACACATGGAAAATGTTCATAATAAATCACTCTCCCTCCTTTACCTTTTGCATCGGCTGTGAACTCTTTTGAGCAGGCATCTTAATTCTCCCTACAGGTATTACACTCAGCGTACAATGTTGCTGGACCTACAGACAGTTAGCGATGAGTAACCCTGTGTCAGGCTTCAATTCAGTCACTGCGGTGGCTTAATGTGAAGGCAAGGTCTGTAGGCCAGACTGGGTGATCAAAATCATGGTTTTGGGCTTCCACTTCAATGGAACCACGTTTGTAGGTGCTTGTCAATGTAACATGGTACAGTAATAACCACTGTGTTCAAGAATAATTGTTTTAAGAATTTTACGCTGTGCTTCAGATAGCATTGGATATTGCTACTCAGTGTAAAAACAAACCATTGTCAAAAATATGGCAATTATATTACATTAAATAAATTTAACGTAATATAAAAACACGGTGAAGGAATCTAAATCTTCTAAATGTGGCGTTTACTCTTTTGCCAATATAAAGATGTGAGTTCATTTTCAATATTCCCTATTTTCCTATTGCTCTTACATTACTAACTCGAATTGTCGTTTGGTTTTGTGGTTAGATTTTTTAATCTGGCTTACTTGGGTTTAATTTCAACAGAGATTTATCTGCAGAGAAAAGGCTGAGGTCTAAAGATCAATTCATTTTGTTTTGTTTTTTTTTCCTACCCACCTTTTCAAGTTTCAGAGGGATAGGGAGTAATTTGTTTGCTTTTCTGTATGCTTCCACACATTGTACTTGCATTTGTTAATGACAAAATACGAGCCTGGTTTTTAATACTTCTGTAATTTGGTCCACTTGCTCTGAAACAAAAAAAGAAGACATTTGTTTCACCGGGAGCTGCCAGGTAGCTTTTGAGCTGTTAGTTGGAGCCTCCATTCTGGAAAGGTACACATCAGTAATCAAGCCTATTTACTTCTTCCAGTGTGAATTCATTGTGAAGGAGGGCCGGTCCTGAGACCTCTCTGTGATTGATGCCTCTGAACTGTGAAAGGAGCCAGTATAAAGTCTATGACAAAACCCGTTGCCTTTTTTAATAGGGGTAAAAAAGCTGAAAGTGAATTTCTCAGAGAGTGCATAACACAGCATTCCTTTGCTGCGCTATGTCCTGGGAAACCTATTGTGTCATTTTTCCTCCCTAAGGATATTATCTTCCACGTAAAGATATATGTTTGGATGAGTGCCAGCTAAAGCTTTTCCCTTTCCCTTCTTCCTTTTGGTTGCTTGCAGGACTTTACAAAGAGACTTAGAGCCACAGCAAGTGAAGAAACATCTCTGTGCTAATTAATCAGGCTGGGGGATGAGGGCCAGCTGGGATCATTATAAATTGCTAGGAACAGCAGCAGCTTGGGCCTCATGGAAAGTTCAGACAGCTGGGGCTGGGTGGTCAGCATGCTGGCAGGCAGAACGAAAAGTATCTTCTTTTCTGTAGAGAATTCAGGCTGGAGGAAATAAGGGGGGGTGTGTCTGTCAATCTTTAAAGTTAGAAGTAGTTTCTCTTGCATTATTTATTGGTTAGAGGGTTTTATGTAACCCTTCTGAGTGCTGGAGGAAAACATTGCATACAATTTCCCTACAAGGCATCTCTGCTGAGGTAAGCTGAGGGGTTTAATTAAGTTAGGGCTTCAATGTATTGAAGGTAGAGGAAAAACAGGCTTGAAGTCCAGTCTGCTGAGATCTGCCAATATCTTTGTCTTTGTAGCTGACCAGAACTCGTGGTCCTTCAAATCCTATTTACAACATTTCTTTCTAGTAGGAACCCTCTGCCTGATGCCACTTGGATAGTAGTTTGACTAGCTACTCTATTCTGGGGTCAAATCATGCTTTGGCAATGAGGTGTTCCCCTGAACTGTGTCAATCTGTCTACTATGAGTTAACCCCTACTTGTACAGCTGAAAGAAAACACCAGAAGCAGTTGATTTTCTTTGGGTTGCTTGTAATATATAGAATAATCATACCTGGCTCTGAATACTCATGCTGACTCTTTAAATCTTCTTTTTCCTTTTTTTCTTCCCTTAACACTAGAATACATTCCTGCCCTCTGGGTAAACCTGAATAAAACTTAATGTTAATTTGCAATGTTCTTGCCTTCATGCTAAGCTACCCAAGATATTTTACTGTTAATTTCAGTTCTCAGAACCTCAGGGCAATGCAGCACCTGTGAAGTCTCAAAGCTACTGAATGATGTCTATAGTTAGGAATGAGTGCAATGGTCTACTGAGCTTAGAAATGTGCTCAGCATTACATGGGCTTCTGTTACTTTGTCGTGCAAAGTATCTTGTAGACTTGTTCTAGCTCTCGCTGCTTCTGCTGGGGACAATGCAGGCTGAGGCTCAAGTGAAATGGTATTACAGAAGGGGATATGTGAAGACAAAAGCATGACAAAGATCTCTAGGTGTTTCTGGGCAGGTGGTGTAAATCTGAGCTTTTCAAATACAAAAGGATGCAGTTGGTAACTGAGGAAGAAACTGGAAAAGCTCAGGTGGTATTTGTTGAGTCAACTGGAAATTACTGTGGCAAGGAGGTTAGTCTGCAGAAGGAATGTGACAGCTTTTAATTGAGTCGCACAAGATGCGTGCTTGAAAGCAGGGGAGGGATAAGAGGGGCACTGAGGAGGAGTATGCAGCAGCTAAAGGCAGCCGTAAGGATCGCTGTCGGGTGCGTTTCATAATGAAAACCTTTCAGCAAGACTTTCAGAGAGGCTAGAGTGGTATCTTCAGTGTCTCTGTGCATGGCTGAACCACGTGTATACCTTGTACATGTCCTGGAGCAATCATTCATTGGGCAGTAGTGCAGGAGAAAAGCAGGAATATCCCATGCTTAGTTTCCCCCTAGAGAGGAAGTGAGGCCTGGCTGCAGGAAGGAGGGAGGTGTTGCACCAACTTTTGTTTAAGGAAGAAGCCGTGCTAGCCCTGTTATCTGTTATCTCGTCTCACCTCAGAGGCAGGATGCATCGGAGAGCCCAGCTGGCAGCCATAAAAAGTTGACAGCCACAGACAGCATTGTGGTGTTGTGTCTAATGTATTATACATAGTATTTTTTTAATAGGATAATGACAAATAAAGTGGCGTAAGTATAGAGGATACATTCCATGCTCCCAGAACAGCTTCTGGTCCTAACAGGAGAGGACCCATCCGTCTGAGCACTGAGTTGGCTGCTCCTTTACCTTGCGAAGTAGTGCAGGTACCACTAGATGGCTGTCAGCCAGAAGGTGTGAGGACCTCTGGGTGAGCACCCAGGGCAGGGCAGGATTCAGTGCAGAGCCTTTACAAAGGGGTCTTAACTATCAGAAAGTTTCGGAGTGGGGGAGAGACTTAATCATGCCGAATTGTGTTTGTATGATGGGGAGTTGTCACTGTTAATTATAAATGAACTTATGTTTTGGCTTGGAAAGCATCATGCAGAGGCAAGGTGCTCATGGTCTGCTATGGGGTTTCTTAGGCTGGAGGCATCTCTATGAGCTGCTGGCGTCAGGTTAAGTGAACTTTTATTTTGGTAGTTCATATGTTGAAGAGACAGAAGGTCCCAGAGGGAAAATGGCCTGAATCATTGGAGCATTTTCCTTTTTTCAACTTAGTGTCATAATTTTTGTAACAGCTTTAGAAGTGTATCTTAAAGTTGCCTTGTGATAATACAAAGTGTTTGTCTCAGAAGGCAGTAACAAAATTGAGAAGATGTTGAATAAGAAGGGGACCAGCACAGTGACTTGAATGTGGGGGTCTTGTTTGGCCCCTAGTCTTAGGCTCAGATCTAGCTGGAACAGAGCCCCTGAAGAGTGAGCGCATCATCTGTCCATGTGTGCTTCGCTTCCTTGATGGACTGGAAGAGTGGGAGCAAATCCTGAACACTGATGTCTTAATATTGGCTCAACACCAAAGCGGTGTTCCTGCCCATTCCATTACACTCATCTGGACATTTAGCGCATATGTTGAGAAGATGCTGCTTCAATAATTTTCTTCAGTCAGTAAAAGTACACCGAGTGACTGTATTGGGAGGGAAGCCAACGTAGTGTTGCAAAGATACATTTCACTCCTCAGACATGCAACTGCAGGTCACAGCTGGGGAGATGTGAGCTTAAAAATTGTCTGCCATGGCACAGCATATTTACTGATCCTCCTAAAGCCTATGAAAAAAAAACCGGATTGCCCCTGTGCAGCACAAAAGGCATGAATGGAAAGAAAGAAAGAGGAAACTATATCTGTGGCAACCAGTGAGCTGTGGAAATTTGAATCATTTCTTATGGGCAAACCCACAAGTTTCCTGAGGAAAAACCTCCATTAGTACTTGTTTCTCTAGACCTGCTTTGCTGCTATCTCATGAGACCCAGTCATGCAAATACAGTTCCTTGGGAGAAACTCCCATGCATAAATTTTGGCAGAGTTAAGCTCTGTGCAGAGTCCAGCTTAGAAGCCACTTGACTTACCCACCACATCTTGGAAGAGGAGAACTTCCAAAACTAATATAAGCTTGATTATTCAACAGAAAAGCAGTTAGGATAAATGAGTGCTATTGCTGTCTTGTTATGCTCAGGGTGCTCCAAGACTTTTTGGCTGGTGGTTCTTGCTCTCTGAATAAAATGAGAGAATCACATAAACATTGGCAGTCCTCAGTGCTGCTTTTAAGCCAGAGTTGAGCAAGCAAATAGCTATGACTATGCCAGCTTTTCTCTCAAATAAGCACGCCCTTAAGGAGCAGGTTCAGCACCTCTTTGTAGTTATAACTGGAGTGTATTGTCTCCCATGCACAGGAACACAGTGATTGTCTAATAGTGGTTTACAGGTTGGGATACTCCCTGCTATTAGAGGCCCTTTGGTGGCCCCTCTTCTCTCTGTTGGAAACAGGGTGAATCAAGAATTGGATCCCTTTTCTTCCAGTTTCCCACCCAGAATCAGCCACGGTGGAAATCTTTGAAGGTCTTGGGAAACTCCCTCCCTTTTGGAAATGCAGTTGTTTGGGAGTGTTTGGTGTAGCCATTTCAGAGAGCGCATGGTCTGTGTTTTTAGGAAAATGTATACATAAAACCACAGTATGCAGTGGTAGGAGTATCGATAAGAATGGAAATACAAAGGCTTGTGTTTGTGTCTCGGTTTGCACTTCTTGCCAACAGGTTGCAGAGGCCCAACAAAACTTGTGAGGCCTGAAATGTTGATCATGGTTGGTGGTAAAAGGAAGGTTGATCTTTCTCTTCAGCTTTCTGATTGACTTTTTTACATTTCAGAATCACTTGAGGAAGGAAGAGAATGACAGCAAATATATTGCAGCAACATAGAAGTGCTTACAGCCTTATTCCCAGCTGTTCTAAGTTGGATTAAGTCTATGGATTTTAAGAGTGATAGTGATTTACACCACATCTAGGCTGCTTTGCTTTGCTTTTTTTTTCTTTGGTATCCCAACTTGACATATAGAAGCAGGCAGTGTGAAACAGAGAGATCTTTTCTAAAACCAGGCAGAATCTATGTTACTTCAATGAAATAAAGTTATAGTCAAGTATAAAATTTAACTACCATATTGTAATATTTAGTTGCACTTCTCAGAGTTTTCAGTATACTGGGTGATTCAAGCTCTCTAGACTTTCACAAAGCCAGAGGCACTTAGCAGCTCAAAGGAATTATCCGACAACCTGCAAAAATGGGCCTTTAATTTGCTGTTATTTCAACAAACAGTGATTAAGGACCAACAAACCTATTATCCTGTACTGCTGACATATTTTGCTCTTTGGGGAGATAATTTGAAACTGATTTATCTATTGTTCTGTGTAGTGTTCCCTCCAATATTCTTGATCACTTATGGCATAAATCTATTTGACCTTCAATTTCCCTTAGGTATCTTTGTATCAGTATGAAATTAGTTTAATTTGTTTAAGCATGCATGCTTACACCTTAATGAGCTGATAGCGTTATCTTTATCAACTTTGGAAATGACTGTACTAAATCCTGCTGACTGCAAGCACCACTCAAGGTATGAACTTATGTATCAGACTTGGAATTACAGATAGAGCTGGTTTCAACCTATATGGTTGCACCCTCTCTTTCCTGAAAATATACTGTAAAAAACATAGTAATTGTGCTGTATGAGTCTATTAATGTATCTTTGCTGAACTGTGTAATAATTTTTTTTTCTTTAATCATGAGTAGCTCATAGCTCTTTTGTCTCTCTGAAGCTTTGAAATTTCCTGGAGTTTGTTGTCTTTGAGCTGAGATGATTTTTGTGAAATTCTCATATAAAAGTCTCTCAGAGGTAGAACAGCTCTAACTAATTTGGTGTGGAACTAGGCAGTTAGGAAAGCTTCAGGATAGCTAGATAAAAGTAAAACATCAGACTTATGTAAACTTATATAATTTGGAGAAATAGATCCTCAAGGCATAAAGTTTTATGATTGTTACCTGCTTTGTTGTTCTGGTGAAGAGACTTCAAGAGCAGTGATTTGCAACTGAAATTTTAATTAGAAAATTTTAACAGATATTTTCCTAAAAGACAGTATGAGACACTTAAAGGACCATACAAGACCTGTTGATTGAAGGACATAAAAGCACTTCCTTTGTTTTGTTAGTATTCTCTGTTCATGAGTGCAATCCAATTACCTGTAGTATTTGTCACACAGTACCTTTAAGGTTATGAATTTTAATAAGAAAATTCTTTAATGGGATGGCTTTTTGTATAGCAAATGAACAATTCCTGATGTGGGGTTCCAAAGCAGGCAGGCGAAAACAAAAGAAGTTGTGGAACTAGGAAGGTACTTGGTCAGCGTTCTGTCTGTGTGGGAAGTGATGTGGACCTGCATGCGGAGTTAAAGCAAATGGTGGAACATCAGCAAATGATCATGCTGTTCGTCTGAAATTAAGTGAAACATCATTGGATTCTCACAGAGGCATTGTGAGGGCTTCATTGCCCTACAAGGTCAAGATAAATTGTACCTCATCTACCTTAACTTTAGGCAGAAGAAAGATTCTGTACCACTTAATTTGTTCTTACTGAGAATAGTCACAGTTTCTTGAAAGCTGATGGAAAGAAATTATTTTGAAGAACTGAGATAAAACCTGTTGACTTGTAGTTAGTGTCTAACTGACTAATATTTGGCTGAATGCTAGAACTGGCAAGCAGGAAATTTTGGGTGATATGATGACTTCATTATATGCGTGCGTAGAGTTCTATGCTAATACATTAAATCCTAAGGATTTTTTTTTAAGCAAAATTGTCAGGTATCAAGCAGTAGACCTTTTAATTTAAGATTTAAAAACTTTTAAGTGTCGTTTCAGGATGATTAAGTTTTATTACTTAGTTATGGTACTTATTACTGGTGATATAACAGACTATAACTTTCGGAAGAGAAACACCCAGAGGGTCTTCTACAGCCCTTCCCTTTTGGACATAAGCTTGCTTTTTACAACTGGTGTAATTATGGCAGGAATCAAGTATGGAAATAATGAAATCTGAGCTGGATTTTTATCCCTCTTGCTGAATCTGCCGTAATATTCTGCTAAGGTGCTCCTTAAGCACTTCCACTTGGTGCTGATGATCCAGGCCTGCAATTTTTACATGAGTTTCCTTGGTACTGTTCTGAATGCAGGTCTCTCTTACAGTGAAGTTACTTTGGGTTAGGTTTTTTTCCCCCCTCTCTGAGCTTTTCCTGGTGATTAGATACAGGCATAAGGGAACTACAGGAATGCTAAACTTTGGGGAAAATAAGTTTCTGAGAGCTAGCTTCCATTGGAAGTAAAATGGTAAAGACAGGAGCACAGGGGGAAGGGAAACACCTTAGTTCTTTCTCTTCATCATCTTTTCCTTGTGAGTATCATTTTTGTCATCCAGAAAAAAAAAATATAGTAACCAAGAGTATTAGGTTTCATCCTAATATTGCAAATTAAGAACTGAAGGTTCCTAACAAGATCTGCACCCCATATGCAACAATCGGTTTGCCCAAACTAGTTGGGGAGTTCTGCAGACCTCGGTTGAGCTGAACGCTGGTGTTCTGTGAGGAGAGGAGAGGAGAGGAGTGTTCTGTGAGGAGAGGAGAGGAGTGTTCTGTGAGGAGAGGAGAGGAGTATTCTGTGAGGAGAGGAGTATTCTGTGAGCAGAGGAGTATTCTGCTCAGACTCTGTGCTTTGCCTGCTGGGAAAATCTGGTTTAATGCCCCATGTCAGAGGCCAGCAGAGAACCCAGCGTGCATATTGAGTACCTGATATATTCACAACCTTGTCCCATTTCTTAGAGTTTTGCCAGGTATTGTGCCATGGCTAGGACTACGGGAAGTGGTGAAAACCCCATTTAGCTCAGATAAGCCATTGCTACAGAAGCAAAATAGTTCACAGGAAGGGATTTAATACTTTCAGTAAAATGTGCTAGAATATCTGTCTTTTTACTATGCAAAAAACAGACTTCATTTAGGAAACGTGAGTATTATATCAGCCTTTTTTCAGTTTTAACTTTAACATGCAGCTAACAATTTATTACCTGTAGAAGTAAAAGCTTTCTATCACCTCTTCAGGGAATGTGCTGTACTTTTCATTTCCTTGACCTTCTAGGTTTTCATCATTATTTATACATTACTGCAATGTACTAAAATAATTTTCTGAACAAAAGAAAAAGGGGAAAAAAATCTTTCATTAGAAGTAAAATCAGAGGGGGCATGCAGAGTGTAATTTTTATCAGCAGATGTGCTTAATTGTTTAAAATAACTGCAGAATACTGTTTGGGTTTGTCTGAAATAAAAAAATATTGACCAATACAAGTTTTAAATAGTTCTGCTATAATTGTGCATAGGATATGCAGTACACTTAGTGAATTCTTTTGCAATTTACTCGTAAATATACTATTCCCTCCAATGAATTTATGTGACTTAAATAATAAACCTGGTAACTGTAATTATATTATGAATACTAGTGACTGAATGCAAACCTCAGAGTGCCAAAGACAGATGAAAAGCAAATTTCAGGAGGTCTAACAGTAGGTTGAAATAGTAGAATACTGAACCTAAGAAACTAATGGGAGTTCATTACTGAAATAATAATATGTCCATCTTATGTAATGCTTCTCTACCAGAGGAGCTGATGAAAGTCAAAGAGGAGAAACAGCTGGAGAATAGCCGGGCGGTACGAGGGCTGCAGTGAGAATTTGAAACAGTCTGCAGAATCCCTGAAGAAATGAGAGTTAGGTCAAAGCAAAGGTCTTAGCCCCTCAGTACTGTTTCAATATCATAGAAAATTTGCATTTAGTCTGTGATCAAAACCCATTCACTGTGTTTTGGTTCCAAGTCAGACCACTAATTGGAAGAGTTCTGTATTGCATTTTCATGTGATTCTGTCGCAATCTGTCTGGTGTCCCTAGCTGGTTTGCAGAGCGGGATATCTATCAACTTCCCCAAACAAAGCAGCATGGTGGGGAGTTTTGTGGGTCCCTTTGTTACACGGTAGAGTTGTTGCTGTATTAGTGTAGCAATTAGAACCTTAAAAAGAGATGTAATGCATTGGTGAGCGCTGAACAACATGGTGTCTCCTGGATAATGGGTGCTGTTCCTCTGCTGCTTCTAGGGTTTTGACTCAGGGAAAAGGCTTTGAACTAAGAGAAGCTGGATGCCAGGCACCTAAACTGCTCTTTTAATTAAGTCTGGTTATGAAATGATATGATCTTGGCAACAGCAATATCTGCTAATTGTAACTGCTTGTTCTGAATTTGTTACTCAGTTGAGTTACACAGGAACTAAATGTTCCTCTCAACATGTTTTTTCCCTCCCTAGTAACACAATGAATCATGAAGGACATCTTCTATGAAAGCTGTTGCAGCCCAGACCCAGCTATAGGAAGAGATTGTTAGAAACAGCAATGTATGTCATGGTCCTGATTCTGCTGAAAGTACAAGCACTTACTTCACTGTTAAACACTGGTGATTTTTTGTTTGTTTGTTTTGCCTCCATGTTTCAGCACATTCTTACATTGTGTTTCGGAAGAATTTACACAAGCTTAAATGCTTGACTGAGTCAAGGTTTGGATTGCTGTGAGTTTGGATGCGTGTTATGTCCACAACCCCACCTACATCACTGAACCTGTTGGACATTAAGCTGTTATGAGTACTCCGGCAGTAAAAGCTCCAATATTTTTCCAGCTATCTACATGTGTAGAGCAATGTGGCTGGGCTAATTTTCTGTGGGACCATGTTAAACTAACTCCTGAACTAGCAAGAAAACTGTTAATTAGAAAAAGCAAATTAGTTGCACTTCCTAATTGTTTGTATTTCCAGAGAGTGTGTCAGTGGGGGGAAATGTCTTTTTAAATATGTGTCTGTTCTGTATCAGGATACGTGTTCTAGCAGGGATCAGTCAGCAGGGAGCAAGCACTGTATTTGGCTCTGCCAGAGCAGGAGGGCAGAAGTGGACTGTGCTGGGTATTGGGGCAGTGTGTAATTGTTTTTCCTAAGAAACTGGAATAACTGTAAAGAAACACAGACTCTCCCAGAGAAATGCAGGTGGCCATCACCATGCATGGGACCCTGGAGAGGTCTGGATCATGGTCCAGATCAGGGTTGGGTTTTGTCTGGTTTACCATGTAAGTAGTCCTATTGTAGAGAATTTCTGGCAAAAACCAAATGCTAATTGCAAAAAATTAAAAGAAAAAATCAGATGGACCTATGCATAAACCAGCAAAAATTCCAACCTTTATGTGGCACACATAAATGCCTGTCATCCAGTGTCGACTCGTTCCAATTGTGTTGGAACATCCCATCTATAATCCGCCACAGTTTCTCTGATTTAAATCATAGGGTCAATAGCAAGATAAATCCAAGAGATTAAAGTTGAGTCACGTAATACAAGTTGTGCCAACAACTGTGCTTTTCTGTACTTAAGCCATGCAGTGCAGTGAGGATAGCATCTAAAACCCAAAACTCCCAAATGCCTGCGTGAAGTTGCGTAACTCTGCAAGTGACTGTGTGTGTGTGTCTGTGTGGGAGACGGGTCACCACGCTTGGAAGCACCCCCTGGGCTCCAGACTGCACCATACTGTGCAAGAATGGTGCCTGCTGAAAACTGGAGCTGAATCATCACTTCACTGAGCTTTGCTCCATCACAAGGTCATGGTGACCTTGGTAAGATTTAAGAAATGGAATAATGAAAGCTGACAATCTGATTAAAAAAAATAATTTAGGCCTTGATTCGTCTCAGCACTTAAATACATGCCTGACATTCAGTGTGTCGAAGTTCCGCGGGTATCAACAGCACTGCTTACAAACTGAGGACCCATGAGCTGACGCAGGCCCTAAACACATAGGTGTTTGCCCAGACCTGGCCTTCATGTCTTGGTATCTGTTGTCACTGACTGCATTCACAGCGTCTAAAAGGTCCAGTTGTAAAAGACCATCTAGACTATCCCATGAAGCAGCATTGTTGACTTCTGTGTAGTCGTATCGCTTTCTTCTGGCTATACTTGGATATTCCAAAAGAGACATCTTCCATTTGCATTAGGAAATCACTCCCACTGCCCCTTAGGCAACTATTCACCTCATTCTTTACTATTTATACCTTTGGATACTTCTGAGCTGTCATCTCATTTTCAATAACTCTATTTTTTATCTTTCTTCCAGAGAATCCATCATCATTCAGTAAAAAAGATAACACCAACTCTTTTTAATATGGTCAATAAGCTTGGGTTTTTTATTCCTTATTATTATTTTAAGTAAGTATATGAAAAAGAAGTTTGAAAAGTTTTGCTGTCTAGTATGAACTTTTACAGTTTGCAGACTGCAACTGCGTTTCAAGCAAATTCTCTTGCAAACACTATGTAATTTATACAATAGCAGTGCAATTTGTTATTTATAGATTGATCATCTGGCTACAGGCAAAGTTTGAAAGCTTTCACATACAGTGCTTTTATTTTAAGCTTATTAGTAGCTTTAGATACAGAATTCATATTTGTATCGAGGCTTCTTCTGTATGTCTGGTGGATGAGCATTGTATAAACAACACTGGTGCATAGCCCTGGAAGAATCCATTCTAATGCTTGGCTCAAGATGTTAATTGCAAGAACATTGGAAACTCAAAGGCAAATAAAATAACAAGTGTATTTGTGCCAACAGAAGCTGTTTTGTTTGTTACTCGTTCACTATTAGGTATTCAGCAAGATACATGACTGGCAGAGACAAAGTTTATTCTTATTAGTCATAGAGAAGAATGAATATTTATTATTGAATAAACCCTGACATTCTCAAAACCTCCAGCTCCATAACGATGTGTTGGAACTAGCTGTGTTGGCTTGACTGCTTATTATACCTATGCTGGCAGAGAAAATTAGCATCGTAACCTATGTTGTTGCTTTGCTTTGAGTATTATGTTGACATACATATGTGTGTATTTCTATTCCTGTTCTTCAGAACGTTTTACAACCAGGCTTAGTTCCCTGTGTAAATGTATTTGATTGGTGATGCTTGATCCTCCAGGATCAAGCTGTCTGTCTCATTGAAAGTATCACTTTCACCAGAGTGATTGGCATTTTTTACTCTGTTTAGCCGAGACTGCAATCGTTCATGTTCTTTTCTCAACTCCGAGTAGGAATGGGAGAAAGTGTGGAATATTGACGTTGCAGGAAAAGACATGATGAGAATCCCGCTGAGGATGCTGCTCAGAGCCACCATCTGGCCTGGGACACTCCGTGGTACCATATCTCCATACCCCACAGTGGTCATTGAAATGATAGCCCACCAGTAAGAAGCGGGTATGCTTGTAAATTCAAGCACCTTCCCAGACTCATTCTCAGCGAGATAGACCAAAGGAGAAAACAGAGTGACAGCCACGCATAAGAAGAGTAAAAGCAGGCCAAATTCCCGTGTGCACCTCCGAACTGTGAGGCCCAAAGTCTGCAAGCCCAAGGAGTGTCGGGCAAGGCGCATGACATACAAGATCCTCAAGGCACGTAAAACCCGTAGCACCAAACCAACCTTCTCCAAATATGTGTTGCTGCTTGGCCTGTCATCCTCCTCATTTGAGTCATCCTCTGAGAAGATGAGGGAAACATAATAGGGTGAAATGGCCAAGAAGTCAATGATATTTAGGGGTCCTTTGAAGAACTGACACTTGCTCCTTGCCTGGATGAATCGGAGGCAGAACTCCAGGGAAAACCAAGCCACACAGATGGTCTCTATGACGAAGATGTAATAGCACTTCTGGGAACACTCGCCCTGACACAAAACAAAAAGAGAATCAAATAAAAGAACAGTCTGTGAACCAGCAACCAGAAACACTAAGGAAGAAGCAATATGTATCTGCTTGAGACGCTGGTTTCAGAAATGAACAAATCCCGGCTAGCAGGTAATCGTATGGCAGCCATCTTTCAATGGTGTATAGACGATAATGAGCACGTGAAATCTCTGCATGAGCAGATACATCTACCTGCTTAATTTTTATGATTTTGCTTCTTCCAGTCTAAATGTATGAAACTTGTCTCTGTATAAATTCTTGGCATGCAGCCTGTAATTCCCAAATAAGTCCCACTTTCTGCTCTCAAACAGAAATTGATTTAAACTTGACTGGTTTATAAGCCTGTACAAAAATCAGTTTCTCTTCAAAAGAAAGAATAATGTTTGAATGTCTTGGTAAACTTCTGGTGCTGTTCAATGCATGGTGCTTTCACGAATGCTGTGTACTCTGGTGCAATTAAAAGTGGTTCAGAGATATTCATTAGGTCATCTGGATCCTTGGCTCAGTTATGCCATATATAAATCATGTTTCTTTCTGTACATGCAAATGTTTTAATGTAAAGGAAAATAAATACCCACCCAGTAGGTGAAACTTGCCTTGAAGAATCCTCTCCCAGTATTGAGGCCACATGCTACAAGCAGTATTTTCTCAGTTTTTTTATCAAAGGAATTGCTGTAGTTGAACACCTTGGAATCACATTTTTTATTTTCCTGAGCTGAGCTTAAAAAATAAAACTTCTTTTGGCCTACTCCAGTGAAACAAAGAGGCAAATGTAAATTAACTCATTATTTGGGTAAGCAAGAGACTACACTGAACTTTGTCCCTTAGTGATGGGCGGCCACTAGGTTACATCTGTCCAAAGAGCGAGCTGACAGATGGACACATTGGGTACAGGGACTGAGGTATATGTGCTGCCTCCTTCACATGCACAAGTGTCTGCTTGCTCTATTTCAACTGGCAGAAAACAAACCAGGTCCTTCCACTGGTTTTTGTCTTACAGAAGATAGGAAATAGCAATGAAAGCAGCATGTGCTTCTTAGCACCTGGACACCTCCCCCTGAAAGGAACACATTGTTTTTAAATACTGGTGTCACTGCTTTCTTACATACCCTAATCCATCCTATTGATAAATACATTCCTGTACAGAGAATTGATATGTTCTTAAGAATCACAGAATGGTTGGGGTCAGAAGGGACCTCTAGAGACCATCTAGTCCAGGCCCCCTGCTAAAGCAGGTTCACCTAGAGCAGGCTGCACAGCAAAAATCCAGGTGGGTTTTGAATATCTCCAGAGAAGGGGACTCTACAAGCTCTCTGGGCAGCCCGTTCCAGTGCTCTGTCGCCCTCAAAGTAAAGAAGTTTTTCCCTCATATTCAGATGGAACTTCCTGTGTTTCAGTTTGTGCCTGTTGCCCCTTATTCTGTCACTGGACACCACGGAAAAGAGTCTGGCCCCATCCTCCTGACATCCGCCCTTAAGATATTTGTAAGCGTTGATAAGATCCCCTCTCAGTCTCCTCCTCTCCAGGCTAAACAGACCCAGCTCTCTCGGCCTTTCCTCATAAGAGAGATGCTCCAGTCCCCTCATCGTCTTTGTAGCCCTGCGCTGGACTCTCTCCAGTAGTTCCTGGTCTTTCTTGAACTGGGGAGCCCAGCACTGGTCACAGCGCTCCAGATGTGGCCTCACCAGGGCAGAGTAGAGGGGGAGGATAACCTCCCTCGGCCTGCTGGCCACGCTTCCTAACGCTCCCCAGGATACCACTGGCCTTCCTGGCCGCAAAGGCTCGTGGCTGGCTCATGGTCAACTTCTTGTCCACCGGGGCTCCCAGGTCCTTCTCTGCGGAGCCGCCTCCCAGCAGCTCAGCCCCTAACCCGTACTGGTGCATGGGGCTATTCCTCCCTGGTCCTGAGATTGGACTAATGCTGGGTTTTTTGCTTTTAAGCATTGTGAATAAGTTTATTGAAGAATTCCACCTAACAGGTACTTGTATGATATTTTCACAGTGGCATGCTGCTATTTACATTAAGTTCTTGCATCGGTGAAAATATTTGGATTACAGTTCTAATCCAAAACCAGTTTAAGTGAACTGGAGTCTTTCAGAGTTTAGCTGACTTTGAAGCAGCCTTGTGTGCTTTCCTTTGCTGAGCACATTATTAAAACACCGGCATGCGAAGTGTACGTACGGGGTTTGAATTTTTGGTGAAGATGAGAAATCTCAGCTGTAACTGGGAACCAGAGAAAGGGATGGACTAGTATCGCAACCCTTTGAAATTCCAGGATGGACTCAGAATCTGGGTTGTCACTGCATGTTCCAGAAAACCCAAATGTAGAAGGCGGTAATTACATTTTAGATTTTTAAGCTACTTGAAAAGTAATACTTAGTAAATGGCTCTTTCCAGCTACAACTTTGGTACAAGAAGTTTTAGCAAGGTTAAAGACTTGTATTCTTGCTGAACAGGATTTGCATCTCTGAGATGTTCACAACTGCAGAAGATCAAGCAGAACTAGGGATGACAAGGGAGGATCTGTGCAGAGAACAAACCTCCTTTTGGGAGAGCAGAGTGGCCATGTGTTACTCAGGAATAACTGCAGACCCTTGGTTCATGAAAGGCTTTTTTGTAACTTCTGTAGAATGAAGTCAGGCTGCTGTATGCATCTTTCCTGATAGCCTGTCTCTGAAATTAAACAATTTAGACAAACAGTTCCTCATACAGTGTTATGCATTCTCAGCCAAATTTTACAAGCAATATTGATTAAAAACACCATGGGAAACACATGCCCCTACTAAACTTACTACTCCCTAAACTTACTACCAATGCCCAGTTACCCTCTGCGTTGCAATGCGATGTTGGTTTTTTAGAGTGTCCCTTCTGATAGAATTACTGCTATTCTTGGGAGTAACAAGTCTTTTTGTTCAGGCAGTGTTTATATTATTGGCTATCTGATGTTCCTCAAGCAAAATGGTAATATATCCCTTACGTATATGTTTTACCCTGTCTAACCCTCAGAACAATTTAGCTCCGTAGCGCCATTTGGGGATTTTTCCTCTTTCTGGACAGTAGACTGTCAAGATCATAATTTATCACGTAAAGCTTATCTAAACATCCCAAAAGGTAATGAAGACTTGGCCCTGCTAGAGTTACGCGTACAGGATCAGGTTGTAGCCCCATTTGAAGTCATTGCCATGGCAGTGCCTAGGGCGCGTTGATGTTTGCAGGGCTGCTGACTTGGCTTGATGAGATTGCTTGCAATCAGCAGTTGTGTTATGTAGTCTTCACTTTTCCTGAGTTGTAAATAATTTGTACAGTGCAGCCTGGACTCTGCACAGACCTGCCTGTGGCCGCTCTAGTGATGTGGCCTGTGAATTATTCATTGTTTCCATCAAGATTTATTTTATTTTTTGTTAACTGGGCTGAATTTCCAGTACATCTGTTACTTATTTACCTTTATACATTTACAGGTGACATTGCTCTCAGATCATCATGTAGCTTTCAGTATTCCTTCCTTGCAAAATACAAGAAAAGAAATTTTGTTTGCTGGAAGTTTTAACCATTAAGATCTAGGGTGTCTTTTGAATTGAGTGTGAAATGTCAAGGTGTAGCATTGTAAGGACTGGTTGGGAGATTTTTTTCTTCTTGCCATCCTCTGTTGCCTCAGTATTCCCCATGGAAAGTTATATATATTTAGAGAAAGCAATTTGTGCAGTCAGCTTCCTAAATGCGTATTTCATTTTTCAGAAGAGCAACCTTCAGATCAAACTTTTCAGGAATGTTACTGTGCATTTTATTTCTCCTTTGTGCATAGTTGTGGATGTAAAAGAATGGGGAGTTCTCCCCTGTTAGCACACTTCATCTTTTTTATGTACTTTGCAAAAGACATTTCAGAAATGTTTGCATATGATTCAAACCACAGTCCCTTTTTCTGCTGCAGCAAACAAAAGAGTGACAATATCACAGTCTCTGACACTGTGACTAATGCAGAGAATTATGTGCTGCTTGTTTTTTGGAAGGGGCAGAAAAAGAAGGATGTGTTTGCTTCAGACATGCCTACACTACGTGAAGGCCTGCAGCAAAACCAGCCCTGTTTCTCTCAGAGGGAACTGATTTATCCATGCAGCACAGTAGTTCTGTATGGACGTGACTAACTCGAGCCCTAGAAATAATGCAGTTGGGCTACCGTCTTGCAGCAGGGCCATTTCACTCTGTTACATAGTGTAGACGTCCCAGGACTTAGTCAGTCCATATACAACACCTGCCAGAAGCTTCCAAGCCTCTTTCTCTGCCTGTCTTTGCTTCTCTGACACCAGTGTCTGGAAAGAGAGTGTACGACCCTGGCTCTATGGGATTTAATGAGAACATGCTCATTGATTTCACACTGGGAGATAGATTTCATCCAGTGAGTTTGTATGTGAATGTTTTATATATTAGGAATATTTGTATATGTGATGTAATATATGTTATATGGTATATAAAGAATATCCCTCTCTAATGTCAGTCTGTTTGAAGATTCTTGACCTTTTGAACATCCTGTTCAAAAGCAGCGAATATTGGAATAAGAGGGGAAAAGAGGAAATATTAAGTACCAAAGCCAATTTCTGTTTCTCCCAGTATTTTTGATAATTTTTAGACTTCATAGTGCTTTATGTTCCACTTACAACCGTTGTCCAAAGAGCAGGCAGAATAACGTATTGATTCCAAATACCATGTTCTTACCAAAATATAGATGCCTCTATGTCAGTGGTAGATTTCAAATTTACTGTTCTCACCAAATTCCCGTTAGATGTTAGTTGCTTTCAGTGAACTGTCAAATTATGGCCCAAAGACATGGATCCATGAAAGGATTTTTTTGCATAAATGGCCACTAATGGAATTTCTGTGCCACAACGACGTCTATGTATTTCCTCTTTCTGAACAAAGCAAACACATTTGGGAAATTCTAGTGATCAGTGCCTGCCAACACAAAACATGACAAACAACTCCCTCTCTTGACCTCGCCATTAACTAGAGCAGAATTCTGAGCTTTTGTTTTCAGATCTTTGAGTCAAATTTGTCCCTGACTTCTTTCTCCTCCTGTCTGCATTTTGGCACCTGAAGTACCATGGTGTAGTGGAACCTATAAAAACTCCAAGCCAGTATGGTGTTGACTGTGAACATGAGGGGAAGATGAGGTTTTATTTATAACTGACCACAACGTATTTTGGGTGAGCTTTTTCAGCAAAACCCTCTGACATGTTTTACATTACCATAGCGTGCATCAGTACTCAAACTATCATCAACTCTGATCGGGGAACAGTTATCACAAAGCCAGTGGTGAATATCTAACTCTTTATACTTTATTCATCCTGCAGATTTACTTTTGAACAATGCAAGAATTTATCAGGATTTATGGAACTTGTCTCAAGCTGAAATTCCATGACGTATGATATAAATGTAATAAAATGAGTGCCTGGTATTGATCTTACATATGAAAAGAGCATTTGGCTAAGCAGCGAAGGAAACAATATTTTGTATGTAAAAAGATATATACTGAGCCTGACGCCTGAAATATTGAGTGATTTCTTAAATTTATAAACCACCTCAAAGAAGCAAAGTGGCCGTTTCAAACTTCTGTGCCACCAGAGATAATAAGCAATTCATGCCTCCTTTTCATTATTGCCTTCCGCTGTGTAAGGCAATGGCTCATTTTCTGGGTTCCCTTATGCATTGGAATGTTTATAGTGTTACAGTAAAATTGCTTAGTTTAGGATACTTCTACTAACTTCTCTTTAGATATGAAAAAGTAGGCTCATAATAAAATATAAGAACAGCAGTACTGAGTCCAGCTAGCCCAGTGCTCTCTTCCAACAGCCTGAGAAAACAGATGCCCAAGGCAAATCTCCCAGCTTCTATTTTCCACTCCAGAGCTTCCTGAGCTGAAGGTGGTGTTCGTGTAAGCAAACCGAATTGCTCTTCTAGAAAGTCTGGCCGTTCTTTCATCTGCTGCCTGTTGCATGGAGACTCACATCTTTGCTTTGAACTAGCTTCCCGCTAGTTTCATCTGATGCCGCTAAGCTCTGCCACTGGAAGAGACGCTGGTTGCTTGATTGACATTTACTTGTTTCCTGCCATTTGCAATTTTGTAGACCTCTGTGGCAGCCACTGTTGTAGCTTGTTCCCACCCTGAGGAATTCTGCCTGCCTTAGTCCTTGCGTGAAGTCATTCCATCCTTGCCTTTCTCTGGCCCTTGTCCTTTTTGAGGTCTAAGGGACTGGGACTGCAGTTTTAAACTGTGGGTGAACTGTAGGTTTATATAGTCAAATTTATATATTTTTATAATCAAGAGTTCAATAAACTTTGCTTTTTATTGTGCACTCCTTACAAATGTTTAAGCAAGTTGGATGTCTGTAGGGACAATGCTTGGAATGTTATATTTCTAATAGTGAGAAATTGTGTAACTCGGGTAAGTGTTACTGCAGCTTTCTTGCAGTGTCTTTTTTGAAAGGATCTGAGGTTCAAGAATTCAGCACCTCCGAGGCCAGGACTGGCCAGGGTAATGTGTGGTGGCTAAGTCTCAGACCTCAATTGCCCAGGTGAGTTTACAGAAGAGAAATTTATTCACTGACTGTGAATTCAAGCTAAATGAACTTGAGATATGTGCCACTCACAAGATAAAATAAATAAGATAAATTTCCTGGCCTAGTGCCCTCTTAGTTTACCAGAAACGTTAGTTAAGGCATAATGACATCTAGGATAATAAACAAAACCAGATCTCAGAGCTATGCTGCACGAACCTATCTTACAAAAGACATAAATCTCATCTAGTGAAAACAATATCTTTACATGCATGAATAATTGTAGCAATGCCTAGGGAGACTGAGTCAGAATTTCCCCTGCGGAATATTTATCTTGTCTATCCACCTTGTATTTCAGATGCAACTCACTTTGTTACATTTTCTAGACAGGGAAAAAAATTATTGTTTATAGATAACTGGATGAGAACACCAAGGAACTATTCTTATGCCTTCAGGGTCTGCTCTGTGCTGACCATTTGTGTCCCACTTGGTTACACTCTAAGACAATTTATAACTAAAATATGCTCTGGAAAACTTGTTCTGAATCAATCTGTGTTGCACGTTGATGGAAAGGGTGTCAGGTTTTACCGCTGTTCCCCACACCAGTATCAAGTGGAACAGATCCATTCTTTTTAATCCTCTGCAGAGCACCAGGGAAATCGGTGGCACAATTTTGATGGTAAGGTAGTGGCTGACTACTTACCAGCAGGCTAGAGAAGTCTGGCACTTTTCTGAGAAGGGGTATTACATCCCTTCCTGCTCTATATTGTAGCAATGGACTCTTCATGTTTTGTTACTGATTAAAACCAAAAAAATCCCAAACACATCCTTTTAAAGCAATTTCTGGAGTGTAAAACGGGAACTGAAACTATCTGAAAACATGAGAGGGAGGCATGCAAAGTTTCTCTTAGTCTGAGGAAAAATGGGGAAAGAAATCCTGTCATTCCCATTATATTGGAAGTGCAGTGCTGCAGCTGTATTGGGATAGGAATTGGATGGGTACCAACTTTCTGTCCTTGGTATGATGGACTCTAAGTGGAAGTTCATCGGCAGCAATCTGAACCTGTCTTCTGTGGTATGTAATTTGGGATTTCACAGTCTAGAATAGGGTGGAGTCTGGGATATAAGACAGGCAAACCTGCAGCATTTCGCACCATCTCCTTTCTGTGCTTGCCAGTTAACACGGCTCATGACGGCGTTAGTGATTTTAAGCGTTTCTTGTGTCAAATAATCTATTTCCTAGTTAAATGGCAAAAGTTGCACCAATGCTTGTAGAACACTTTGCTAGTAAGTACTGCTAGATCAGTATATGGATTATTTCATAATCACGTCATCGCTACGGAGACTATTTTCAAAACTTCAGAGTGAAAATCAACATGTACATCAGCAATATGTATATATGTTGCTTGTACAGCATACTTATGAGAAAGGCAGCTAATATTATTTATGAAGCCAAGTTGATAAAAGTCCTTGAACCCAGCTAGAAGTCACGATTGAACCACTGTATGCAAACACTGTTATTCCCAGGGTACATTTACAGAAACCAGCTGGCTCATCATCATAAAACAGATGAGCGATGGACAGAAAGGATCTGAAACCTCTTCCCAGCTAGATCCGCCCTAGATGGAGCAGTGATTGCTTCCAAGTAAAGGCTGTTTTGGCGTTCAGTTACCCATACTAAACAAACAGTCTCAAAGCAGGGAAGGAACTCATAAAGCAATATGCTTGACTCATCTTGATTCAGGCTCCTGCTGGAGTCCTAAAGGAGAGTTTCCTTAAACATAGGACCTGGGCCTGCTTAGCGCTTTGCAGTCAAAGGACATGCTGCCAGAACATCATCCATCACCCCAGAAACGAGCCTGGCTCCGTGGCTGATGCAAGGTCACGGTTCACAACGGCTAAACCTACCCTGGCAGGTCCGGATTTTGTCTGGCACATTCAAGTACAGCCAGTTACTGCTCGGATCCTTCCCTCTGATCCACACACGGTTTTGTGGACAGAGGCCAGTGTCCACTGAAGTGGTAGCAGATGGGATCAGTCTGTATCGTGGCTATCGACCAGCCTTCTGCCTGCTTGTGCTATCCAGCACTTAGAAGAGAGGCTTATCTCAGCACGACTGCTCTGCTTGCAGTCTGGCCTTTTGGCCCACTCAGAGAAAAAACATTCAGCCCTCTGTGTGGAGGATTTAGAAGCAAAACTCGCAGGAATTTTCCTCTCTATGCCCCAGGCTGACATTTCCTGGGCAGGGTGCTGATTTCCAGCCTTTTGCACTTCCCTCAAGATAATACACGGGCTCTGCATCCTGCTCTACAGCTTCTCCCCAGGCAATTCCCTCTGTGGAAAAAAATACGAGCTAACATAATAGTGAAAAAACAAGCTTCAGTTCTTGCTCTTGCCTGTCCACAAATCCACGGCAGTGGGTCTACAGGGTGAGGCTACAAGCCTAGAGAGTGATTAGGCAGATCCAGACCTCAGTGTAGGGAACGGAGGCACCAAACCAGTGCAAGTGGTTCTTGTCCCAGTCCGCAGCAGGAAATGAACAGAGGCAGGGGACAAATCCCTTTGGCTGTAAAGTGATGATTCGGTTAGTAAGTGTGGTGCCAGTCCGTGCTCCCTGCCTACCTGGAGCCGTGGGATCCGGCTGCAGTGCTGCAGGTACTGCTGAATCACTGCGACCGCAGTGCCGCTATTATTTGAATAATTAAACCATGCTCTGCTGAATCAAACGATGGTTGGGGAGAACTTGAAAACCCTATGTTATGGATCACTTCAGTACTTGGATTTATGGTCGCAGACTGATGCAATAAAATCAGAAAGGTTTACAGCCTGCTGAGAAAGAGACTGTAACCTGATTTACAGAATGATGAGCTTGTTAAAGGAGCGCTGCGTATTCTGATCACGGAACGATTTCCCACTCACTTTTCTTTATGGGAAAGAAGCCTGGACTTATGAAAACATGTACTACAACTAGTACATTTGAGGAAACTAAACTAATATTGGGATTATATTAATGTGGACATTAAAAAGAACATAGAAGGAAATTATTATCTCTGTATCCAACACATAATTATCTCCTCTGGGGCAGAAGTGTAACTAAAATAAAATACTTCAATTAACTTTTAATCTTCAGTCCTTATTCTACAAACACCGTGAGAATCAGTCTGGAGAAGCTGAATTTGATTTAAACCAATTGGTGACCCCAGAGTGTTTGTGTTAGGAGAAAGATGTGGAAGTATTATCTTTTTCTTGGTTTTTTTCCAGTAAAAATTAACAGACTGCATTTTGTAACTGTGAAGAACAATATAGGCACAATTACAAGGTATTTATCTGGGACTTAGGAGGATGATCTTCAATTTCCAGTTTTGCTGCTGGTCAAATCATTTGCCGTGTTACTGTTTCTTCTCTGCTTCTTTCCTCACTGCATTGTAAGTTCTTTGGAGCAGAAACTACTTGTTATAGTACCTGTGTAGTACAGGGTGTGCAGCGCGGTCCCAAATATCATTGAATCTGCTATAAGGGAAAATACTAGTGCTAACAGGAGGTGCTGACACTGTGGGAATAAACACAACATATGCAGTTCATAGCCCTAATGCTGCAATGAAATTAGCAATTAGATTTGCTCAGAATTAAAATACCTGATTGTGAATTTGACCGCAGCAGTAGACTAAAGAGTCCTTAAAGATTTCCATCATATTCAAAGAGGAAGTTCTAAAACACATACAGATTTGGGTAGTTGTTTATTTTTAATACTTGATACATTATTGCTATGAACTTGGAGGATGTATTGATTTCAAAGAGTGTTTTCCAAAGACAGAATGCCTCCTTCAGAGGACATGCCCATCTTCCCAAAGAAGGCATTTATTAAGCAATCAACTCTGCTGAACCCCTTGCGATGGGTCAAGTGAGGAAAGTAAACAGGATTTTTTCCTATTGTAAGTATTACAAACTTGAAAGCAGCAAAAGGGAAAAGCAAGCATGATTCCCAGTGAGGAACACGTGTGCTGGCACATTGAATCAGCGGGTGATTGACTGCCCGTTGCAGAGCAGCTGGAACAGCTGGGTGTCCCCCCAGGATAGCGTGCAAAGCCCGGAGACTTAGTGCTGTTGGGACACAGCCAAAACTGGATGAACATAAGGCAAACTAATAATGTCTAATTGTGCTCTCTGAACACTGGACCTTGTACTGGCAGAGCCAGCTTTTGAAAACCATGCAGAATCCATTTACTCATTGAAGTGCAGTGTCCAGACTTTTCTGAAGAAAATTGCTTTCTACGGCAGCAAGGGTAAGCTGAGACACAGATGTTCAGCAGCGTCCACCCCCCACTGGTGCCCCTCTTCCGTTTTGTAGAGCAGGGCTTAAGTCACGTGAACTTCACCAATGTTCTACATATTAGGCTGAATGCTGAAATATGCAATTCTCTTTGTGGAAACTGCTTGGAAAGCAGTTACTCATAAGGTGGACCTATGAAATCAGAGTCCTAACATAATGGTGCAACTTCAAGGTCAAAGCTTTTGATGTTACTGAATGGATATGCAAACCTCAAAAAAAGCCAGATCCCATAAAGCAATAATTTCTATGTTTATCAGAGTCCCAGGCTTGAATATTCTGATTTCTGTTGTTTCCCGGCTTCTTATTTCATATCTTTCTTCAGTTGTTACTAATTTAACTAATTCAATCCATGAAGCAAATAAGTTAGCTGTATTCTACTGTGCTGAGTACACCTAGTACACTGGGAGTTTTTTGGTACTTCAGTGAAACATTTTTTCACACTTTAAATGCTGCGATACTTTCATTGCTGATCAAAATGGTTAGAAGAAATTGGAATAGTACTAAATGATTAGATAATTTAGAGTGAGTGTCCGCAGTAAGTGTCCTGATAAGAACCCAGAAAATGGGTACACAGCAGGTGCAATAAAACCAAAGCACATCCAGCTTTATTTTGCCCCAAGCAATTTCAAGTCATATGTATATACCCATATATTTATAGATATGTGTGTACACATACGCCTTTATAGTCTTACACTTTTAAATGAGTATTAGAAGTGTTTCTGAAAGTCAGGATTTCATTCATCTCTTTGCAATAGAGCAAGTCATTCTGGGCCATGCTTTGTGCGATGTATGCTTGTGTTAGAAGGTAAGTTGCTGTGAAATACCCCTACTTTTCAGGTATATTCTGAATAGTGCCCCACTTCATTAGCAGTACTCTGCGCTAGTCAGTGAAAAAGATATTTTTCAGCAGGAATCATTTTGCCCTGGCTAATCAGCTAGAAAGTTCTTTTTTTTTAATCAATATTTAGACCCTCTTATTTAAAAGCTATAAAACTGGTAGCCAGCAGTATCCCTCAAAATCTGGCTGTCATATTCAATTTACCAAAGGTGATTGCTTCTAACAGTTGGCCAAATTACTCTTTGATGAAGAGTCTTATCTTTGCAGACTACTTGAGCGGCAGAACAAGGTTTACACTCCTCTCACTGACACTCTCCATATGGATTATCATCTCTATTATTAGTCACTCCCAAGTTCCTTGGGTTTTCCTTTAATAAGTTCACTAGAGATATTTAATGTTCTCTGCAGGCCATGGGCAGGGTAGGAGCTTTATGTTCTAATGCTTTTGTAATGGATTTAGTATCTTGAATACTGAGGATATTCCTCTTGCAAGCATATCTTCACATACCAAACTGGCTGGGTACAAGTCAATGTGAATTTTTATAATGAATGCATTTAGCTATGGCAATGGTAACCCTGATGAAACAAATATCTTGTTTGGTTTTCTTTCTCTTCACAGTAAGACTAATAAATTGTTTTTTCCCCTATAAAGTAAAATTGCTCCACTTTTAAAGAAAATGTGTTTCTTGGCAGTTTTCTCTAGTGTGCAAGCCAAATATGCTCGTTTTAGTATCACACGGACAACATCAGCAACATCAAACATGGAAAAACATGGCAGGGCCTCCAGAATAATGGTGTAGAATGAAAAAATCATTTAAAAATGCTTCTATATATTAGGTACTGGGTTCTTTTCCTCTGTTCATGTTTTCTGGATTCTCAGGGATACCAGAGACTAAAAACTCACTCTTTTAAAGGGAATTAGATTTTCACATAATCAAATGACCCCAGGAATGGGAGCTTTAAAAAAAAAAAGAGTAGTCTAAGTTTCAAGATAAAATCATTAGATCTGACAATACTGGTTGCAGCTTATGTCGGTTATGTTTCATTAGGTTATATACAATACAGAAAGCAATTACAAGCTTCTCAAGGTCAGTTAAGAGCAAATACAAAAATTGGTAATATCAAGGTCTGACCACTCACTGATCACCAGAGAAGAGAGGGACAACAGAGAATAGACATTCCCATCTCCCTTAAACCACACTTACATACAACATCATCTAAGTGCGATTTTTTGGGAGCCATCTGCACTGGGAGAAAATGATTTGGTTGTTACTGGTGCTGAGGGACAGGCAATGGAAATATCTGGGTTTTCTTTTTCTTCTTTTTCCCCCCTAACCTTAATTTGCTTGCCTTCCTGAAGAAAAGACCTTGCTGCGTCCTTTCTACTGAGTCATTTCTCTAGAGGATGCCAGTTTTAGGGACTCATTAAAAGAAATCTCTCTTCCTAAAGAAAATCCCAAGAGTGCTTCAAGCACTCTCCCTGCCCAAGCCCTTCTGCAGTGGTTTTATTCCGTAGTTCTCTGTTATAATTATGTTTTTTCCTTTGGGTTAGATGTTCTGAGCAATGACTATTTCAGTTACACCTCTTGGATCCTGAGTGTAACTTTATTTGGGACTAGGACTTCCAGGGGACTTTGATAGGACTTTTGCCTTGTCTCTAGTGGGATAATCTTAATTCCTTTGTTTGAGGGAAATACTGGTAGATTTTGTTGCTTCAGCTTTCTTATCCTATATGCATGGTCTTTGATTCAGAGTTGTAGTTCTCTCAGACTACCTGTTCAGATCAATAATAGAGTTCTTCACCTCCTTTTTTTTCTATCTCTTCATACACTCGTGCCTTGATTACTACATTTTGGTGATGCTATATTTGCTTCCTTACTGAAGACAGTGTGGTCTCCATAAAGAACAGATGCAAATATCCTAGATAAGGATGTATTGCCATTGGAGGATTTGATGGGACATTTCAGTTGGTTTATGTCCAAATAACATGATTTATTACTAATGAGTCCTCTTTCCTTAGCATCATGTATGATAAATCCTTTTGTATATCTGTTTCATGGTCCGACTTAAACTTGAGATCACTAGAGCTATACATTTACTGCTCCAGACTTTTCCTGAACTTTTGGCCTCCTTCGCCTGGGGCTGTTCCTCTGGGTTGGGATTCACTGCAGGTGCTTATGTGATATATAGTTACAGAATTGTTTGCCCATCTAGCTGTGTTTTTCTTTTGTATGTCTGATGAGGAGGTTCCTGAATGTCATTTGACATATTCTAGAGTGTGTGCCTGGTATCGACTGTAATAACTCATTCTTTATTTTAATTTCGGCTGTGTTCCTACCTTTAAGCTAACCCTCCCTCCCTTTTTTGCTGCCCATAGAGATGGTTCCTTCCCTCCCCTCTGGCTGTCAGGGTGACTGGGCTTCCCCGATGAGGATGCTCTTGCCTTGGCTCCTTGGCATCCCTGTCCCAGAGACTGGAGTTTTCACTTTCCCTCGGACGGTGAGGACTCTTGTTTGCTCTTCTGCCTGCCCAGGCAGCTATTCTCCCTTCTAAGCAGACTTGGTTTAGCAACTGCTAAAGGACAAGTGATTTCATGTGCCTGCAGGGTGGGCTCAGCCAAGCCTCTGAGTGAAGTGGAAACCACCTTGTATTATTTTTCCTTTTTTTGTTGACTCTGATCCTTCTCGAGCTGGAGTCCAGCCAGCTCTCACTCTCTTAAAGTGTCTGTGATGATGAGAGAAAGGACCCTAGAGTGGTACATACGCAGCAGAGGTAAAGCCTTTTTTATTTGTATTTCAGAATGGACAAATTCAGTTTCTAGTGTTAGTGACATTGGAAAATGGATCCTTGCAGTACTTGTAAGCACATTTATGCATAGAGGTTTTGCCAAGGTTTAACTCAGAAATTTCTAAACCTCGGGATAGGGCATCTTTGAATTTAGGTGTGGAATTACAGGTTGCTCAGAAACTTTATTGAAGGAATTTGACTGGTTTTTGTTACTGAGCAAACAGATATAGTGTGATCTTTATGTTTAGCCCAAAGAACCAAAATTTCAGATTCTGCATGCCTGTCCCAGGTTGCTGGTAAATGTGGCCACATCTTGGAATCACTTTCAGAAGTCAGCCAGTGAACAACTTTGAGTTACAAATCAATGTAGAGTTGCATTTTGCCTGGGTATGACTCAGCCACAACCAAGAGGTAGTATTTTTAGTCAGTTAAGTTCTCTGAGTTATTTGTCCAGTTCTAGCTAAAACTTTTGAGGTCCCAGTAAGAAAATCTTAGGTGTTGCAGGCTAAGAATTTAGGGATGGAAATTTAGGAAATTTAGGGAATTTCCATCCCTAGGGATGGAAAAATTACTATTTAGTAGTTCATATTCTCTGCTTTTCCACCAGGCATGAGTATTTTTTTCCTTGTATATTCCCGTATGTTTTCTCTGGCATAATTTTAAATGATTCAAACAATAAGACTTTTAATACTCTCTTCTGTGTTTCTGGGACACAATGACAAAGTGCATTAGACTGGTGCTGTAAGTATAAATTATGTGGTGTTTCCAAATATTTGGACAAATGTGGTCCTTCGCTCAAGTTCATCCTTCATCCTCTCCTCTGCCCTTTAAACATTCCATCTTTTGAGCTTGTTTCAATCCAGTTTGCTTGTTTTTAAAGTACTGATATATACGCAAATCTCTAAGTAGGAACGTCATCTGTGTTTTATAGGAAAGCCAGGAACAGCAGCTACACTGCAGCTACCAGATATAACCTTCAACATGCTTCCTTTTCTAGCATACAGTTAATTATTTTTAAAACACATAACATATTACATCTAGCTGAGCTCTGAAACATTATGTGCTTGTTCTTTTCCATGAAAAGTATTTATAAAAGCTTTTTCTGCTGTGGTTGGGAAATTAAGATAAAATGCATGCGGCTACTTCCATTAACAAAGCTAGTAGGAAGCACTTGCTAAAGCAGAGTTTGTAATGTTTTTACACCTAGCTATAAGAAGGATGTTCTATATTTAAAGCACTTCCTTGGAAGAAGCATTGGAACAGTGTTACAGTTTTTCCTGCCAAAAGTAATAGCTGTGGAAGGCTGCAAAAGCACCAGACTTATTACAGAAAGGTAATAGTCTTCCTATGCAAATGTAAGTTAATATTCAGGGACTGAAATGGAACAGGGAATGATCTTAAATTTCAGCCTTCTGTGCAGTCCTTAGTTTTATTCAAAGACATCAAATATCATGACATATCTTCACCATGACTGTGCTGCTTTGACTTACTGCTTGAGCAGTAAAATATATACAGGTTTTTGTATTATGCATGCCATGCTGTGCCATAAATGTAAAAGTGACTTTATTCATCAATATACAATACTCTGAGGAGTGTCTTGTCTTATAGCAGTGGTTGGGGCAGGGAGTTTATTTGACCTGGGTTTCCTCAACACTTTTGGAAGGGCAGTTTGCAAATGAAGTGCAGGATTCATTAGAGAGATTAGTCAAGACTATTTGATGACTTTGGACATTACCACATCTGAAATAACTTTGGATTGTTACTTTCCTCTGTTTTATTATTAGAATAACAAATCTTTAAAATGCTGAAATATTCACAACAATGTTATAGAGAAGATCCTTCATGTATGTACAGGCTTGATTTATTTGCCCTGAATTAATGTGGATGACTTACTTGAGAGGTTTAAATGCAGTTAGCAGTTCAGCTAGTTTTTGGCATCACTTCTGCCATATGTACATACATATGTGGGCAAATACAGAATTCTATTAGCATGGAATTACAATTTTTGGAGGTGCAGCTTTTAAGTATCAGTATCTGTGAAAATACTTCATCTGTCTCTCATCCTTTAATCTTTACACAACTATTGAAAAGTAACATTATAACATGATAAAAATTAACTAATATTTCTTCCTCTTTAAAGATTTGACTGTATTATCACAAGGGAAGCTACCAGGCTATTTTAAAAGTAAAGATGTCGGAGGAATAGAGTTCTTTAGCTGATGTGCCAAATGAGAGATTGCTTGTAACTAGAGAGTAAAGCATGTTGAAGAGAAAACTCCACAATGTCAGTTTGAGAGTCTCAGTGCTAACAAGTTAATATAACTTATACTAGCAACTGCTTCTTAAGAAGGAAAAGCAATGCTGTATTAGAGAGCTGCAATAGCTATCCTGTCCAGGAGCTCTTCCCTGTATTTTAGCTAACAATTAGCAAAATACTTTGTTCACATTATTCTTCATTGAATATCACTTTGAAAATGACAGAACTAATTTAAGCCATTGTTGCATTTTCTGTTATAGACCGTTTCATTACCAGTGACAGTTTTGAACCTCATCGCTATGGATTTTCTGTATCTCTTTTATCTTTTTAATGATGTATGCCTAGCAAGACAGACAAATTTCTTTTAATTCTGTAGTTAGACCAGATAAAAAGGACTTACTTACCCTGTCTTCTTCAGCTCTTAAGTCTGGCATTGTGCTAACACAAAGGCTTATAGCTGTGGTGGCCACAAAGAGGATGGAGAGACAAGCAAAGACTTTGCCTGGGAGTCCCGACTGCGGATTTTCTACCATATCTCTGAGTCTGTTCATAAACTGTCCAAATTTGGTTTTCTCATCCAAGACACATGTAGCTTCTTTGCTCCTCCAAAGCTCCTCTTCTTTGCGCACCTCAGCCAACTCCTGCAGTTTTTGAAATAGTTTTCGAAAGCAGCAGTTCTCCAGGTTGGATTCCTCAATCCCCCAGTATCTCAGCTCCTCCTGAAAAGACAAGGCACACATGTCTCTTAAGAGCATCAGCTTCCCTGCTGCTAGAAAGCTGACAATCATCCCAAAAGCATTAGGGTTCCTGTCAAAGAAGAACTCACGGGTGTCTTCATCGTAATCGTCACACAGCTGAATTATTTCTTCATAGCTGCTGCAAAACTTAAGTTTGCTCAGTCTGGTCAGGGGAAATTCATCTAAAGTACTCCAAGGCAGCAGGTACTTGATGCCTCCAACATTTATCATTATCTCTGTCTTTAGATCGACCGCAGAGACTTGATCAGGATGGTAAATCCTCCTGGCTCTTTGGTAATGGACCCCTTTGACAGAAGGGGTTTCAACGGAGACAGGAAAGAAGTGGCTCAAGGAATTACAAGAAGTGTAGCTAATGTTGCTATAGTCTTGGTCACTGCCTCCGGAGAGAATAGGCATCTCTAAGAGTTCTCACCGGGACATCCGAAATGGCATCAGAGCAGGGTTATCTGTCAGCCAAAAAGATATAGGAAGGAGGAGAAAACATAGTAGAGGTTATTGCAAGAGAAAAGCTGTTTCAGGCTACTGTCCTAAATCACAAAATTAATGAGTGCCTGTTTTGTAAGTAAAAGTCACCTCTATGCTTCTTCCTGAAATCTGCAGCCTGTGAATGCAATTTGCTTTGCAGCCTCATTGGTTGTCTGGCAACACACAGACACAGAGGAGAGCTAAAGCCTCATTCATAATTATTGTGAAGGGTTGGATGCCTGCAAATCCAAATGTGAATAGATCGGTCTCTTCTCCGAGCAGATCTCGGTCATCGTTAGATCGTTGTATTTTCCAGTGGTTGTCACGTTGCTTTCTTATTTCTATAAACCCTTAAATACACGCTAACTCAACTAAGCTGCTTAATAGTTATTAGAGTTAGAGTGGTGAATTACCTGCCGTCAGCTGGATGTGAAGTTCTTAATTGCTTTAAGTTGAATGCTCAGATTGCAATTCCTCTTGCTTTCTGCACGCCTGTTTTGCCTGCCTCTCAGGGGTATTGCAAGGATTAGCTAGTAGATGTTTGTCAAATGCTTTAAGAGGTAAAGTGCTGTTTTAAGGATGACTATTCTTATCAACACGGTCTCACGTCACTGCCAATTACTGAGAAGATGCAGGGAACATTTGCCCACCCTGGAGAAAACTTTGTTACACAGATAGAAAGCAAAATAATTTATCAGCTTGGGGGGAGGTGGGGGGGAGAAGCGATTGAAAGACACACCCCCCCCCCCCCCCCTTCACTTCCCCCTTTCAGGAACAAACCCCTGGTTTTTTTCATAATCTCTAAAGATTCAAAGGCATTTATTACCCCAAGTCAGTGAACTGCAAAAATTGCAAGGAAACTTTGCCGAAGTTACTTACCACCGCCACGGGCGGCTGCCCGGTGCCTGGCTTCCCCGCAGGTGAAGTACACATGCCGCAAACTGATCAGCTGTCCTCTGAGTTACAATCCAGCAGAAAGACCTGGGGATATTTTACAGTATTGATTACATGAAAAATCACTCTGGAGATCGCAGTCTCTTTCCTCTTTCTCTTTCTCTCCTTCTTCCCTGGAAGGGGAAAATATTCGTCTGTGTTCATATACTATACGTTGTACTAACAGATCCTTTGCAAAGGAGACGGTGTCCTAAGTGGCAGCTCCTCTTCTGGACTCCTGGGGCTTCCCAGTGAAATATGCTGAGTGAGAGCTGGTGGACCCTGCCCTCTCCCTGCCTCTCCTCGGTTTCCCTTGGGACTGTCAGTGTGGTCCTGGGAGAGGAGGGAAGGGGGAAGGGCTTAGGAATAATCTCTCCAGCAGCACTCCGTCTATTCAGCAGGCAGCAGGCAGCAACTGGGTGAGAACATGGAGTACAAGGACAGTCTCCGACTAATGAGGTTTAATAATAAGTAAATTCTGGCAAACCTACTTATTAAAGCAATTTCAGTGTCTATTAACTCCTTCCATTGTAGTCATACCACAGTTGCTTGCTCTGGAGACACCAGTCAAATTTCTCAGAAGCAGTTTCCATGTCCTGCATCCCTCTTGGAACTGGGGTTTGCTCTTAGATACCCCTAGATGGAGAGGGAAGTTTGTTGGGTCCGTGGATGCTGGGCCTCAACATTCCTTTGGCTACTAGGGACGTGCTTTCCTCCCGTAAAAGAAAGGGTCTCTGGCATGCAAAGAACAGCTGCTGAGCGCTCTCTTTTCCAGATCTGCAGTGTTTTTCCAACAGCCAAGAGCTTTCTCCTCTCTTCTTTACAGATGATGGGAAATCAAACATAATCCTTTTCTCACTTTTCTCATACCCGGATGTAGGGGGTGTGTGGGGTGAGCATGGTGTAATGCTTTTGGGTTCTGTACTGCCAGAAGGTCTTGGGCTGCCTCAGTCTAAAATTGGGGTCACATGGATTTGACCCATATTCTGCTTGCTTGGCCTCAGTCAGTGGGTTCAAGTAGCCCACGATCAGATCCTATTGACGAGTACCCTCTGTGATACTCCCAAATGCAGTAAGAAATGCCTTAGCTTATGTTTTTCCCCAGTGTGGCTGAAAGCACTGAACCTGAATGCTATTACTAGAGGTGTGCGAATCTGTAGGATTTACACGTCCCACCGTGAATATGAAGGTTGCGTGGAGAAGCGTTATGAGCTTGGATCACTGAGCTGCTTTTCTGCCGTTTGCACAGTGGGTACAAGGTGCAGGGAGTGCCCTTTGCTCGCACTGTGCTGCTTCCCCTTGTAATGTACGTGGGACTTGCTCCACTGACGCACCTCGGAAGTGGGTGCTGCAGCTGTTTATCGGCGCTGAGCAATGCTAGGCTGGGACGCCTTTGCTAATTGGACTTTTTGGCACATCTCTCTTGGCCCACGTGGTGCCCAGAAGATTAACTTCTTATCAGGCTTCACCACTGGGGTTTTCACTCAAGCCCTAATTATGCCATCCACAGAGAAAGACCAGATGGATGCCTCAAGGCAACCGAGTTCTGGGAGCATAGCTCAAAATCACTTAAATCCTACCACCTTTGTGCAAGACGCAGTTTGCTCTGCCTATCAGTCTTTCTTAAGGATTATTTTTGCAAAGAGAAAGCAAACCTATTCTAATTAACTTTGGATGGATTGTTTCACAAAAGGATAAAACCAATTAGCATTTCCTTCTTACCTTGTGAAGCCCTTGTGTGGTGTTGTTAAAGGTTGTATTTCTGAAACCACCTGACAAGAAGGTGAATAAATCCAAAACAATGAGTAAATATTGTACATAATTGAGTAATTTGAGTGTTATACTTATTTATCAAGAAATACCTATATTTTAATTTTTAAGACTTCACTTCCAATACTGGGTACTCTAATATTTGCTTTACTGGGATCTGCAGCCATGTCCATAGCTAGATCAGGACCTCATTGCCGGCTAGAACCATACAAGTATCCGTCAGTCAGTCCTTAAGAGTCATCTGTCTTCATAAATGAGACAGAGAAAGGATAGAAATATTTTTATCTGAATTATGCTAATGGGAGATGAAGGCACAAAAAAGAGAAATACTTTATTTGGTGTCTGAGGAAGCCCTGCCCTGCACCCAGCTTTGAAGGCCTTAAACATGCAACTTACCCCCAGAGCTGTCCTTCTGCCCTGGCCAGTCCCTGCCTTCTGCTCTCCTGGACCCTACTACCATGTCTGTATGAGATCCTACTTAGTAGTGGAGTATCTAAAACTATTCATGCTGACACCACAAAATTGAAATCTCTCCCCAGGTGGGAAAGGCATATTCCTGGCTCAATTCTAACCCCTGCTGACTTGTTTTTTCACTTTTTTTGTTGTTTTTCATAGCTACTGCTGTAGTTTTCCTGTTAAATTCCCTTTGGATTTGCCCTATTCAATATGAAGTTCATAATCTTTATTCTGTTTTTCTGCTCTTTATTTCCCTTACAGTTTCTGGAATTGCTCTCTCCTTGCTCCTTAGCCATCTGGTTGTATCAACTTCTTTTACATGCCCTTTATGCCTTAAATGCAGTTTCCATATGCTTTATTTATTTGTTGACATGAATGAGATTCCTGTCTCCTCCCTGTTGTTTCCCCCCTTTTGTTGTTTTGCCATTCTACTGTAATTTGGTTGAGACCTGCCTCTCATGTCCCCTTTGTACAACCAGGACAACATGCTACTGCTGAGAAGAAAGCTGAGCAGAAGAGGTAGTTCTTACCCAGATGACTCCAGGGACAAAGCAATTGCACGCTGTTGTACAGCTTTCTCAGCTGGACTAAGCCTGGCCCTATGTAAACCAAGGTAAAAGCCTCAATCTAGGCTGTACGGCAATTGATAGTGTAACTCTTACTGAATTCAAATTCAAATACGCACAGCAGAGATCTAGGCTGGCTTGAAACCTTGTGGGTATGACGGTGCAGTTGTCAGCATGTCCCGGTGACATGCACAGGAGAATCTGGTGAGAGACATCCATTATGGTGAGCAGATTTTTCTTGCAAAGTTCAATCATGAAATCATTCACAGGGCTAGTATTTAGGTGTTGATAATAGCTAAATGCTGTAGAAGGTGGGAAAGCTGGCAATGTTCACTGTCGCTTGCTTACCTCTGATTTCATCTTCTGTATTTTGTTCTCTGCAATTATGCCAGAATCCTGTATCAAGCAGCAAATACATACAGAATGTAGATATACAGAAGCAAACACTTTTTTCACGAAGCAGATAATAAAATTGTAGAATTTATTGGCACATGACATTGTGGTGGCCAAAAGTGTAAAGCATTCAGAAGAGGACTGAGCAAATCTGTGCAAGGAAGGTCCACCAGGTAGATCCAGCGTCGGGCATGGGAAGTCAGTAACCCACATATTGCTGGGCAGCAGAGAGATATTTTACCACAATGTATATGCTTGCCCTGTGTTGTTTTTTCCTAGATTTTTGATAGATGTACATGGGGGCTGCACAGACCCTGGTGTGACCCTGTGGAGATGTTCTTATGCTGAGAAAACTGAGGAGGGTGGCCTAGGCTCTACTGGTTTGGTCACACGTTTCTGGCTTGATCATTCACTACTTACCTGACAGTATTTCTCTGTCACAACAGCAAAAAAGAGCTGAAGACAAAACTCTGATTACATAGGTAGGTGCATGTACATATATTCAAGACTAATGATGTCTGCATAGAATGGGCAATCTCACAAAGGGGTAGGCTGTACACTCTGAAATTGTATGTGCTTGCAGGTCTTCCAATCATTCTGCAGGGAGCAGGCATGTAATTTAATAAAGGCACTGTTGTCAATCTTCCTTCCTTCCCAACTGCGCTTTTTGTAACACTTAAATATAATACAAAGATAATTACTTTGCCTGGCATCTATAACAGAAGATGCATTTTAGGCTTTTAAAGTCAGAGAGAAAACAAAAGTGTAAATCAAAATAATTATTTAAGGAAATATGAATGCACTGAAAAAGAGGAGAAAAAATAAGAAAGAAAGAAAGAAATTTTAAAAACCTGTACTGTCTTCATTCATTGGCTTAGAAATTAGCCCAGTGCTGAATCTTCAGTTGGTGCAATTTCATCACAAAATTATTTAATGTTGTTTCTTTTATCGATTGAGTATACAGCCTTTTGTCTGTGAGGGCTAATTCTTCTCTAAGCCTCAGCCAATATATGGACCTGGCCTTTCCCAGGTTCTTTATGTTTGTGCCATGTGAACTTGTACGATAAATAATTTTTCATTTATTTGCAAAACAATTGACATGGGATTGAAAAGAGCATTTTAACACTCGAAAATTAGTTTAAATGCTTCCATTGTGTTCACAGGTGGTCAACACTTCTGGAAGTAATTGGATTTAGATAGCTTTGTTACATGGAAATTCAACATCTTTTCAGATCCTTGTATTACTCATTGGGCTTAAAGAATAGCTTAGCCTTCTTTTCTTAGTTTAATTATGACATTACACATTGCAAGGTAAACTTTCAGGATTTATGCCACGTTTTATTCAGCCCAGCAATGTTAGCTTCATGTTCCTGTTTATTTCCTCATAATTTGTCTTTATGGAGCAATAGAAATACCCTTTCTTGCCAAATGCCTAGTTTGTATGGATAATTAAATAGACAGTAAAGGGCTAGACTCACCTCTTCATTATTCAAGTCTTACCGAATTGCAGCATTATTGGTTCCAGCAGAATAATGCTGCAATTGCTAGGAATATGTGGTAAATCAGGCAAGGGGTACCCTTGATTTGTTAAGCACTTTTATAATATACTGTTATATATTGCTAGTTCATCGCAGCCCCTAGAAACCCCAGTCATGATCTATGCTTCTGTTCTGCCACAAACTGTCTTGGAAGACTGAGTCACATATTGTTGATAGTGTTTTATTCCTTATTTCCATCCTTGTCTTTGTAAAAGTTGTTTCTTTTTTCTCTGTCGAGTTTGATGAAAGCCAAAAGGGGCCACTTCTCATTAGGCGAAATACCACTAAAACAAATGAACTATTCGGAGAATTTCTTTGCTGTGTAAATGTAAAATAAGGTTCAGGATATGTAACACACAAATTTCTGTGTCCTTTCACTCTTCTCCACACATGAAGGCTGAACCTAGGAATTAACTTCAGATAAGTTTCCCAAAGTTTTTTGTGCTCATTTCCTCTGGGCTGTCTAGAAAATTATACCTGTTGATGGACAGTACCCAAGGAAACTAATTGCAAATATAGTATAGTATATAGTGTATATATATATATATAGTATATATATAGAGAGGAGTATAGTCAGGACCCTAAATTTTAGGAGAGCAAAATTCCAGCTCTTCAAGGAGTTAGTCAGAAGGACGCCCTGGGAAATGGTCCTCAGGGACAGGGGAACGGAACAGAGCTGACAGATCTTTAAGGATACCATCCAGAGAGCGCAAGAGCTCTCAGTCCCCAAGTGTAAGACATCAGGCAGGAAAGGGAAGAGACCAGCGTGGCTGAGTCAAGACCTGCTGGTCAAACTAAAGAGCAAGAGGGAACTGCACAGGCAGTGGAAGCAGGGACAGGTGTCCTGGGGGGAATACAGGGAAGCTGCCCGGTTGAGTAGGGAGGGGGTCAGGAAGGCCAAGGCACGGCTGGAGCTGAATTTGGCAAGGGATGTAAAGAATAACAAGAAGGGCTTCTACAGGTATGTCAGCCAGAAAAGGAAGGTTAAAGAAAGCGTACCCCCCGATGAACAAGAATGCTGACCTAGTATCAACAGACAAGGAGAAGGCTGAGGTACTCAACAACTTCTTTGCCTCAGTCTTCACCGGCAACCTCTCTCCTCACCCCTCCCGAGTCGATGGACTGCTAGATGGGGACCAGGGGGGTAAAGCCCCTCCCACTGCAAGGGAAGATCAGGTTCGAGACCACCTGTGGAACCTGAAGGTACACAAGTCTATGGGACCTGATGAGATGCACCCCAGAGTCCTGAGGGAATTGGCTGACATAGTTGCCAAGGCACTCTCCATGATATTTGAAAAGTCATGGCAGTCAGGTGAAGTCCCTGGGGACTGGAAGAAGGGGAATGCTGTGCCCATTTTTAAAAAGGGAAGAGAGGAGGACCCTGGGAACTACCGACCTGTCAGCCTCACCTCTGTGCCTGTCAAGATCATGGAACAGATCCTCCTAGAAGCTATGCTCAAGCACATGGAAGACAGGGAGATGATTCAAGACAGCCAGCATGGATTCAAAGGGCAAGTCCTGCCTGACCAACCTAGGGGATTTCTATGAAGGAGTGACCGCATCAGTGGACAAGGGAAAAGCAATGGATATCATCTACTTGGACTTCTGTAAAGCATTCGACGCAGTCCCCCACAACATCCTTCTCTCTAAATTGGGGAGATATGGGTTTGATGGGTGGACTGTTCGGTGGGTAAGGAATTGGCTGGATGGTCGCATCCAGAGGGTCATGGTCAATGGCTTGATGTCTAAATGGAGGCTGGTGACAAGTGGAGTCCCTCAGGGGTCCATACTGAGACCAGTGCTGTTTAATATCTTTATCAATGACATAGACAGTGGAGTTGAGTGCACCCTCAGCAAGTTTGCAGATGACACCAAGCTGAGTGGTGCAGTTGATATGCCAGAAAGATGAGATGTCATCCAAAGGGACCTGGACAAGCTGGAGAGGTGGGCCTGTGTGAACCTCATGAGGTTCAACAAGGCCAAGTGCAAGGTCCTGCACCTGGGACGGGGCAACCCCCGATATCAATACAGGTTGAGGGATGAAGGGGTTGAGAGCTGCTCTGTGGAGAAGGACTTGGGGGTACTGGTGGGTGAAAAGCTGGACATGAGCCGGCAATGTGCGCTTGCAGCCCAGAAGGCCAACCATATCCTGGGCTGCATCAAAAGCAACGTGGCCAGCAGGTCGAGGGAGGGGATTCTGCCCCTCTGCTCTGCTCTGGTGAGACCTCACCTGGAGCCCTGCGTCCAGCTCTGGGGCCCTCAGCACAAGAAGGACATGGACCCGTTGGAGCGGGTCCAGAGGATGCCACAAAAATGATCCGAGGGCTGGAGCCGCTCTCCTATGAGGCCAGGCTGAGAGAGCTGGGGTTGTTCAGCCTGGAGAAGAGGAGGCTGCGGCGAGACCTTAGTGCGGCCTTTCAGTACTTAAAGGGGGCCTATAGGAAAGATGGGGACAATCTTTTTAGCAAGGCCTATTGTGACAGGACAAGGAGTAATGGTTTTAAACTGAAGGAGGATAGATTTAGACTAGATATAAAGAAGACATTTTTCACAATGAGGGCAGTGAAGCACTGGAACGGGTTGCCCAGGGAGGCAGTGGAGGCCCCATCCCTGGAAACATCCCAGGCCAGGTTGGACGGGGCTCTGAGCACCCTGGGCTGGTTAAAGCTGTCCCTGCTCACTGCAGGGGGTTGGGCTGGATGAGCTCTAAAGGTCCCTTCCAACCCAAAGCATTCTAGGATTCTATGATAAATGGATAATCATTCCGATGTTGATCCAAATGAATTTTGCATAAGGGCTGAATCACTTAGGTTTAAAAGGTTTTAGGGGATTAAAATGTTGTGTGGCATGGGCAGAGGAAACAGAGAGCTGAATGCCATGGCTTAGAGCTGAGTGCTGTTACCTCTCCACATAACAGGAGATTGATTAAGTGCAATATGCCCAGGTAATGTGAGAGTCGTGCTTTAGAGGAAGACATTCTCAAGTCTTTCAAAACCTGATCTGGAGGATAATTCCCTCCTGATCGCAGTTCTGGTGATCAGTCTCACCCTGAGCACCACACACAAGTTGAGCATTTGAGGAAGAAGTTTTTCTACCATCTCTGAGCACTCATCCATTCAGAGGTGCCAAAACTTTTTATGGGAAACACATGCAACCTTCCTTTCTGTGAGTCCAAACCAAAAGGCACATCTGTCTAACTGGCTGTACATCAGGAAAATAATTTGGTCAGCATTTCTGACCTCATTGAGAGCCTAGCAACTGAGGGAACCTAAACAGAGTCCCTGGTGATAATCAGCATGAGGCTGTTGCTGATTTTTTTCTTGTTTTCTTCAAGAGTACAAACTTCCATTTTCTCTCTTACTCTGCAAGCAGATTTGGACTGCGCATTTTGATGTTTCTATCAAAGTTGACAATGTAAAACTTTTGGTGAGATAAAAATTGGAAATTATATAAATATTTTTCTTACCAAGTGCTTTTCATTTCAAAGTTCCAAAGCATTTACAAATCACACCATTTTCATGACTGGTATTGAAAGAGTCATTTCAGTGATCCACCTCAGGATCATTGAAATACCACAAATGGCCAATATATAGTATTGGGTAAAGCTAAACACATATAACTTCTACTATTTCTGAAGACCCTCTAAAACCTGATATTTGACTGCCATTTGAGTGTCTAGGTTGGGTTTTTTTTACCGCTTTCATGCATTTCTACAAGAGACATGAATAACAAAGAGAAAGCTTTGCTTCAAAGAGAGCCTATCTGAAGGGGATCTGCACAGGGATAGGTAACAGAGAAATTGTATCTGTGCCACCATGCATTAGGGAAGAATAACACCCATTTCAGAATTTGAGGAGGGAAATGGGCAGAAGAAGGTGTTGCAAATTTGCTAGGAAGAAAAACTAGAGAAACACTTAACCAGGTGTTTCAAGCAGCATGAACGCTGTTGTTATGTGCTGAGGAGGATGCTCTCTCGGGGGATATGTATGTCTCTAAGTAACGTTGATTTTGGAGATCACAGGGTAGTGGGTGTCTATCTGTGTACATAGACACACACCTGACTTACTGTGCACACTAAAATGTCTGCCATCGGGTGATGCAGTATTGAGAGAGAAAAGGTAATGTTGCGGTTACAAACCGTACGTTCTTTGTTTATCTCTTACTGTTGTAAAATTCTGTCTTTGTCTTCCCAGGCATATCACTTAATACCTCTGTGCCTGGGTTACCTAGTCATAAATCAAATAAATATAACTACCTTGGTCTTGTAAGGAGAAGTCTGTTTATAATACTAAGATATGATGGCAAGCTCCCATTCAGGGAGAAGGACAGGAGTTATTAAAAAGTTGATCTTCAGTGAACTATGCTGGAGACATGTTTTTTTAATAGTTACTAGTAAGACTGATTATCTAAAGTTACGTAGCTCAAGAATAAAATACAGCAATGCTTTCAGTTCTCAAATTGAAAGCAGAAACAGTGTTAAAATTACATTAGCTACTGTGACGAACTGCCACATTAAAATGTGAAATGCGAAGCAGGTGAGGTGGGTTTGAATACTGAATGTTGTTGATTTTTTTTCCCTCTCCTGTTAGGATTTATTTCTCGAATCATTTAAAACTAGTAAAGGAAGGTCCAGATATTTTATTATAGTTGTTACTGGTGAGGTTGATTACTTCAATTTGTTTTTTCTAATACCATACTGTTCAAATGAATTACCATAAAATCCAGTTCTCCATTTGTGATGCATTAAATGTCAAAAAAAAAGAATCATTCCAATTATATTTCTTCCCAAGTCTTGAGAGCTTGTGTTAAAAAGCGATATACATAAAAGACATTGCTCTACATATAGTACCACCCAGTTCTTAAAAAGTACCCTTAAGATCTTCTTAATAACTTAGCTAGTTCCTGATTGAGATTTATATCTATTTTAATCAATGAAATGTTAGCCTCATTCAGGCTAAAATACAAAGATATTATGATTTGATCATGCCAGTATGAAACTAGTACAAAGAGACTATGTGCTTGCATTGCAGTCTCTGCAAACCCGTGGGAAGATCCCCATCCGCTGAGCTCTGAATAACTGTTTCACTTTTCCCTTTGAGAGGAAAGGAGAGAATTTTTCCTCCTTGTACTGGTTCTGGGAGTTCCAGCATCTGCTCTGGGGACAACTTTATTAGGCCAACACTGAATATTTTTTAAAAGCCCACCATCAGGTGAGAAACCAAGCTCTTTCCTTGAACCCCCTCCTCAGACCCATTTTTCAGTCCCTCTGACAACACCTACTCTTTGCAGGTTCATATTTCAAAAGTGAATTAAGAGCTGCAGAGCCATTTTCAATAGTAAGCCCTTGGTTTGTACTTTTCTCCCTACAAACTCTTTCCCCGTTTGTTTGGAAATTTGCACCAGCAACCCAGGGACAGACTCCTCTCAGCATACAAGGCTGCAAGGCTTCAGCAGTGAAAAGCTTCAGTACTGCAAAACCTATAGGATTGCTCAAGTTCCTGTCCTGCTGTCAACAGGTAAGTGTTTTCCACTTTTCCCTGATCTCTGGCTGCTTCGTCAGCCCTTCATGTAGAGGAACTTTTGGATTGCTTTAAGGTACACTAGACAGCTGGCTTGGCATGCAACGGCACAAGGATTAGGAAGGTACCAGTGCCCCTTGTGAGCTTCCCTGCCCGAAGCTGACATTCTGGGCCATTACCTTTCGCAAACTGATCATTCTGTTCTCAATCTGTATTCCCTACCTCCTCCTAGCCTACAAAGTCAGGAAGACTTATCAGCTGCGAGTGGTGAAATACTGGAGGGGAAAAATAATCAGTGTTTCATTCACTGTAATCTTAATATTATCAGCATACTGATTCGGAAAAGGTGTGACTGAGCGACCGGGCAACAAATGGATATATGATTCACTTTTATAACCCAGCTTTTGTTGTAAACGCTACAAAGATGCATTAATTAATGATAAAATCAAGGCAAACGTCTGGCAGGATAGATAGAGATACAGAGACGGAGAGATTAGAGAAAATGGTAGGCATTAATAAAATTAGGCTGAACCTGGGGAAAAACAGACTAATATGTCTGCTGTGGGGGACTAACCTAAAGGAAAACAGCCATAAAGTAGGAAGAGAGATGAGTGCAATGAAAAGCAAGTGTCTGGAAAGCAGAAATGCTGTTCGATTTTATACTATGATGGGGTAGCATAAAGCAAAACATAAAATTACTCCATTCATGTAGTCCATCCACCAAACTAATCAAAAGATGCTTGTAGACATAGTTAAAAAGCTGATGCTATGGATCATGGATTAAATGGAAATAGTGTTAAGTTTTCAGTTCCTGTGGCTTTGGATTTCATTGTTTGAAAAAGATTTGCAGAACTTGAAAGGAGTGGTGTTGGCAAAGTCATTTAAAGACATGAAAGTTTTGTCTTATGAAAAAAAGGAAACAAAAAAAAAAAAAAGAAAAGAAAAGAAGAACTTAAAAGATTAGCAGTGACATGACAACCATCCACAGCTGTTGAATGGGTGTTAACATGAAGCGAAAGGAAATACTGCTTAGAATGATCTGGGTAAAGACACAAAATTTCAGTCTGAATGCTTGGGCTAGACAGTAGAAAACATCTTAAATAAAAAGGTCACTTAGGCTCCTGAAGGGAGGGGAGCTTTTCCAGTGAAGCTGCTCTTCTACCCAGAAGTTTGTCCTGGCAGGAGGTGCTAGCAGCCAGCACCTGGTCTGGATGAGTGCAAGCCCTTGGGGTAAGCAGGAGAGAATGTTTGAGGGAATGATTTTTACCCTTGGGTCAGGTAAGAGCAAGATACACTGTTGTAAACTGTACAAGTAATGGTCCTGAAGGGCTGGTCGGGCAGAGAGGAGGCGCTGGAAAATGCCAGTATCCTTCACTGAGGTGCCTCCTGACGCTGTGACGACAGGAGGTAGCCGTGTAGAAGCTGGCTGCACGTGTTGGGTACTGTTGGGTATTCCCTGGTATTGGACCTCCCCATGCTGCGGAGAGGTGGGTTGTGTGGGAACTCAAACACCCCCTACTCTCTATTAAGCAGTACCAACACCAGCCAGAGCATTTTCACATTCACTGCTCTCATTTGTGCTTTAAAACCTCTTACGTGGAGCTTAAATGACAGATACTCCTGTTTCTGCAGTGCTTTCTTCCTAGTCCCTTTCAATAATTCGTATTCATCTACACCTCATTCCAGCGCTCCTTTTCATTGCTCCTTTGATAATTAAACAACAGGACATCAAAGGTATGTGAGATGCTGGGATATTACCGTGGCTTAAAATACACCTGACGTTTGAGTGAGGTAACTTAATTACCACTTGGTCTCTTATTGCTTGCCTGGGAAATAAGCAGACAGTTGTGTTCCATATAAATGTATGGCAGCAAGCAAGAGGGAAAAGAGAATTTGAAGGCTTGTTGTGGCTGTAATATTTCTTCATGTATTGAAGTCAGAATTCCTGTAGTTCATTTTAACCACTTTACATGGAAAAACACAATAAACATGTCTCCATGCACCCCTTTTCTTGAAGTAAGCAGAAATTATCATCATATTTAGTTGAAGTGTTTTTACCCTCAGTAAAAAATCCTTGGTTTAGACATGGGCTGCAGAAACTTTAAGTCCTTGGTAATTTTACATTAATGCATACATTTTGTTCGCAGACTGTGCACAGGACGAATTCTGTCTCCAAGATGTCGCTGTTTAGAACTTCCCTTTTTAACAGTGTTGTAGAAGGACTTAAGTAAATGGCAGCACTTGGCATAGATCCATCTCACTTAACAAAGGAGACTAATTTGAAATGTATTCATTCCAGACTATTTATTTGGATAGCAGAAAACAAGAAACTACTTAGAGGGTGATAGAGATCTCAGAAAGGCTGACTCTCTCCTGTTGCCTGTCCTTCGCTACTGGGAATATAGCTGGCCAAAAGGGACTGTCTTTCAACCTTAATGACCTCAATTAGATAACTAAACTCAATGGATGAGTCCAGGCTTTGTGCGTGGGTGTTGATTTTCCTGCTGGCGATATTTAATCTGCTGAAGGGATTAGAAATACAAAAAGATTTTGATTAGAATGAAATAACCCAAATTGTCATAAGCTCGTAAAGTAATACAGGCAGCAGAAGTATCAGTAAGCTTTCTCTAGTACCATTTTTGATGGGCTCCTTCAACTCCCTGGTTCTTAATCATGTATCTAATGAGTTTTCATAACCTTCCACACCCTGATTGCTGCTGTGGTTTGTTGGTGCTGCCATTTTGTGCTGCTACTGCGGGAATTGTCCTTTTCAGAGGAACTTTTACCAGCCTGTTTTCCTCTCAGGAATCAGCTCAGTGTATCAGTCCATGTTGATGGAACCAGGCGCTATAGTGCATCTGTTTATTCATCAGGTGACAGTATAGTGTATCATTGCTTGTATTCTCTTCTGAGCCCTACTGATCATATGCTACTGCAAAAGCTTGTAAGATCAATGCAGATATTTACTCCTTTCATCTGTAAATGCGTCAGCACATAAAAACAGGGAGTGTACTTGAGATGATGTGATCTAAACACAAAATTAGCAGAGGGCATCAGTTGAAAGCACAGTCTACTCTGAACAGTGACTAAGGAAAAAATTGTACTGCTTTACTCAGCACCTCTGATTCCCTGCTTGAACTCAGAGGCAGAACTGCTGCTGGTACTGACGATGCTGCTCTCCTCCAGCTTTGGGGATGCAATCTTGCTAGCAGAAAAGCAGCTAAATCATCTTCCTTTTTGTGCACTGTCAACAGAATTGGTCGCTAAGTTCAGGCTGAGTTCGGTGATGAACGAGAGCTAAAAGGGACCTAAGGGCACGGAGAGCATAGCTGGGACTGCAAGTTCTTCATTACCGGTGATATAAGAAGGGAAAAACTAAAGCTGACTGGAAAAAATGAAAGCGGTATAATGTTCTTCTGGTTTTAGGATGAGATCTTAATTTTAAGAAACAGCTTTGTGAAGCTTCACATTCCAACATGTTTTGGCTGGCTGCAGGGCTTTGGAAGGACTCGTAGATTCCAGATTCACATTCTGGTAGGGCTGATAATTATTTGACTGTTACAGAAGAGTTATTTTCATGTAAATTGACATTACCTCATAATTTATATTCCAACTCAAAGCACGAAGTGTTTCGGGGTATTGGAATACAACCACCTCTGCAGTGCATCCACCTTGCCATGTACTTTCTCTGATGTTTTTGCTATATTACAGCTCTGATTTCCAGCAAAACCCAATGTTTTATTATATGAATATTGTCTAGAAATCAATTCTGTCTCTCTGGTATCTGAGATAAAATTGCTTTTGCTGCTACTTGGTCATTAGTGGTGTTGCAGCAGAGCTTAAGAATCCAAGGAATAGACTTGAACACCCTCTTGTTTGATAAAAACACAAGACAAACAGATTGTTGTCTCAGAAAGCTCACCCTTGAAATAGATGCAACAGAATAAGCCAGGCACTGTGCGTTTGTTTGGAATTCAGTATGGTATGAAAACATTTACCATTTTCAAGGCAAAATTAGGTCTCTGGTTTCACTGACTCTCGAGTGAATTCCCGTAATTGTCATTAACTGGCCAATTGCCTGATATATATAATTTAGAGGGCCAAATCCGGTTTTCCTCTGTCCCAGGATTATTCTGTTCATTTCAGTCATACCAGATGCTGTCCTGTTAATTGTGAGTGGAAAACGTTCATATGGACATGACAAGCAAAATCTGTCAGCACTTGTTCGAGATAAAGAAGGACCATATATTTTCAGGCGAAGGCCAAAGCTGAATGTTTTAGACTAAAGTAATGCTGAGCTGTAGATCATATGCAGAAAAGTCTGCAGAGAAGAAGTGTTAGTACCATTCATATCTTCAACTTTAAATTTACTTCAGGCAGTAAAAGAGTCTTTGGCTGATAGGAGCACATCTTAAGCTAATAAGTCCTTTGAATTGTAGTCCCTTCCAGAGTCTATTTACAATGGACATAGTTGACTAATGGTTATATGTTTGAACTTCATCTTTTAATATAATAAATTCCACTGATAATTCTTTGCTTTTCTGAAGCTTTGTCCTGTTAGATTCACACCATGTATCTGTCCTAGGGTGACTTTATAGCAAGAGCAGATTGCAGTTTTGTAGTCAGAAGCTACACACCTTAATAAAAGATTGTGTAGTCTTCAAAATACCTTTTTTTAAAAAGGCTTTAATTTCATTACAATTACAACTCTAATAAAAATTTATGTGCAGCACTTACTAGTTGTTCAATAAGTGTTTTGATTTTATGTTCCCAGTATAAGGAAGCTGGAGTGAACTTGTTATAAGGGGCAAACTCTTCTGGTTGGGGATGCAATATGGAGGTATAGGCATTCCCATATCTTTGTATTCCCATTAAATTCAAGTTTTTAAAAATCAGTTTTTAATTACTGATGCCAAGCATGCCCAGAATGCAGAATGCTGATTTACTAATGGCCCTTTTAGTGTTGTTAGCATAGCAAAGTGCTTGTGACCATCTCACCCAGCCCCACTGCCCTGCATGCTCCTGAATTCAAGATTGTCCTTTGTTGTGCCCTTCATAGGACAAGGTTGTGGGGGACATGTCACAATATCCGCAAATGTTTCCCTTCTTTTCTCTAGATATACTTGGCTACAGTTGTTTGTTTAGGCTGACTTAAAGATGAAAATAGAACCTATCCATCCTTTTGATTTTATTAAGAGTTATATCATCTTTTAGTATGAATGTAGACTGTTCAAAAATACAGTCTCATGACTAACTCATTTCAGATGCTATATTCATGAGAAAGCCCCGAAAGTGCCAGTTGGCTTATTATTAACATTTACATGACATTACTCATAAAAAAAAATTCCAAAGCAGTTTTTTTTTATTGTTATGTTTGATCGTTTTTATGCAGAAACCATCACCTCCTCACTTAGTTGCCTCGCAGTTCAATACATAATTGACAGGGAAGTGATTTTATTGCTGTTCCTTGTAACATTTGTTTCAAATAAAGACCAGAGGAAAAAAAAAGCCGGATTCATTTGTGGATAGATTAGCTCTAAGAGTACATGAGTGTATTCCCATAGTTTCATCTTCTTAAAGCAGTTACCTGCTATGCTGTTTATTTGTCCTATTGGGTGGGTTCAAGGAAACCCAATTTTAATCCTTCAATGCTTAATCTATACCATAGTTTTCCTTTGTTACCTGAGGATATCAAATAACATGTTTGGGCTTAACCTCATTTTTGCTTCCCAAGGCTCCTGCTCCCCCAGGCATGCACTTAAATGAAGATCCGATCCTTCGTGCTTTGGTTTCCCATCTGTAGACTGATGATGTTTCTTCTCTCTGTAGATTTAAAGCCTTTGGGAGATGATCTATCTCTCAGTATGTGTCTGCACAAGACCTAGTACATAAGAGGCTACTTCTACTAGAAAACTCTAGGAGGTCCTCAGCAAAGAAATAATAAGAAAATAAGTTTTGGAGGAAACTCTGTAATATTTATGAAAAGAGGGGGACTCAGTACCTGTGAACTTGTCCCCGAGAGCAGTACAATAAACCAATTAAAGCAATATACAGTGACTTTGATCCAAACAACCTAAGCAATCAGGTATTAGGGAAGCTTGCTTTCGGTATGTATAGAAAAATGCATGATAAAATTTGGTGCAGAAGCGCTCACCCTGCAGTCCAACATTATTTTATTGTGTATGTTGCACTTCTCCAACATCAAACTCTCTCCATAGTGGAGCAGGAAATACTGGGTTTGCACTAGTGACACCAGTATTTGTTTTTTACACTAGTGTTCACTGCTGAATCTTCCCTTCTCTATGCTGGTAGGTCGTACACTCATTTTAAGGAATTCATGCTGCATGAATAGATGAACTGCAGTCTGATCAGAGACTGAACTCTCATGCAAACTAGCTGCAGAATGACAATTAACACTCTTCATTTAAGAAAGCCAGTTTCATGGATCTTATAAAAGTGTGATTTTTCTAGGGTTCTGGTATCTCTTCCTTGAGCTTATATTCCATATTGTTCTTCCAGATCAGAGATGTGAAAATGATAGGGATTAAAAATATTTTCTTTTTTCTCAGCCTGCTTCAGTGAATAAACTTTCAGTGCCTTTTATATTCTGTCATTTAGAATTTATTTTTTTAAGGGACATGAATGTTTTAATGCCTATATGAGTAAGGAATAAGTCCACTCGTGTATTTGAAGTTGCAGAGTCTGGACTGTCTGACCCACGCTGGAGGTAAAATGAAGGCACATATTGAAGGGTAGTGAACCATGACTTTTTGCTTGGTTATTTCTGGATTTTAGATATTAATTTCTTGGACAGTTCTCTCTGGGAGTATTCAAATGGTGTTGTCTAATGCTGATTAACATGACCTTTCATTTTTGCCTATTCATTTGTCTTACCTAGACAAAAATATAGACACATAATTTCTGCCAGTTTCTGACTTTGTCTGACACTTGCACAGGAGAGCAAGTTGCGTTGTGACTTTTTGGAATCATTTCCAGTTGTAACTTCATTTCTGCATCTGATTTTATCCCCTCAAGAGCAAAGCTATTATATTCCATGGGATTACACCAGCTAAGAGAGACGTGAGTAGAAAATCAGGCCAGGGATGTTGAAATGTATTTATTGCATTGACACATTTTCATTAAACTGTATATTTAATGTTCTTTTAAAAATTGTTCACTTATGCAAAATAATGTTATTACAAAACAAATGGAGTCATCACATTTGTGAATGAACGTTTATCGACTGTATTTCTGCCTTTAATGCTGTCATTGATAGCATCTAAAGAGGATGCTACTGTCAATATTTTTCATTGCTTCATCCTTTTGCAGTTTGGTTCCACCGTTGCTAATCTTATTGTTTTTAAGGAAAAGTTGTTTCTTACTTATCTGTTATTAAAGTTGGTTCTGCATCATTTGGCCCATGACAGACACCCTGCTCGTTCAGAGGGGGACAGTTGGGCTCCTAAAATGACCTAATCCAGTGAGTTATCCAGCAGGAACCAACTGGGAATGCTTCAAAAGCATTTGGGAGGCAATCAGCTGCTGAGCCGCACCAGCTATCCACACTTGGGTTGTGCCAGCTGTGGATAGGTACCTTCTGCAGCAAGAGTTACCTCTCGTCTCTTTGGCAAACAACAAGAGGAGAGAAGACCAGAAATTTGGGGTCAACTCAAACAATTGTTAAAACACCCTATTCCGTGAATTTGTCATTTTTGTTTGGAATCAGTAGAGCTGCATGGCAGAGCATTAGTTTTCTTCGTTGGTAAGTCTTGGTTTTGCTCAGTTTTTGGAACTGTTCTCTGACATTTAATGCAGGAAAATACCTCTTTTCCCAAAGGCTGTTTATTCTCCTTTTAATATACAGTCCTGCTGCCGTCAAATATCTTATTAATGGTTTCATCCAACAGCAGTGGTTTGATTAAGGTCTTCTCTTGGGTCATGAGCAGCAAGAGATCACCATTAAAACTAGTGTCTCAGTCATGGAAAGGATCATTCCAGGAGAGGAGGTTTAGAAGTCTGTCGTCAAAGAGCCCATCTCTTCAGTGGTATCGTGTTTGTTTTGAAATTGGCCTGTTTGGTGTTGTTTGCCTAGCAGATGATCTTGCTCTTCTGCCTTGCCCTTGCATCTCTCCTGCCTGCCTTTGTCCTCCCAACAATGCTGAAACCTGAGGCTGGGGCTTCCTTCACACCCTGCCAGCGCAACAGCGTCGCGAGGTGTCGGATCACGGCCGCTTGGTTTGCAGGAGAGTGGCACTGGGTTTTGGTAGCAGTCACAAAATATATCCAAAGAAAACATGTAAAGAAGCATTTTGTTAGGAATGAAAGTCTTTTTCTTGCATTGGCAAGGATCAGTTATTTACTGAGAGAGGAATATGACAAATACTCATATTTATGTCATTTCAAGAGCATTTTATTTTCATGCAGTGTATATGCAGAAGATCATGTATAAAGAGCATTTCCTCACAGCCATTTTGTATGGATCACTTTCATGCACGTTTTATAAGAATTGTTGTTTACCTCTACTGTGTAGCACTGCCTGACTTTATTTTCTTAATTCTTACTACTTGTGTTGAACATATTTGTCTACGTGTAAATATACATATGCATACCCACTGTAGGATATAGACATGTCACAAATGATGAATGATGTCATACCTGATTTTGATAAATGCAGGAGGCAAAATCACTGCTTCAAGAAATCTTTGAGAAATCTTTAAGAAATCCTTTAAGAAATCTCTGGCTCTCACTAGACAGGAATGGGGAGTTTTCTCTTTAACATTGCTGCAGGACTGATTCACAAAATGCAGAAATGATTTTCTGCATAACATTTCAGTGTTATAAGTTCCTGTAAAGATATTTAACATACTTCACAACATTTTCTATTTCAATACAATTATTCGGAAAGAGCTAATTCTCTTCTATTAGCAAGAGAAATCATGGGCAAGTTATTTAAATGGCTGACGGATTATTCACACTGGCTTGTCTGTTGCTAACAATCAAAAGTGTTGTACTGACAGTGGACTCGGAGCTCCCAAGCAGCAGATTTCAGGCTCAGTCCTAATTTTGTCCTTTCAACTTCCATGTTCAATGAAGAGTTCAATGTTCCTTGCAAAATTATCTCTGAACTTGACCAGTTTAGATGTGCTAGCAAAACACCAGCCACTGCAGCTGGTGAGGCTATGGGTTATGGCTAATATTGATGTCTCGTTCAGTAATTACCTTACAAAACAGGCAGATTAAGCAATCATACGGCCATACAGATGCTGAGCACCGTCCTGTGGGTGACATTGGCGGACTGCGCACATATTAAGCATTTTGTCTAAGGAAAGGTGAGGACAGAGAGTTGTGTAACATGGCTCCTCACCCCTTTTGCTTTCCTGTGTTAAGTATCTCTGGGGCAGAGTGTGGAAAGGTTTTGAAAATTGCATAGAAAGTCCTAGTGAACAAACTGACTGTGTAAAAGCTAAATCTTACCTTTGATAGAAAAGGCAGTAAGAGAGATTGCTGTCTAGAAATGGCATTCTTCCAGTCTAAGTTGCTTGTGTGGGTCCATTATCACAGGATCTGAGTATCTCACCAGCTTTAATGCAAGTACCTTCGCAATCTCAGGAGGGGTAAGGAACTCTTATCCCCATTTTTTCTATAGAAGATAGAGGTGCAGAGGTTATACCTTTCCTTGCCTACTGGAGTGACCTATGGTGCACTCCAGGATCCTCATCCCCTCGCTATCCAGTCCATGAACCCTGTGTAGAACATGTTGTACCTCCTGCGCACGCAGGTTTCCTTCCTCGGGAGCCATGGTGCGAGGAGCCGTTCCCCACGTTGCCATATCTTGCTGCAGTGTGGGATGACAGTGCAGCCAAAGGGAATACCTTGTGGTATACCTTGTGGAAGTGCTCCTGCAGTCCATGCCATAGGCAAAGCCAGGGTACGAATGGATGATACCGATACTGAAAATGAGACTGAGGTAGGGGGGATGGATGGTGGATGGTGGAATTACAATCCTAAAAACCCACACTCATTTCCACCCCCGTTTGGAGGTATCTGCCCTCCGTAGATACCTGAGTTCTTAAGTCTCCCGAGGAGCCCAGTGCTTTGCTTCTGCTTCTTCACCCCGTGCCGAAGTCCAACAGGGACCCAGAAATGAGATGCACCTTCTGCATGCCTCTCTGCAGAGCACTTCTGGGTTCAAAACATGCATGTGAACCATCCAGTTCAAACCCATCACTAAGTGTAAGGGTGGGAATCACTGTTTTTTCCCCTCCTGTTTTTTTTTTTTTGTTGTCCTTGTTTATGCTAACTAGCTGTGTTGAGAAACAAAGCCCCGTCCAGTGGTTCAGGTTCCTGCCATCACGTTTCAGTAGGGTCAGAGCTGAACATGTGGCTGCTTGCCACAATCAGAGTCGCTTTTCAGGATACTATTTATCCCATCAGCTTTTTCAAAGATCAGTCTGTTGTTTGGCAGAAGCTGATTTCCTGCCTACACCCTACTGGTCAGAGCAAAATCAGTTCCAGCAGGCCAAATTAAGCAAAAGAACAAAAAGCTTCATGTAGGCGTGAATACTGCTCACTCCAGTGCAAAGGTCAGGCCTCCCTCCTTGCCACAGCTCTTTGCTCACTCTCATGCAATATAGGTGCAAATGTGAAGCACATGACACCACAGGGCTGTGCAGAGAAAAAAAAATCACCATATTCGATGTAACTGTGTCTGTCTACCTATTTTATACATTTTATAATGTTGTATAAATGTTGTACTCTAAACATTTCATAAAATACATGGGTTTTAAAATTGCTGATCATTTAGATTAAAAAATTTGTAATGAAATTTCCAAGAACCCTGTATCATGTTCATATAAAACCTTAAAAATTAAATGATCTGTAAAATTTCATAACTTGAGGCAATTTGCCCTCAGTGAGTTCAAATTCTAAGAATTGTATTTCTAAACCTCTCTGGAAAATTACTTACTCTTGAATAATTCTTCCCTATGAGCTCTGAATTCTTGTTGCTGATCACAACGTAACGAGTAGTAGTACAAATTTCTGGCATTGCAGTAAAGTGACCTGGTGCTGTGGTTACAGCTGTATCAAGGTGAATAAAACCTTGAAGACCTAAAGGATTAAAATACCTCATATACCCCAGGATTATAGAAAAGAGAATGGGAGAAAGAAATAATGAACAAAAAATTTTATTCAAAGGCCTAATGTCGGAGCAAAGCCTTTCAAATGTGACCTATATATTAATTCAGCATCACTCACATGGCTGGAAATGAAAGAAATGCTCCATTTGTTTTGAATGCTTTGGGTTTGCATCTGGAAGTCAAACTGCCGAGGTTAAACTAGCCTTTTATTTGCTTGGCTTTTTTGTCTCTTTATGTTTTCAGAGTCAGATAAACTTTATTACTTCAGTTTTAATAATGTATCTGGAAGACGTTGGCTCATGTGTTTTCTATATTCAGCATACCGACATCAACATCTTTTCATGCATTTGTGGATAATTCTGGCTCATGTGTTTCTGGAAAACATAAAGGCTGACCAGTAAAAATCAAGTGTGAGAGGGGATCTGGATGTCTCAGTCAGTAAGCGTCTAAAGAGAAGAGGTGATTTTGGACTCGATCTAGTTGTTCTTAAAACATATTTCATAAAGTAAGTGTTCCCTGTTAAAAGGTCACCCATCAAGACTTGAGAATGTCCTTCTTGGTTGAGAGGGGGGCAGTTGCCTTCATAAGTAAGTGCTTCCTCATCTGAAAGTTATCTGAAGTCTGGTTTGAAGCCTGCTCCTGGGACACGGTGGTCACCAGTATCTGGCTTAGAGATTCCCATCAAGGAGGGCTTTCTGTATCTGGGTTCTCCAGTAGTATCTGTTTTAATGCATTGTCTCACACCTCTCTCTCCCCTCTCCACTTTCTGTGAATGAGATGTTTAAAAAAAGGGAAAGCTATCTCACCTGAGGATCTGTAGCTTTATATTTTCAATAGGTCTGCCCTCTAGTCAAACCCAAATGTGACTGGCCCATTGCCTGTCTGTGAGTTTAACTAATGCCTTCCATCCCCATGTTTGGATATTCTGAGAAAGAAAAGTGTGTGTGGTTAATAATATACAGCAGGCCTCTGGCATATGACCCTGAAGTTTGAAGAGCTCTAGAATCAAATCTGGGTCTAAATTTTAAATCTAACCCTTAAGGTCTGTAAAATGAGCTGACCCTGATCCTTAGTTCTCTGTGTGCCACTGTACAGTGAGGAAGGTAATTTCTTATTGCCATGCCTTTGTAATATATTCATCTCTATTTCATAGGGAATGCTTTATCACCGTTCGACAAAAGCTGTTATCTGCCAAATACCTCTGTTTGCTGAACACACATTTTTTTCTGTTTAGCTTTTTGTATATGTTTTTTGCATATGTTAGAACTCCCCTTTTTTCTCTCTTTTTTTTTTGGTGAATGTAGAAGTATCCAGGCCAGAAGAGTGGAAGAATTTAAATATTTAGTATCATTAATATTTTAATATCTTCAGGATTATATTTGAGTTTGAAAAGAATTAAAAGGATCATGTACTTCTGCCCATCTCTCAGACTGTCACGAGCCTGGGTCCAGGAGCTACAGACTTGCTTAGCAAAATAATTACAACATTTTAGTGATTATACTATTAGGTCAGGTTTGTTTAACTGTAAGGTGTTTTAGTCATGCAAGCATTAGTGTCTAAGATTATGTGACAATGTATATGTCGCATATGTGAATGTGTTATGTATATGTGTATTTTTAAAGCGTAAGCCCAGTAAAGCCAATGAAAAACTTTTCTTGACTTCAGGACCACTGAGAAACTGGAGGTGACTTTCTGGTGCTTCTTGGATGGGTTTTTCTTGACCAGGGCATGGTCTTACTTTGTACTTGTATTCCTGCCATTTTTTACCCTGGTGCCCAAAACGTGTGGAAGAAGATATTTCACCTTCCAGACCTCCCTCCCACTGCAGTTAGCAGTAGCCTTGGGCTTCGCGAGGTTGAAGATACGCTTTTTGGTGTGCTCCTCTTGCCCCATCCCCACCAGGGACCTCTGTGGAGATGCTCTGAGCATGTTGTGGTCACCACAGGTGTGAGCCAGCACCTCCAGGACCCTGCGCTGTGCCCACATAATCCACCACTGATCAAAACAAAAAACGTTTTGAGGAATTTTAAAACCTTCCCAGTGTTTTTTATTATGTAGTTTTTGTAGCTGTCTCTCTCTAAGACTCAGGACAAATTGGTCACAGGTTTTCAGTTTAAAAGCAAATTCAGTAATGTCTTTATTAAAAAAAAGTGTCATCTGGTATATTATCATTCTGAGGACTAGAAGCAAGTTAATTGCTGCATAGTCCACTAGAAAGTCTCTGCATATGTAAAGCTGTTGTTCAACCCAAGAAGAACTGCAATAATGAGACACTTCAGAGACAGGTTGTTGTTCCAAGCATGGATATTAGTCAAGCTGCCATCCTCTTAAGTGGGTTTTTCTGAGTGTTCAGAGGAGAAGCAAACTTTACTGGTGCATTTATTCTGATTTATAGTGCTCAGAGATTTCTAACGATGCTAGCGGTCTCGGGAACAGCAGAATAGTGAGCAAGGCAGAAGTTAATTAATTAAATTACTCTGTTTGTCAAGTCCATCAAATTGCTACAACTGTCAGATCTCTCTTACGATAAGTGACATAATGAAACACAGTTTCTGGTCTGAATTCAGAGTTCTGAGCAGCTTTGCAGTCCATTTATGTGGTAGCTGTAATACTCAGCCTTTGCAATAAGAGTATGTTTTATTTCTTAGTGCTAATTTTTGTTTGAAACTGTGGGAAGGGGTTATATTTTCAACCATTATTGTCCACTTAAGATCTGTAAGGGAAAAAGGAAAAGCAGATGTACAAGCAAACTCTAGCTTTATAACAAGCAGGGAACAAGACAGCCTGTGACGTCACTGTTAAGCACTAAACTACTCCGTTACAGCCTGTCTTTGCAGGGCAGTGAGCTGTCCGCAGGTTACTTGCTAACTTCTGGTGACCCGTATTTATGTGGAGCTGATCTCTAGACTGGTTTTCTGTATACCTGACACCGGCAACACAGTGCTCATGAAGCAAAAAGAAACTAATCCTTACCTTTCCCTGTGTCTGACATGTTCTTCTGACAGTTCTCTGCCATAATTAAATCTAAAAGCCTTTGTTTCAATGACGAGGAATAATAAGGGTGCCCAGGCACTCATTTGCAGTTCCGTGTATCCACAGGCAACGGTTACTGTAGTCTTTGAATGAAGGAGTCGTGTGACTACAGCTTACCCTAAGCAGTATAATTTTGTCTGGTACCTGATTATGCCTCTTTCTTACCTGTCAACAGGCTTCTGCAGAGCATGATTCAGCCAACAATTTTCATCTCAAATACATGGTGTTCTTGCAGCATACTGGAATTTAAGTACTTACAATACAGAGGATGTGACAGTCTCCCAGCAGTAGTACTGTTTCAAGCATCCGTACTCCTCTGACCTTAATAACTCTCTATTCTGAAAGACCAGCTGAGAAACTTCAGCTTGTGCTCCATTAGCAGAACTGTGAAATACCTTTCTCTCTACTTCCATGCATACATGAGTACTGGAGAGAGTTTTATAACCAAAGCAATCTTATAGCATCTATTCTGATCTGTGTAACAGGGTCACAAAATGGATTCCACCGGTCTCGTGTCAATCCCACTAGCTTGTGACCACCCAAAGCATTCACTCCTCTCACTGCAAGTTTGCTCAGTGGTGAGTTTTCTCACTGCTCTAAATCTCCCATTGGATTTTGTTATGTCTATTCATGTATTATATCAAGAGTAAATAATGAAGTTGTAAAACAGAAAGAAAGGAGTGGATAGATCAGGAGTACCTTGTCTGTTCCAGTGATGTGCTCCAAATAAAAAAAAATAATTGTTTCTCTTTTTTTCCCCTCCTTCTTTGGATCTTTTTAAAATGAGTGACATAATGGAGGAAAACGAAATATCTAGATTACAATTTCAGCCTAACATGAGTACCTCGGAGGGACAGAACAAGGGGAATGTGATAAATTTTGAAATGCCAGCAGTCTGGCAAGTACCCAGATCATAAGTTACACACTGGCAAAAAATACACATGCTGGGGAAAAATGTGCATGTAGTTGTTTTCATTAGGATGGAGGACAGTGTGACTGTGGAGGTTTCTAAACATCAGGTGGACTGAAAATTATTTGTGGGTTGGAATAAGTAGGAGATAAGTCTAATCGTAAAGCATTTTACTTTTAGACTGTCCCGCAGACCTCTGAGTACCTAACAGTTTGCTGCTTTTTTTAACCATTTTTGTTAAGAAACGGAGGGAGGAGGTACTTAATGCTGCATTTTACATGAATTACTTCCTTGAGGAGCACCGGAATAGTTAACACAACCCATATATCCCCTGTTGCTGGGTGAGACTCTCCTTGGAAGAAATACTGTTGCCTTTGAGCAGTCGCAGAATCATCTATGCCTACAGGGACTGCAGAAATCTTCCAGCTATACTTAACACAGAGTAATAAAAAATAGGGAGGGAAAGAATTTCTAGAGGCCACATAAGCCTGATTCCAAAGCAGGCTTAAACTATTTGTATCCCATTTCTAATAGATACTTGCCTAAGTTGGTCCCCTTGCTGTCCATTCCCTCTCTTGCCATGATGGCAAATTGAGAACGTCCTGCGTTGATCCATTCCTGTGCTGCTGGTGCTGAACTCTCTCTAACAGCAGAAAGACAGTTGTTGGTGTTTTTTCTAGTTTTCAAACTCCCTTCTGCAATTCAAGCCCGCTCTTTTTTGCCCATCGCCAGTGGATATGGAGAACTGCAAAGAGAAGAGCAGTCAGCAAAATCATCTCGTGTAGCTTAAGGCTGTTGTAACTTCTTTCAGTGTCTGGACTAAACATTCCCAGTTCCACTCTTTCCTTGTAAGTGATGTTTTCCAGCTCTCCCGTCAGCTTTATTGCTCCCCTCTTATTTCAAGAGACACGCTATAATATTCTTTACAACCCTGGGCTATGGATACCAAAATAGTTCAGATTGTAAAGATGGGAACTTGTGTTGTGCAGCACCTTGCATAGCAGTCTGACTGGGGGCCCGCAACCACAGGACTAGAGCTTTATCCTGCACTTTCAGAAATAATGGAAATTTTGGTACCGACTTAGGAAAGGATCAAACCCTTGAGGATGTTTGCATAGTGTTGGCAACAGTTCAGGCAACCCAGAATATGCTGAATCTGCAAAGCAGGGACTGGCTTGCATAATGTATTATTGCGGTTAGGAATAGATGTAATAATTTTTGAACACAGAATAGCTGGCAGGAAAATGCCTGGATTGTAAATGATCTTTATAAAATTAACTGACCCCGGACCTATTGAGAATGTATGTTGTGACTGTATCTGGAAGCACTCTCAGGGGCACTCTTACTTCTCACTTTCCCAGCCCTGAAGACATTAACCTGCATATTGTTGCCAGGCATCGTATATGGAAGACAACATTCATTCATTTCATATGTCAACACAACTTCAGTGTGAGTAGTGGAGTCATCCTTTCTGGAAATACAGCAGAGGAACTTCACTTAGAAAGCTTTTCATTTAAAGCATACAATTTTTAGAGTGAATATTTTCACACAAAGCTACCTCCCGTGGAGAGAACTTGAACACCTGGGTAGCAACCTGTGAGACCTCAAGAAGTGGGATTTTATGCTTCAGAACTGACATTTCTTCAACTGCATTGCTGTGCAGAGCAAATGTTTACATGGGAGCGTGTGAACCTCAGAAACATGAAATCACCCTTTACGAGAAACACTTCTTGTAGCATCTACTAAAATAAGCATATTAGAAATTAATTTCCAACCTTTTCTCTGAACTAACATAGTTTTATTGCTTCAGGTTTAAATATTAACTGTTGTAAAGTAATACAGGCTATCTATATCTACTGCAGGATATTATTCCTAATAGTGCAAATTTGAAGTGACTCATCACTTGCTTTACTTAAGGAGGTGCTTGCTCACATATATATTAAATGTTCATGTATATATTAAATGTTCAGTTGAATTTTCTGCCTTTATTGTAGCAAGGTAATTAAATACAGATATAATGTTCATTACATGAGTTGTTTCTTGGGCTTCACTGCTACTACACGTGTTTAAAACTAACCACTCACTCACATGCTTTGCTGGATCCGGGCTAAGGCACTCAGTGCCTTTGAAGACTGAACCCTCAGTGAGCAAGCCACAGATGGCAATTTGTGCCAGAATACATGGGTTTATTATTGAACATCTCAGATGGCTATTTAATTTGTTACCACTTTTGGCTGGAAAACTGGCTGTTAATGTAATCAAACGCCTGCTTTCTGTCAGGCCCAAGGCATTTATTTTCATTACTGTGGTTGCCTCAAACAAACTAGAGGACGGGTGTTGGAATTAACATCTTTGGAGATCTGTATGTCCATCTGGTGTGTCAGTTTGGAATAAATAATTTCTTCATTGTGGAAACACGGCCTGATGCATCCTTCAGGAGGTGTGCGAGCAGGATACTTCATAATAGTCAGTAGGAAAGTTGCCTGTCTGAGGACCACAAGATTTGACTCAATTTGAAAGGATCTTAAGGGAGTGAGGAGTCCAGGAGGCACTGAAATGAAATGGAAGTTTTCAGCCTCAGCCCCCTCAGTTTCTCTGGTTATATTTTTTAGCTGTGTTTTCGAATAACATTCACAGTGTATTCGTTTCTCAAGGCTGTTGTCCCTCGCAGTCCTTGGTTGGATTGCCCACCTCTGGCTCCTGGCTTCCCTCTTGCTTCCCAGCACATGACTGCAGGACTCTCATCCCTCCTGGTTTTTTCCTGGCTGCAGCTGCGGGGATTTGAAAAACAAAAGCAGCTGGAAGGACTGGGGGTGTTGCAGGGCACCTGCAGCTCAAGACAAAGGGGAAAGATAAAGACGACAGAAAATCAAAGGAAACAGAGTAAAATGAGAAGAAGAGGAGGAAAAAAAATCACATGGGAGAGAGAAAAATGAGGGGAAAAAAAACCATTGAAAGTGTCTGAGGGATGCAGTAACCTTTCTGCAACATCTTTTCCATAAGGCACTGAGCAAGGGACTGCTGCTCAGGGAATGAAAAACAAGACAAGGCAGACAACATCTGTTAAAATATTTCTTATTTCTTAGCTGAAAAGGTAGTTCTGTGACATTATGCTAAATAACCCAATTAAAAAGTATTAAAAATTAGTCTGGATAGAAACAAGGGAGAGATCTGCTAATGTTTGCCTAAGGCTGCATAAGCCTACAGCCACGCAGGTTCAACAAGGCAACGTTACAAAATAAAAGCCAAAAAGCAGGCAGGACGTGGGGAGGAAGGTAGATGTTAACACAAAGTCAGCGGTGGCCAGAAGAAAACATTTTCAATTGATTTCTTTAGGGAACAGTGTCTATCAGGTGCTAAGTATCTGCTGCACAGGCACTGACCTCCCTCTCATTTCCTGGAGAACAGCTGGAGCCCATGATGTTTCACAAGGTGTTAAGGATAACTTTTGTACCAGCATATCCCAAGCCCTTGCACTGGAGATTGGTTGCCTTTTTTTTTTTCCCCCCCTTTCCTTCCATCCAAACACGCTGGAGGCTTTGGACAGATGAATGTGCTTTTCTCACTTCGAGCAGTGACTATAAGGCAGGGGCGGACAACATGATGAATGCCAGTGTGTTTGTAAATGTGAAGAGCAGAAGTATCTGCTCATCTATTATTTCACACGCTTATCTAGAAGAGAAGGAAAGTTACCTAGGTAAGTCCGGTCTGTTGGCTCTAATGGCTGAATGTTTTATCTCTGGGAAACTGTCTTTTGTTTACAAGTATCATGGACAAATGTAATAGCCCTAGACTTGGAAAACAGGAACTGGGATGAGATTTGGCTTCGTTAAACTCTTGAGAGCTTTGTTACCTATTTCAGCAAAGTTGAGACTTCAGAGTCTTGGGCTGAAACGCTCGTCACAGATCAGTCAGCTAAGATCAGCTTCAATTCCCTTTTTGTATACACGATGAGGAGGAGAGGCAGCTTCTCTGGGAGTGGCCCCTGACTTCTGTGGAGAAGGAGGTTGAATTGCGCAACACTACTGTTCTTGTATTTAATCATATACACAAGACAGATGTCTTCCACAGGGTTTGGGGAGCCTGTGCTAACTAACACAGGGCGGATTTCTGTAAGGTGACATTTGAAATGTGTAAACATTGTGGTCTGGGTTTCACTGTAATGAACAGAAAGTATATAGCAGGGAGCAGAGTCCCATCTCCATGACTTCCTCGGAGGAAGGGAGAGTGAGTTTGGTATCAAGACGCTGCAGCAGCCTTTCCCGGCATGGAGCTGCAGGCCTTGCCTGTGCTATGGATGTGCTAACTTGTGTGCCACAGGTCAGAGAGCTCTGACATGTAAACAGACCTTATTTTAAAAAGAGTCAGCCTCTGAAAAACTAGAAGGAAAAATGTCTTCCTTCCGCATCTAATCCCACTTAACTACCAAAGAAATATACGACGAGAGATGCAGCGTATCTCTGTTACCCCCAAAATCTTTCTGCAAGACTCATGCCAACTTTGCATTTCCTTTTTCTCTGACCGCAAAGATGAAAGATTAGACCCGCGCTGGACACGCCAAGCACTGTGTTAGAGTAGGGATCAAGCCATTCCATGCCATAGTTCACTACATTATTGCCATTTGTTGACATGTTCTGTGTAATTTAAGAAACCAACTGGTTTCTATGGCAGTAAAGTCATATGGGTGTCTGGGATTTTCTGTCCCGTACTTGATTATTTCTTCTGTCTACAATAAGAGTCCAGTCTGTCACTGGTTTACGTACATTTACTTAGCAGAGAGATTTTAAGACTGAAACAACTGTGTGAGAACTGTCTTCTGAGATCCTAAGGCCCTTAGGTCCATGAAAGTGAAAGGTTGTTGGGGGGGGGTTGAATAATATATTCTGCACAACACAGTCAATACACAGGAAGCCAAACAGTGAAGGCGAGTGACTCGTTCCTTACTCTCTTTTTCTATCATGCATGTGTTTTATTTTTAATTTATTGTATAGATAACAGGGGTTTTTTTAGAAGACAGTTTGCCGAGGAGTTTCTCTGGGTTGTTTTTCTTTTTACAATGTAATGCCCCTGATTACTTTTTGAGGTCTATCATTGACAAAAGTCACTGGAAAACGAAAACACTGGGATCCAGAATGAATGTCTGAGGATGAACTAAAACGCTGGGGAAAATCTTTGGCCAGTCAGGGCAAAGGGTCTTCCATAACCCCAGAAGTGGTCTATGTTGCTACTTGCTGCTCTTGCCCATGAGTTTTGCTGGGGTTGGGTCCTCACTGGGAAGGTCAGGAAATATTATGCATTCTCCAAATCCATGGTATTTGTAACAGCATAGCTGGAAGCAGCCCAAAAAAGCTGCTGATGGATCTCTTCTGGTTTATTTTCTTTCACAGTAGAAAAATAAGCAAGAACATGACATGAGCATACTAATATATACAGCAACTGGGGTTGCTTTTATTCCTATTTCATAGTACAGATTCACAGTCAGTCTTCTCTCATCCTGCCCCACCCCTTGGCTCAGGAAATTTAATTAGCTTCCTCCAAATATGACCCATATCGCCATGATCCTTTGGAGGAGGAAGTGTAGCAAATAACACTGATGTTTGTGGGATGACTCCACAGCCAGAGCTTCTCCAAATACACACATGTATTTATGTGGGAGTATGTGGGAAGCCGTGAGTGACTGTCTGGGTGTTTTGACCTACCATGCAATGTGACAAATTCCACTGAGCTCTGGTCTCAGTCCTGCTCTACTTCCGAGTCATTCTATGGATTTTCTTGTTCTTGGAGGTTGTTAGTAGAGGCATGGAAGATGGAAAGGGCAAGACCTTGGCAACAGACGGTGGCTTCTTCATTGCAATACACCCAGGAGTTTAGTAAAGCCAAACTGGCTGGTGATGCAGCAGATGTTTATGGCTGTTTCTCATTTTAAATCAGATTACAGTGAGGTAGTGATTCAGTCTATTAGGGATTGTCCTAAAGTAACAAAGAATACTGTATGTGATAGCTTGTTCAGACAGCACTGTAACAACAAGAATTGTGGCGTCTGCTTCCAGCTCTTCCCAAGCCAGACTTGCTAAGCAGGCACTGATTGCGCACCCATAATCTCTTGCTGCATCATAATTGTTTGTGCCAACCTTTGTTCAAATGACATTAAATGCAAAGCATGGGAAAACGTTTTACTTGACCTTTCAAAATTAACCACGTTTTAAAAAATGCACGAGTTAAAAAAATCTCCAACTCTGTAATGTAGAGGCAATCAAGGGCAAAGCACACAGAGCAATCTCATTGCATTTAACTCTGTGACTAATTTGTGGTAGCTGGTACGTACAAGCCATAGGTTTGAAATCTCTTGCAGTCATTGAAACGTGATAATGATAAAGCCTGAACCTTCAAACAAAACCACAGAAATTCTGAAAAAAAAATCTTAAATTAATCATCTAAAGAAAGGTTGAAGCACTGATCTAGAAGGTCAAGAGATCAAAAGTCAGCCTCCAGTCCTGCCAGCAGCCTTTGTTGTATCTTTGCCCAAGTCCTATGAACTATCTGTGAAGTGATTTTAAAAATGTGGATTAAAGTAAAATGAGGGTTTTTTCGACTTAAAGATTCAAAATTAAAAAAAAATTGTCACTGAGACCAAATTAAATCTAGAGGAAGTAGTTAAATCCCTGAACGAACTGTTTTCATCAAGCGATATTGCATTTTCAGGATTTTCTGGTTTCCTAGGAAACACATTTTTTGCAATCACCCAGCCTCTCTGTGTCCCCCGGCTGACTGAGCGAACCCACCGGCTGAGTTATGAAGCTTTCACAGCAACTCTGGATGGGCAGGGCACGTGTCAGACTTCTGTAGGCTCTTTTCTGTGGCTGGCATCAGCAACGTGCGGGTCACTGCAGAAACACTTGGTAGGAGAGAATGAGAAGGAAGGTGCGAAGGAAAGGCATAGTATAGATGTAGTCAGGAAATCACAGAAATGCTTTCTGTTTTCAATTACAAAAGTCAAACCCAGACACATATATTTCATTAATGCTTTTGTCTGTGAAATCCCTTGGTTCTTACGCTTCTGACTATCTATTGAGTGGGTGTTTAAAAAAAAAAAAAAAATTTCTTTTAGAAAGGTTGTAAAGAAAAGATCCCACTTTTTTTAGATTGAGATTTGAGAGAGTAACAGGAAAAGCCAAAAACATTACAGTCAAAATGGGGACAGCTTTTGCCTCTGTAAACTTCCAATTTCCATAAAATAAAACCATGTAGCAGTATTTTCCTTAATTAAACCATGGTTAATATTTGTAAGATACCTGGGTAGAAACGTCTGTCTACTTCATTAAAGAGATAACACAGCCAGTTGCGCTCCACTGTCCCCTGTCTTCCCCTGGTAATACAATGCCACGGTATAGGAGTTATCTCTGGCTTTTATTCAGGTTGAATATTTTAACTTGAACGCTATAATACAGGTAACTGAGTCCACAGACCTATTGATTCCTAACAAAATAGTCACCCTGAGAAATTCTTACCTGAAAGTAATAGAATTTTTCCTTTGGTAAATGATAAATTTTTAGAGGAATTTCTTGGCTTAATTTGTAATGCTTTTTAAAATAATTTTCAAAATAAGAAAATCGGTGGTTTTCTAGAAGGCATTAATTTTTCATTTCAATATTTTAGGTAATATGTCCAGCTCAGAAAATGTAAATGCTTCAAACAGGAACAAAAAGTTTTCAAATTACAGCAAAGAAACTTTTCGGCTGCACAGAACTGATGACAAGAAATCCGATTACTGTTCCTTGAAGATTTTCAAAGTGTTGATAGATTGTCCTGATGCACACCATGAAACATTTCCAAAATCTTACAGTTCTTCAGGGAACAGGAAAAATCTTCCCACTCAGTTCTTGTCGCAACGGAGGTGTTTCATATTGAACTTTAAAAACATTGACAGATTTCTTCCTTCAGTCAAAGGAAGGCAATGTGAGTTTATATGTGTCAAGGACAATTTATATTCTGGCAGACAACATTAGTGTCTATGTGTGTATCTTTCAAAATGCAGTTGTCATCCGATGCAATTGTGCTATGAATCATATCCTGAGGAGTTATATAAGGTTTGGGCTATGATTAAAATTTGGGAGTTTTTTCCCCAGGGAAAATTTGAGTCTAGTGAAAAGTTAAATGTATTCTTTTTTGAGATTTAATTGCAACAATTACTGAAAAGCTGAAAGCCCTAAAATTAGGAGCCTAGTTATCCGAGTTCAGTACATTTTATTTATAAATGGATAAATACCAGTGTACACTGGGTGAGTTTAGAGAACAGCTTTTTCTGGCCTGAGTTTAGGAAGCACTCCATTCTGATGATAAATAAGAAAGGTCCCCTTGGTTATGTAAGAAGAAGAGGGAAGCGTCTCACTGAATAATCCCGACGGATTATGGAGTCCCAGTGAAAGTCCAGTATTAGCCAGCAGCCAATAGCTTCACATCTGGAATCAGGAGGCGAAAGTCAGCTAGGGGGTGGCACTCAGTAAAAATAGATCTGCTGACCAGTTAAGACGATTATTGGGCCTGATTTGCAGGATTAGACACAGGGAGCAGTCTGTCAGGCTATTTCTTCACTTGACTACGCAAAAAGCTTCTCCAGGCCCCAGACAAAAATCGATTATATGGCCAGGGAGGGGAGAGGAAAGACACCTTCCCTCTGCTCGGCTGACTTCATGCTCCCTTGCCTAGCAGTGTTTGAAGCCAGAGTCAAGCACATAATCAGTCCTGCAGAGATTTACACGGTTTAGACGCTGCAGATGTAAATCATTGACATGATCTGCCTGCCTCATGCTGTGACATCTTTGCAGCCGGGTTTATATTGAGTTTATTGAAATTGCAGGGTAGCAGGGAATTTGCAGGTTTGTTTCCTGGACAGTGAGGATGACCGAGGGGAAGAACGGTCTGGGTACGTGAGACAGACAGTGAGCAGTGGATGCAGTTCGTAGCCTGAAATGAAATATGTCGGCAGGACTACCCAGGGTAGTGGCTAGCTGAACACAAATAAAAGTACGCAATAATCTGACTGGGAAACCCTTGTTCTGCTTGTTACAGTTCCTTCTTTATGCTTATATTCAAAAGTGTTTTGTTTTGCAAGAAAACACTTGGCAAATATTGCAGGGGAAGAATAGATTTCTATTCAGGAAGAGAAAATTACGCACATTTTGTGACTAAACATACAGGCTGAATAACCACAGGTATGCATTGCCTAATAATCCATTTCCCTTCATTTGCTGGGACAATGATAGAACAAACATTTTAAAATAATAGGCACATTCAGAAAAATCCCAACGTGTGCTCTCTGCCAAGGAGGAAAGGGTTTGTTTTAATAATAAAGAAATTATTACAAGTGGTTTGCCCAGATCTTGCTAATTTCAATGGGTACAAGGGATTTTTCATCTAACTCCTCTTGTTTGGGTTTACTGATGGCAAATGAATATTCTGTTGAATCATTTGAGCACTGAGCTTTCAACTGGCCATTAATTTAACTGCCAGACAATCAGACCTGTACCTCAAAAACGCAGATTCAGGCGATTTATTTGGTAATTGTTTCACCAACAGTTCCTGCTGAATTGCTACACGAATTTTGTTTTACCTGGGGTTGCGTCATCCGTACTTAGAGTTCAGACTAACCTTTCAGCGCAAGTAAGAACAAAAAAAATGTACTTTTCTAATTGGGTTTTTAATGCTCCCATCTGGGGGTTGGACAAAATATTCAAAGATCCTTTTCCACCTTCATTCAGATACTCTCTCCTGACAGGTTGAGCGTTGCTCACAAAATCCCCCCGCCATCAGCCACAGCCGATTCCCCCATGGCGGCCGCAGGCGGATTCGCGGGGGATCCGCGTCTCCGCAGCACCCATGACGAGCGAAGCCTGCAGACCCGGCTGTTGAAGCCCTTGCAGGCAACAGCCCTTCCTAAGCCTAATGGCCACACAGCGTGCGATTCGGAGACAATCTCACTCGGTGCTTTCCCTGTAAATAATAATAAGGTACAATGGATCTGTGAGAATTAAGTTCTTAGGAGGCGGTGATGTCATCTCCGCAGATTCAGGGCACTATTCGCTTGCTTTTGGGAAACATTTCATAGTTATATAATATTCCTCAATCCATGTTCTGGATCAGCTTTGTTCCATCAGGCTTTTCCCATTACTCTAATAGCTTCTGTCCCCAGCTTCACAAGTTTATTTGAAATATGCAAATTGATTTTTTTTAAAAAAAAAAAAAGAAGAAGAAAAAAAAAAGCCAGGGAAGCCAGCAACTTCTAAACCACAATCATTGCTCACATGGATATAAATAATAGGGGCTGTTTAACTGAGGGCAGCTTATTTCTTATCTGCAGAAATATTAATGCCCTCCCTGTTATCTAATTCAGCATAATGTAAGGGGATTTAGTGGAGATTAAGAGAGAAAGTGGGAGAAGGATTTATATTCTTTTGGGCCATGCTTGTGTTCCCAGGAGCTTTGGCATCACTTCCATTAGAAGAGGTGATTGCTCTCTGAGGAGTTAAAAAGAATTGGAAAGAGAAGCACGGTCTTACACTGGAGTGAAAAAGTCCTGCGGAAAAAAGAAGCAATTGCTCAAGTTTCAGACTCCCTGCCCTGCTGCTGGAGGGAAACATCTTTGTTCTCAGACCTGGATCCTGAGAAAGGGCTGGTACACCGACAGCACTTAATTTTTAACAGCTCTGTTCCTCTGCTTGGAACAGAAATAGGCTCTGCAGACATTCACTCCCTCTGGATCATGCGGCCTGGCCAGACAGTGACAGAGTACAATTCTATAATATAATATTATCGAATCAGTAAAATTATATACACAGCTCCTTGGGATGCTGCAAATTCTGGGAAAGAGAAAGGCTATAATACATGCAGGGTATATATTCAGCATTCCCTGAGTGAATGGATTAAGGTTTATGAATATGTATTGGTTTTATACAGGGAGAAAATTTTTATATATATGAGGGAGCTTTCTCAGAAGTATGTTTCTATTTGTCCTGAAGAGTTGGATGTGATTTGTGGTGTATCTAAGGATCGAGTCCCCAAATTTACCATTGCAGTCAAGAATCAAGGAAGTCTGCGTACCGGAGTGCCTCTTTTTAGTAACAGCATGAAATATTAGAATAATGTTTGCTTAGCTGCTCATCAGTCTTGGAGCATAAAGCATCACCTTGTTTTCTGAATGGGGCCTATTTCCAGGAGCATTCTGGAGAAGCGAGATGAGTCTTTTCATTGCAAACTTACTCTTGATAAGTACTTCCTAAGCAGAAAAAGGCTTATGCAAGGTCAACCACTGTTCTGTGGTTTTAGTGAGATTTCTGCTGATGCCAATAACAGACTCATGTAAATTGTATGGGAGCCTGATTGTGTTTAATAGCCTACACAGTGATAGAGTTTTCTTTAACATCACTGTCAGCATCTCGGATTGTGTATAAAGCGCAAAGTCGACTTTTTTCCCCCGTGGATGTGACATTGGTAGATATGCACAATTATACCTTGATGAGGATGAACATATGATACCTTCAGGGCAGAATTAAGGCACCGGGCTATTTATGACATTTGATCTTACGGTTACGCTGAATGTCTTTGCTCATTTTGGTTTTAGCTGAGCAAAAGCAGGTTAGAAATTCAATACTTCTTGTTCTAGGCTGTATAATGAAACAAATACCACCTTTCCACACCCCCACAGATATAGCAAAGGACGTTTGAAGGGCAGGACCAATTTAAAATGTGAATTTTCACTGAGGAAGGCCACCCATACTGTCATCCTTCTGCGTCCTGTGAGCGTGGAAGTCCGTGAGTGTCTGTCCTTCCCGGGACTGCAGCAGGCTTCTGGTCATGGTCTGTTATCGCTGTCGTTCATGACCAGGGATCATGAACATTAGCTGGTTTGAAGCAGGCTGGGGGTAAATCCATCCAGATCGCTGGGTTTTACAGCCTACTCATTTTTATTGCTTATTATTCTAGGCAAAAGGAGTAATCCTCTGGGAAGTGAAAGAAAAAATAGTCCTGGATAAAATAATATAGCTGTAACTATGCTGTTCGCTCGTTTGCATTCACAAATGGAAACTATTGTATTTTGTGGAAGTGAAGGTTGTAGCCATTCTCTGGTCAGCTTAATCCAGACAGTGATCCCATAATCCATGTTACATTTACTGGCTTCCCCTTCTAATCGGTTTGGAGTCAGCATGATTTCTTCCAAACATTAATGAAAACCAGGGAGCACTTACTCAGGAAAGCAAATGGAAATAAAATCCACATTTCCAGCCATTATTACAGCTAGTGTCTGACTTTGTTTTTATGTCGCAGTATTATGTCGAGCTCAGCTTCCAGTCTTTGTTCTTTTCTGACCTGGAATATTAAAGGAGTGGGACATGACCAAGAAAACACTTGCTTAGGAAAGCAAAGAAACAGCTTCCTATGGAATCCTCAAATATAAACAAACTTGTTTGGTTTGTATTTTCTTTCTAAGAAATAGGAAAATTACGTGCCAGATTTCTGAACTTCCTCTGTTTATCACCCCGTTTTCCCTCTTTGACTGTGTGCAACCTTCTTGTTGGGCTTATCCCACGAGCATCTTTTGTACCAGGAATGCCACCCTACTTGACTGTTATTTATTCCTTCCCTAGTGCATGGACATCCCTGCAGGGACCTGCAAAGCCACTAGGTCGATTCTCACCAGAATCCCTTTTCTGGAACAACCTCTGCTGTAACTCCAGTACAACATCTACTTTGTGTATTCGTACATTTTTATTGCAGCTCAGTGTCAGAAAATAAGTGAGATGCTGTCCTCTATTCAGTTTCTAATACCTGGAGGTCCTCAGAGGAGAGGTCTGGCAGACTCAGTAAATCAAATGGGAGTTCAATCTTGTGATAAATGAATATAAGGCTGAACTAGCCTTGCTATTAGGGGTAAGCTGGTCCCTGATTTGGACTGAGCAGGCAGTGGTGTGGCATGGCATTGCAGGGTGTGTCTCACCACCACCTTGGCTTCTGTGGGTCCCGTCTTAAGACCAGACACACGTTTCTGGTGTACCACAGCTGAGATTTTCTTTCTGAGGGGTGCTCATTTCCCAGGAGCACCACCTCATTTGATTTAGCTGACGACACTGTTGGCAAGAAAAATGGTCCGTGTTCATTAACGTGATGGAAGAAAAGAGGTGTTTACTTTTTGACTAATTTCCTCTTGACTTATTTTCCATTTGAAGGCATGTTCTTGGATAACCTGTGGTTAATTTGTAATCTTCTGTAAAGTACCAGATGTGAAGTAATCTGACTCTCATCGCATCTGAAATGAGAACCCTAAATCAGGCCTCCATTTCAGTAGTCTGCAGCAGGCTTCTTCAACACCACCTTACTTTAGTCATTCCTGACTGAATTATGTGTGGAGACGCTGAGTTTAATTGTGTTATTCCTGGCAAAGAAGGGGAAAAAAAGCAGAGGAAAACTAGTTCTAACAATCCAATTTGTGAATTATAACTGTACACTCTAATCTAATCATGTTTCTCTTTCCCCAGATGTGGAGAATTTTAAGAGTGCCTCATTACCGACCACTAATTAAATCTAATGTGAAAGAAATGTTGGGTGAAAACCTGCCAGTGTTGAAGTTTCTGGCAAATCTCCCATTGACTTCAGTGGAACTCAAATTTTGCTTTTTGGGGTTTAGTCTCTTCTGAAGGTGATCATTATAATTATTTATTGTCTGGTAGCATCTGAGATCTCCAGTTAAAGCTCAGGCCTCATGGCACTGGGTAGGTAAAGCAGCTATTTGTTTTTTAGATCATTCCATTCAATGTGACAAGCAGAAGCAGCCATTGAATGAAACAGCTAGGCAAGGTGGAAAGAGGTGGCGAGGGGGAGCTGACCTTGAGACTAACAAAGTTTGTCATAACAGTGAATAGTTTATTAGGAAACATAACATGGTCCTCTCCTTTCACTGTGGGTAAAATGTTCAGAAGTGCCCACTTATAAGGAAATGATTTATTCCTGGGGCCAGCCAGCCCTCTTTGAAGACAGAGTCTTTTAAGAATGTGTGTTTGGGTCTAATGAGAAGAATTATCAGTGCCAAATGAGAAGGGCTCAGTGGTTCATATAAAAGCCAGACATGCTGGGCAATCCTGGCTGGAGTTACCTGTGTAGGTGTTATCCACACATACGGATGTTATGACAGGAATGGGGGCTCACGCAAGAGGGATCTGTAATGAAATCCTTAAAGTACAAGAAAGGAATAAAGAATCTGGGGTCTGGCTTGAGGGGGATGATCTGCACAGGCATCTGTGAGAGCTGTTGCAAGCAATGTATGAGAAAACCCATTACATTGTTGTACTCAGATCTGTAATATTTATAACTGTGTCCTGGCTTGATTGTGACTTTCCTAATTCCTTCCTAAAACTCATTTAAATTCCTCACTGGTTTGTTTTTCTCTTCCCTGCAGCACTCCTTGATCTATGTAGTTCAATTAAAAGGCAGCATGAGGGCAGTATCTACAAGAAGTTGTTTATTTCTGCACTTTGTTGGGAACAGAAGTTCTCTAAATGCTCAGCTTCTAAAGCAACATATTTTCCACTTCTTTTTATTTCTCTCTCCCCTAAGCTGCTAAAACTTTACTTTAAAACTGCAGTGTGGGTTAACAAATGTGTGCCCAAATGCCTGCCTGTTGGTATAAACTGAATTTTCCATTAGTGACAACTCCCATGATGTGTCAGGCTAATAGGGCAGATACAGAGCGTATCAGATTTGGTTTCTTGATTTTCCACTTTGCCCATGGTGGGACTACAAAGGAGATTTTTCTAGCTGTGTTTTACCTTTCTCTTTCATCAGCACTTTTGGACTAGATACCGTCTGGTTTCATCTGTAACATTAACTGCAGATGAAAAAGGATATAATTAGGTCTCTTTCACAGCACCGTAGTGTGTTTGCTGCCTGTGTTGGTTTTTTGTATGCAGGTTTCAGTGTGTCCCCATCAGCTGCTCCCATGTTGTACTTGGAGATGAAGGTCTCAAGCAGAGTCTCCCTTCTGGCTGCACAGGGCGATGAGGGAACCTGGGAGAAGCAGAGGAGCATTAGTTTGAAGAGCAGATATGTTAGGCTAGGACTAACTTTAAGAATATTCTCGGAAAGTCTCCACCAGCTCCAAGGAGCTTTTGAGAGGGTATTTCCTTGGTGATGCTGGAAGTCAGACATCTCCCACCAGTAGGTTTCTCCGAGACTGAGTAAATATTTTGTTTCATACAAGCTCTCTCTGAAGTGCTTTTCCTGTATTCAGTGTACATCAGAATTTTTTTTCTGATTATGCTTCAGATATAATTGAGTGCTTGTTTACATCATCAGTTGAAGGGATATGTGTGCCCTTAACCTGTGGTGCTTAGTTTGGCTAATTACAAACCTGTTCAGTAATTCCCTTTCATTTGTGCCAACTGTTTATATCTCTGAAGAAAGATTGCTTAACACGGCGATGTCCGCAACACTCAGCTGTGGAACATCACTGCGTGGTCATCAGAAGAACAGTCTTTTCATTTCAACTGTAGTGTGACTGCTTCGTGAAGAAGGGTAAAGGCCATTGTAGAAATTTATCCTAAGTAGTTTTTTATGATATTGTGTTAATGCAGCAGCTGTAACTGATATAGGTGTACTGCTTCTGTCTATCATTGAAATGGGAAGAGATTTCTCTTTTAATGTAGGGGAGGCCATGTGAGTTTCTGGGAGAAGTCCTTTGTCTTAAGCAGTTCATACATCCAGCTGAAGTTAAGAGGTCTCCTAATGTCTGTGTAGTCTCTTCTATTCTCAGATGGATATTCAGTGTTAAAAATGCCAGTACACCAATATCAGGTTATACATTTAGAAGAACCAGTATGTAGCAAAAATAAAAAATCCCATTGCTTTTCATCTGTCCCATTTTCTTCTGTAGAACATGTGGTTTATGTCTGTGGAGACAAATCTGAATCAGAGCTTGTCAATAGGATGTGAAAGTCAGTGCAAAGCTTTTAGCTGACATTAATCAATGCTGTAAAAGGCAGAAAAATAGATGGTGTCCCAGGTGCCTCATAGTGTCTACACTAGCAAGTAGTGCAGCGAAACAGGAACCAGTCTGGAAAGCTGAGTTGTGGCTAAGGACCCAGATGGTGCTGAGGACCCAGTTTCTGCACCATGGGATTTTATGTATCAATTGCCATTTGGAAGCAGGTGTTCTCAGGTAGCTCCTTAATCTCAGCTTGCGTATCCATATGTTTTCACAAGTCATTACGTGGCCAACTGTATTCGAGTAGCAAAGATTGTACATCTTCTTCCTCCTATTAAGAAAGCATCATACCCATGAACATTGCAATATCTTCATTTAAAAAACCTCTTGCTTGGAACAGTTGCATTCTCAAAAAATGACTAAGACACTCTTAAATGCCTTGGTAAAGACATCTCCCAGTCTGATTCTAAAGTGGGTCTGAGCCCCCAAGCCAGTCCCAGTTTGCAGTGCTATGCCATGCTTTCAGAAGGTGGAGGATCCTTGTATTCTGGAGCACAGCTGTTTCTGTTGTGACATTTTCTGCACAATAAAACCACTCATCCTTTCAAGTTAAATCAACAGTTGTAGCAAAATGGCTAACAGAATTGCAGTCAGATTCTCAATTGCCTTTAAAAGAAGAGAAAATGCTATGACATTTGAGGATGACACTAACAGCATCACTAAAATAAATTAAATGAATGTTATCTATTTTTCTGAGTGGCTTTTAGAGTCTTTAGAATGCTTTTTGGATTGTTAGTGCTGAGTAGTATTAACAAAGGACCAAACATCTACTTCCACATAATTCATCTTTTGCAATATTTGATAGTCCTGAAGTAATGGAAGAGTCAATTGTAACTGGAAATGGAAGAAATGAAGCATCAGAAAAGATAGGATGCTATCAAATAAGAAAGTAAACAAGTTTCTGAAATTAGAAAATGTGAGTTTGCAGCTTCCAGTACCTTACTCAAACAGGTGTGATAATGCTGTGTGGGGTTACAAGGGGTTTAACCATAGCTGTTAAGCTGCAAAGAGTTTGTGTAAATAAATTTAATTTCCAAACAAAATCAGACCTCACTCAAAGTGAACACTTCCCTCTATATTCGTCCCCAAATGGCAAATTTCTCAAGAAAGTTTCAGCCCTGACTTCTAGGCCCCCGCTGCAGAAGCTTATGGGTTACACTTGCACAAGGCAAGCTCGGTTTTGAGTTTAAAGCTAGAATCTCAGAGCAGATGGATTTCAGGGAATTTAAGGATTTATTCTGAACTTTGTCTAACAATCTAGGGTACTCTGAAAAAAAGAGAAAAATATGCGTTTTGACTTATGAAAAGGATTAAAAGCTAGAGATGACGTAAATAATGGATAATTGTTTTGAGGAAGAGTTTGATTCTCCAGATGTGCTGTTCTCAATCTGCAGTGGCAGAGAGTTAAAGAGTTTCAGTGATCACCTTTGACTAAAAACAATACACAATCCCTTGCCCTTGTTCGTCAGACCATGACACCATGGACACTACAGCATCCACCGTCCCTGGGATGGGGCAGGCTGCATTTGTGTCTCTCTTGATGTGCCTTTCATGTGCTCAACAGCAATACGAACAGGAGCTCAAGCAAATGGACTCCGATGCTCAGATCCTGTCTCAGCTCACTAATCCAAATTGCAGTGGTCTTTCTTGCTCCATTTTATATATGATAGTATAATGCAACACTTTTCAGCTTTTGATGAGGTCTCAGAAGTCCCTGAATGAAGTCCCAGTGAAGGACCAATTCCAGCCCTTACGATCAAGGCACAAAAGTCCCCAAAAAGAGCCTGTTTGTGGAATCACTGCATTACAATGAGCTCAGTACAATCCCTCCATGAGGAATTACAGGACCTTATTTGCAGCATCTGTCGAAATAATTGCACCTCTCAGTGATTTTTTTATCCCTCTATTCCTTGTTTTAACTATATTCATTAATTAAATGGCTCAGCTTATTTCAACATGGCCCTGAACTGAAATGAGCAGTACATCATACTCATTATCCTCTGAGCATATTGCTTTGAACTCGCGCAAATTAAAAGGCTTTCTGTCTGCTCATCCTCTTTCTTCATGCCGTTTCTATTTCTTTGCTTGTTCTTGTTTATGGAGACAACACCGTAAGTCGAAAGGCTGAATGTGACCTTTTGAGTTGTAGGTGACAGGAAAGCACTGGCACAACAGAGGACCAGAACTGCAGGGGTGTGGGCACTCAAGGTGTCCAGAGGATTGGGGTTTGGGAAATAGGTGCAGTTTTCCTTCTGGAGACATAGGAATGGTACAGATCAGGGTGAGTTAGGGAGCGTAGGACTGGGGAACTGAGACACTAGGTGGAGGTGTCAGGCTGGTAGGCAAGGGATGGAGGGAGCATGGAGTGACAGTCCTTGTTGGAAAGGATGGTATGGGGAGGGCCAGGGTGGGAAGGGTGCAGGGCTGCTGGCCCAGGGAGATGTGGGCACGCATGGCAGGACAGCGGGACCTGCAAAGGGCACTTCTCTGGTGCAGAGAAGTTCTCCTGTGCTGCTCCTCAAGCATATCTGCTGAAACCACTGAACAGAAAAAGGCAGATGAACAAAATTGAAATCATCTGCAAAGAAGCAGTAATTGAGGTATATTTTAATGCAGTAGTTTTAATGGCTTCCCATTTCCTGCTAGGGAAATGTGTAACTAATTAAGTCTATGACGTTCGTTTAACTCAAACAATAAAAAGTGCTTCATGTCATCAGAGGTATTTACTAAGCATACATTTTCCTGATAGGGGGAGGGGAGAGTTTGTAAAGGAAACATGAAAATATCTGTTTATCACCTTTCTGAATTCCAGATAAAGCTGTTGTCGACACTGATTAGGACTAGTGGCATTGATAAGTATTAGTGTCTGCAGTAGCAGGACCTCTTTGAAACTAGGAAATAATACTTATTTTAAAGTGAGGACTCATGTTTAAAACTAGTCAGAGGAATAATTCTTGTACCTGCGATACCTGGATAAGTGTGTGCTTACTTGCTCTGTTGCTCACTTGTGCCATGAGAAGAGTCCTCAACGTACTGCAGGACTGAGCAGGAGGATAGCTGGGATTACCCAGTGCTGTAAGGCAAGTAATCTGTTGTTTATTCCTACAGTGATGTTTTATGTGAGGGCTCAATGCAAAATTACAGCAAAAAAAAACCCTGTAGTATGAAGTCCTGGAAGTCTCAGAATAAAGAGTCTCAAGTGGTAATCTGAAAATTACAGCAGAGTCTAGGATTAAGTGGGGATTGTGCCATTAAACGCTCGGAACAAAAAGGTCCTGTGCAGCTCTGCAAGCCAGCCTCAGTTACGGGCACATCATCCCTCCCTGCGTGCAGTAAGTGCTGCTTTGAAGCCCCTTTTGCAGCCAGAATAACTCTCAGCATCATTTCTGCGCAGAGGAGCTGCTGACGCTCAAATCTTGTTTTGCTTTGAACAAGCAGATGCTTCTGTGCCACTTGTTGCCATCTCGCACTGACAATGCCAGGATCTCGCCGATGCAAGGAGATTGTTGTGACTTTGCAGGAGGAGGCAGCTGTTTTCCACGGAGCCAGCAGAAAACGGGGCACTGCCGGTGTTTGCCCTTAAGACAGTCCCTGCCTTTGAACAAAGCTGAGGAGTTTGCTTGGTGTCTCCTCACATTGCAAGGCAAGTGTGCCAGGAATTTGACACCTACACTTCACTGCTGGCCCACATCGCATACCTCCCGGCAAATCTCATCATGTCCAGCCATGCAGAGTGGCAGGGGACCCTTGAGCACATGTTTTGCTTAGTCTGCCCATTTAGCTTCCGTGCTCGGCACTACCTGATTTGTGCTTCCCAGCAGAATCTGTTGTGTCTAATTGGAGATTATTCCAAGTGTCACAACAGCAACCAAATCTGACAGTTCAGCTGAGCACCGAAGTAATGAGTTAAATAATTCACCGTGGAAAAGTTAATCCATAAAAGTCCGTTAGACATATCTTGTTTTCCAGGTCAAAGCAGAACTATGTTTAACCTTTCAGAGGAATTCAAGGATTTGGGGATAGGGGACAAACAGAGGACAGAGCAGTTATTCTGTGGAGTGTGCAATCTCACCTCATGGTACAAAACAGACTTGCTCCTACTGTGGAAGATGCAACAAAAATTGAATTTTGTTTCACTTCTCCCAGATCTTGTCCCAGAAGATGGCAGCCAGACACAGAAATAAAACAAAGTACCATATTGAAGAGATATTAAATCCTGCTGCCAAAAATTGGCTTCATTTTTCTAGTTATTGATTGCTGTCAAGGTCCTGTCTGGGGAAGGATACAGAGTCCTGGTTTATGACAGCTCACAGAAACACCAAATCTTCACATTCTTGCTCTGAGCACATTTCAGTCTTGCTGCTTAAATTCTCCCACAAACTCTCTTTATTCCCTAGATCAAGCTATCCAGGTAGGCACAGAGTTCTACCCTGTGTCCTCTGGGACAAGAAGGCAGGCTGATGGAAATGTCCTGCTGGTCAGGCCATGTCATCTGAAGTTACAGCCCGTCTGTAATTTTAAGTATAGGAGCCCTCCTTCTATGGGACTTACTCATTTAAGCTTAAGCATATGTTTAAAGCCTTGTGCAGATGAAATGCTCTGCTTTTATACACTTAGGAGTGACCTTCATCTGAAGATTACTGAAATGTTCTGGGCTTGTAATTTGATTTTTTTTTTCTTGGAACTGCTTTAGAAAAGTGAAAAATGCCTGCAGTCTTCACATGAAGAGGTGGAGGCCCCTTGGTGTTATGTGTGATGGAGACATAAGGACCTAAGGTAGGACATTAGTTCAAAGGGCAAGACAAGGACATAGCTAAGAGTTTTTGAGAAAGTTGTAAGAAATCATCTGTGGCAGAATATCTCCTCTGTGGCTCCATGAGGTTACAGTTTCATCTTCTCTTTCTGTGGCTCAGCCTAAGTTCAAAGGAAGGAATGTGGCCAAGAGAGGGACCTGAGGTGCAGGGAAGTGAGAGGACTTAAGAGGATGTTACCAAGGGTCAAAATGATGTGGGACTTGTGGTTGCAAGCAAAACAGACTGCTTTTCCCAACAGTAATTGGGCAAGGTCCATTTTGGGGATCTAACACCTACCTGCAGGTTCCAGGAAGCAGCTTTACCACAAAACCAACTTTTGACAGAGGTAAAAGCTCTCAACCAACTCTGAGTCTACTAGGCTCAGCTCCCTCCCATAATTAACAACAGAAATGCAGTGTTCTCTTCCAGGTCTGAGCTATTTGCCTACATGGCAAGGAAAAGAACTAGAGAGACCATGTAACATTACTATCCAGTGGTCAACATCATAAGAATGTGTTTGTCAGCTAATTTGTCCAAACTTTTTCTTGATTGCAAAACAAAGCTGAAAGGCTGTCATACCTGGTGAAACTGATGTCTTGGTACATTTTTAGAAAAATGCCTTTTTGCTTTAGGTTGCTATATTTAGCCAATCATGTCCTGCAAGCTATATTTGAGTGTCATTCACAGTTGAAAATAGTCTTGTGAGGTCAGTAGCCAAACACAGAAGGGAACCACCCTCAAAAGTATTCTTCTGGACTGTGCACATCCTCTCTCATCAATGGAAATATTCCCACTTTGGTGCACATCATTTATCTGTTAAATGGCAAATGTCAAGGTAAAATATTATGAAAGGAGTGAGAGCAAGAGGAAACTGTGCCTAGTTTTCCTTTCCTTTTGCACTGTTTTGTAGCCTTTTTGAAAGCTGAAAGTTTTTCCAAAATGTGTTACCTCTGAATAAATGGCATGTTTATTTATGGTTTCTGATGAGAATTTAAGCCACTGATAGCTTTGATTTGCATATTTATTTGTTTTTTGCAAGAAAAATAGAGAGCAGTTGCTTGTGTGAATCTGAAATCTATTACAAGCATCCCAATTCTTGACTGGAAGGTGTTCGGTGAAATACTTTATCTGAAAAATGAATTGCTCCTTCTAATCTATTCAACCTATCAGAAAAAAGAAAAGAAAAAGAAAGAAAAAAAAAAACTAAAATGAAATGAAAAGCAACAAACCAGTTTGATTCAAATGGGACTGAGGAAAATCTAAACTGATGGGGGAAAAATCCTGGCTGGTGTTATGTGTGGGATTGCAACCTGGGAAAGCTGAGGGAGATAATCTCATGGGGACATCTGTGATTTAGGTCCTAGGACTGAGGGGATAAAGGGATCTCTCTGCTAACATAAAGTTAGGGATGCACAGGGATTTTATATTACTGTGATGATATTGATAAAGCCATTTTGGCTTCTTGTGCCAGTGACTTTAATTGCTAGAGTAAGACAGCCCAGGGGGCTATGCTAATGCAGTGCTTTCAACATCGATCCAACCCTGATGCTTCAAAACCCAGGTCTAACCTCCCCGTCATCTCCTGTGCCTCCACTTCCATATTTATTCACTGCACAGAAGTAAATGGCACTGTAGCTCTGAGGAATCAGGAGATTTGTGCCTGCTGCCATTGTGACAGCATTTGCTATTTAATCTTCAGCCCATAAAAGTTGCAATCCATACTTCTAAAATACCCTCACAGAAGCTGAACTGATTGAGCCATCGCTGCTGCACATAGCTAGAAAGGAAGAGAGGCAAGTTGCCATGTTTTTTCAGCCCTCCCTCATAAATAGCCTTTGCTTTGATGTTTCAGACGGCTTTAACATCGATCAACAGTTACAGCCCTCAATAGCTTATTCAGTAAGCTGATGTTTGTAAATAAATCAGAGGTTTTAATCCGCCGTAGCAAAAGGTCAGTTTGAAAAGGAGGAATGATTTACACATGGGTCCCGTCTCTGTTCTCACAGAAGAACTGGGCAGCCCCTCAGGCTGTAAAAGTCACAAGCATGTTTTGCACAGAATCAGCAAAAAAACAATTTAAGTGGATTGTGACGTATTGCTATGATATCAAGGAAGCAATCAATGATGGTGAGGAATTTCTGGCAATTTGGGTTCTCTTTTTAGTAAAGCATCTTTTGTAAACCACTCCCGTGGGCATTATTCACAAGCCTTTAAAACTCTGGGAGCCCTCCTCATCCCCAGATGTCTCTGCCATCGCTCTCGATGACCCCCACGAGGGAGCTAGCTCAGGCACGGAAATACCCTTCTTCCTCAAGGATTCCCTGCCAGAGGTGGGGGTCATGGCAGGGGCCCCGCAGGGAGAGGTGCTCCCGGCAGCTGCCTTTTCTTTCCTGGAGCCACAAGCTCTTTGCTGGCAGTTTTCTAGCTTTTTTGATCTCTGGAATTCATCACTTTGAGCAAAAAAACAGTATCTGCGCAGGAAACATGTCCTTGGTAGCTCAGCATTGAAGAACCGTGTACGCATAAACCATGAATAATCACAGTACGCAACCCAAGTCTAGCACTGGTGACGGGAAAGGGAAGTGTCCCATAAATTACTGTTGTGTTTTTAAAAGTTTGTAAGCAACCAGCCATGAGCCTCCTTTGTTCTTCACCCGGGCCTGCTGGTGCAGTGTGCTGGAGAGCTGCTGCGTGGGGAGGGAGCCCTCGAGCAATGGAGGACGCCCCCGTTCAAGGCCTTCCATGAGCGCCACAGCTATGGGGCAAACAGACGTCTCCCCAAAACCAAATATTGTGAGGAAAAGGGAAATGGCAAACTTTCTGAAACCAAGCTGCTTAAGAAAGAAGTCTGCAGTTTGCAAGAAGCTGGTTTGTGAGGATGGGCAGTGAGCCTGGTGTTTTGCTGGCAAACTCAGAAAGGTTCGCGGTGGTTTGTAAAGCAGCACGGGCCAGCTGAAGGAGTCCCGGGCTCCTGTGTGCCAGCGGCTTCTGGCCTCACTGCCAAAAGTTTTATGCCAGTTATGTCTCCTCCAACGCTGAATGGCCATAACGCCCTCAAAGCCCATGCGACCGCTGATGCAACGGGTACCCGGCATTGCCCCGTTGTTTCTTTCTTCTTGTACACCTGTCAGCAACCGTTTCAGTGCCGGCTGTGAACAGGAGGAGCAGCACGGGGCTGTCTTACTCCTACAGACTCCAGCAAACGAGATTTAGCCAGCTTTGAGGCATGGGAGCTGAAGGGCCAGATCCGCACCACACTGCCCGCGTGGATGTTACAAACACATCCTGTAGCTCTCTTTGCTGTCAAAGGGGAAGCTTCTCTAGCGCTGGCTGCTAAGCCCATTTTTTTTAAAAAAAATCATCATTTTAAGCAGTGGTTATTTCCTTACTGTGGTAGAAGAGATTGTGGCCGTTCAAAGGACCATGATAGAGTCTGTAATATAATTAGATGATCCTGAAAAAGCAATACTGGAATTCAATCACTCTGAGCAATCCGCATGGGCTTCCTGAAGGTAATCAATCCCTGTGTCAAAGGAAGGCCATTGTTCTCCGTCCCCCAGGGTCTCCTTCTCCTACAATGTACAAAGGGCTTTTTTGTCAGGACCAACAAATCTACTTCCCCAGCTTAGCTAAAGATAAGAAAACAATGCCTGGACAATCCAAACGATTTGTCTTTCTTTAGGCACTTTGCTTTCCTCTTTCTAGGTTTCACTATTTCCGTGTTTTGGAGATTGCTGACGCACAACTGATAATACATTGCCTGGGGTAAGGCTCTGCTGATCTTTACACCAGTGTAAAACTGCAAATCAGTGTAAATCATTCTGCGTTCAGAACAGGGTACTGGAGGGCAGCATTCACATCCCTAACTCCATGGCTCATATAGAATTGATAAAAAGTTATTAAAAATGTAAGCCAGCACCCAAGTTCCTCCTTTGGGGGCCCTAATGTAGAATTAGGCTTTTTATTGTCCCTTCCCACCTGTTCACTGTGAGATTTGATTTGTAAACACTGGCCCAGGATTCAGCATTCATTCATTAATTCTACCAAGAATGTTCTGTTTTGTAACCAGAAAATTGAATTACTTCCTCTACTTAATTTTAGTACTTTCCACCTTTTGGCTAGGAAATTGAATTATCCAGGTTGGTTTTCTTTTTCCGCTGTGTAATAATACACAACTCTTCTGTGTTGAAATATATATGATATCCTTCCAGCAGGTAAAATTCCACCCAATTCATACCTGTCCAAGCTTGTGGAGGTTCATAGGAGTTACGTTAGTGAAACGGAAGCCAGAATTGAGTCAGTATCTGTCTTCTGTGGAAGGCCTCCAGGGCTCAGACAACCTGGGAGAAGTAAAATGAAGTGTCTGACTCAATGAAGCTACCGTTAGTGAATGGTTCTCGATTGCAATTGATGCAGTTTTTCTGAAGGGAAAACTTTCCTTAAGAATCACATCTCCCCAGCAGCAGTGAGAACCTCAGTAGGCACCCTCCAATAAACATGCAGTGCCGCAGCAGTCAGAAGAGATTAATTGCATTTCCCCAAGGCTTCCCAGTGGAATCAATGCTTGCTAATCTTTAGAAAATTACACTAACAAGCTCCAGGCCTGAACTGCAGGAGTTCAGCACACCAGTCTCTGAAATCATGCACAGGCCATTAATGTATCAAGGCTTTAATGAACCAGAAAATCTCTACTAAGCAGAAGCCAGAGGGATGCTTGAAGGTTCCCACCTCTCCTAAGCTGGTCTTATGACAGACAGTCATACAGCAAAGCAAAAATGCTGCTTTTGGGACTGATCCAATCTGGGGAGCAGCTCCAGGTCCTCACAGGTATTTAGGCTTTGAAGTCCATGCAGGTGATGATCAGCAGCTCTTGAGAAGTCCTGAACTCCAAAATCCTTGAATGGCAAGTTTAGGAAAGACTGCTGGTTGCTGTGCTATAGATGCTGCATGTAGTTTCAGGAAAAAAAAAACTTTTTTCTCTTCTTTCAAACCACCAAGCAGAACTAGAAGGTGTAGCTGGCCAAATTACAATTGCTAGAGAGGCTGGCAACTTGAATGAAATCTTGCTATAGCCTGCATTAAAAAAGAAAGCTTTCTTTTCTATCAGTCATAAAATCTACTTATTTCCTGAGCAATGTACTAATTTGCTTGATGCTTATGAGATATATTGCCTGTTTTCTACTCTGTTTCCTATTGGGCAGTCTGAAAGGTTGTCTAATCTCTACAAGAAATAAGCATCTGTTTCCTTCATGGTCTATGTCTGATTTAAGGTAATTATACTCCTATTATACTCCTACGCAACATATCCTAGAGAAAATAGGAACAACTGGTGGTTTGTTTTTTTTTTTTTCTCAAGAGATATTTTAACTTGCAGTCCAAGAGGAATGCACATCGGACTGTTCTTTAAAAGAAACAGCCAGCAAGCTCTTGTCCCCAGTGCGGGGAAGAGTTAGAGTTTGGTGAGCCAGCTCCGTATCATTGCCATGGAACAGGTGCTGATGTCTTTGCAGAATTGGCACCCAAGGGGCTCCTGCCTTTAAAGTTCTCTCCACTGGTGCATCCTTGTCCATCCTGATACACCAGCAATTTGAGCAGCCCAGGGCTGTGAAGGTAGAAATAAGAAAGCTGGTTTTTCAAGGGAGGGGAGAAAGAGTGACAAAAAAGCAGAAGGAAAAAGCAAAATGTTGGGAAAAGGATAGAGTGCAGGAGCCAAAGTCTTGGAGCTAATCACACCACCCTGTGGAGGCAGGCAAGGTATTTTCTGTCACTCCCCTGTATTTTGAAACACTTTTGAGTACAGTTCTCTGCATGTGTTGGCATTGACAATGAATGGCCCATCAGAGCATCCGTAGGCAGGCTACTGGGTCTCCTCATCAAGAAAGCCACGTGAATCTGCATCTTGATGTGTGGTCCTTATATTTGCAGTAATTAAAAAAAAAAATAACATCTTTATGTTTGTTCTTTGGTGTTAAGTATTTGTCTTTCGAATCCCTAGGGGTCAGTTTCTCCGGAACAAAAGGCCCTCCGCTGCCCTGAGGTGGAGTCTCAGTTCCATTTTTGTTCTCAGATGTGGGGTTTTTCTTCATCTCTATCAGCAGCCATTGTTTCCATTCTGCAAACCCTGTCACTTAAAAGGCTCAAACAAAGCAACTTTCCCATTCAGACAAAAACAACCAGACATGCATCTTAAGGATTTCTGTTTTCCAGAGCTCCTTGACCTCTGTGACCTCACTTCTCAGATTTTAACAAGAAAACTTTTGTCATTTTTTTTTCATATTGCTGATTCTGACATGGGGAAAGGGTAAGTAGTAACTTAAATTTGGCTCTGAATTAAAAATGTTGCAGAACCAGCATTTTTTTAATGCAGCCTTTGAACAATTGGAATGCTTCCTTGCATGAAATCCTCAATGAAAACTGTGTCTGAAGCCAATATTTGCCCCCCTGCAGAGTGTGAAACCCACAGATTTCAGCACAAATGCTGCAATCCCTGTGCTATGAGAATCAATAGCAATTTCACTTGCAATGGGAACAGGATTTAATCCTAAAATACAATGGTCCCAGAGCAGTTTATCCCAGCTGAGTATCTGCTACTCAGTGGGAAAATTAAAGCAGGAGAGGTATAACTTGAAACCTTGCCACGTGAAAAAAATGAATTAGAAATAGTTTCAGGTTCTTGTCTCCCTGTTGTCAGTTTTCTAACTTTACACTCCCCACATTCCTACTTTATAGGGTTGGGGTTTTTCTTTTCACTGTTGTTTTCTGCAACATATACCCAAATGACAGGGGCAGTCATAAATGAAAATCAATCCCAAAATATTCCCCATGTATGAAGAGGGAGGCCAAGCACAGAGGGTTGTATGTAGAGCCCTCTGATGAAGTTTGTTTTCTGTAAACTAGAATTTCACTCATACTCTGCTGTAAACCTTACTCCCTATGCCGGGTGGGATGGGGTGGGACTGTATTACATTTCAGAGTGTCCTGACCCAGAGAAGCCCTCAGAGCCTGTAAACACAACGCCTGCTCATCCCTGCCTCTTGGAAACACTCATCTGCTGTCAACACTGGTCTGCTGTCAACCATCACTGCTCTTCTACCCTTTCACTGTTCCCTTTCTACCAGTCCATGACCCCATCAAGGGTCAAAGCTTGCAGACCAGGGAACAAGGGATAATTGCAATTCCAAGTGTTAATTGTGCTTTGGGGTGGGGACCATCATTGTGTTCATTTTGTACAGTAGCTGGAACAACAAAGTCTTGCTCTGCAATGAGACCTCCCCAGTATTACACTCATACTTTCAATGTCAGCAGATAAAACATTTTCACAGGGACACAGTTTGGGGTGTACCTTGGCAGTGCCATCCATTAATTCTCAAGGTCCAGGCTGACTGAAGCATAAAAACCATCTGCTTTGATTTGAGTTGTTCACATTAATGTTTTTCCTGGCCTCATTCCGGACGTAGTTGTAAAATTCTCTCTTAGTTTTTCTTCTTTCCTTAAATAGGAGTTTCATGCCCTCTGAGGAATAGCTGTGGATTCCAGGATTTGCCCTCGCCTCCTGACCTTGGGCTCCCACTGCCTCCCGGCACGGTGGAAGGAAGACAACGTGCACCGTACAAGGACAAACAGCAGCAGCAATGGGCTGATCCACCCCCACTTCGTTGGATGGAAAGGCTCCAGCTGGCTCCAGTGGGAGCTGGATCAGTCCCATACCAGCAAGGGTAATGATCTAGCCATTTAGCCTGGCATTTGTTAGAGCAGAGCAGCAGCAGAAGTGCAGACATGACTCATGTCCCAAGATATGCAGGGCTAAAGCCAAGATTTCTTGTGGATCTGCAGGCTCAGTGGGGCTCCTTGGGGCCCTTTCCATGTCTCCGTGGTTTTGCCAGTAACTCCTCATCTTCTGAGCAGTGCGTCAGGGCGCTCGCTGATCTCTGATCAGCAAGCCCCTCTTCTCATGGTGGCCCCAAACCTCCAGTCATGAAGGAGCTAGTTACAAAGCCCTCAATCAAAAATATGCTGCTTATGTTTCAGAGAAACCAGAAATTATTCTCTACATCTGTTCTCCACTGAGTATGGAAATTTAAACCACTTTCAGCTAGTATATAATGAGGAAAAATCCCTCAATGAAACTGGTCATCACACTCTCAGCCTTTCTGTTTGAAATTCCCATTCCAGGCAAACAGAGTTGAAGTCCGTGGGATTTTTTTTTCTGAAAATTTGCAAACCGATTAAATATATTGGCATTTGGTTTTGTGATATACCTGGCAAAAAGATTTTTATTAAGAGTGAGTATTACTACCTAAAGTGTTTTGGTGGTCACTCTATAAGTAGTGACAACTTACAATAATTACTCCCCTTTTGGGGGGAAAAGCCATTAATAATTCCTGTGTTTAACATGTTTTTTCCATGTTTCCAGAAGCTGCTTTGTTTAATGAATCACTGCTCCAGTAGATGTATTGTGTCTAATGCGTTTGCTTATGCATTCCTGAGACTTCACATTTGTCCCAGCAGCCGCTTGGAAATTGCTGACTGTGACTCTCACTAACGGGCTGATCTTGCAAATATTCACTTGAAGGAAGTTGCTTGTATTCTCAGGTATTATCTGTTCTAATCTCTTAGCAAACAATTACTTGCAAAAATCAGGATGATACTGTGTTCCATGTAATTATAAATGTAAGTTGGTGTAGAGGAGGGAGAGCAGCACATTTTCTTCCTAAGAAAGAGAGGAAGACTGTAGGAGCTTGGCTGCTGTGCCAGGTCATGTGTGACCTGTGTGTAAGTTATGGAATTTCTGGCTTAAATTCCAATGTTTTCTCATTGGTGCCTTTCTATAGCATAGACTGCAGGAGTGGTTTATTAGTCTTCATTCTCCCTTAATTTGAGTAACTTCCTTCTATTGATTCAAACAACATTTAAATCTGTTTTCCTTGATAGTTCTTTGAGGATGAGGAATTACTTTGTAATCATTCACAATTATTGTATATAAGCTGATTATTGAGATGTTTAAGTATGCTAGTTTAGGTTAGTAACAACAGTGTGAAAAATTGCCTGTATGGGAATTCAAGACCACAGCTCCAAACAAGACCTCTCCTTGAGGCAGCTCAGCAATGAATCCTAAGCTATTAGTTGAGAAGATCTTACTTTGGCCAAGTTTTGCAGCTTTGTCACCATTGACACAGAGATGGCTACAGAGAATGAAGAGTTGTCTGCTCAAGCAATTGCTGGGAAGATGTTTGAAGAAGGTAGAGCGCTGCCTTGCGGTTCCTAGAAGCAGGACTATTCAATCATCTAGATGGTAATTGTCCAATAAATAGCTATGCAGAGGGTGCTAATTGTTACTCTCCCTTTAGAGCCTTATGTTCAGATTAAATAACATTTTGATTTGCAAAGGCTGCCTCAGACTTAGTGCCGGTAACAAGCTGCCAAAGGAAAGAGCTAGATGGAGCTACATAGGTTTTCTACAAAGCTAATTTGTGAGAAGCATGATTTCACCCCTTGAGACAAAGACAGGAGACCTCACATCTGAGGGACATGCATCCAGAGACGAAGAGACACAGCTAACAGTGCTGCTATTACATTTCAGTTAAGAGTCTGGAAAAGCTCAACTGTAAATGCCATAACTTTTCAGTTCACAGTCTGAAACAGCTGTTTAAGTTTGCACAGAAAAGTAAATCTGCTCTACTGCAAACAGCATGTCCTGGGTTTCTTTGGCAGAAGTGTTGAGTTAATTGAGTCAGAAAGTTTGTAATAACTGCAGGTTCTGCTGAAATGAAGCCCCAGATGAAAGGGGTTGTACAGCATTTGTCTCCATTACCTTGTCATGAGAAGGATTTTCCCTCTGATTTTCCCTCATACATGCTCAGCAAAATATGAAAGTAGTGGGACTTGCAAACCTCAGTGCCCCAAAAACGTCTACCAGACCTATTTCTCCAGCACTGACTTTTGACATTGCAGTGCATCCTCCTTACCAGGATCCTTCCCATGCCTGCAGCTGCTCCAAGGAGCCATGGGAGGTGTCCTTCAGCTGTCAGCTGAATTGGCCTTGCTGTTTTAGCTCTGAAGGACTTGATGGAATAAGAAATGCTTTGAATCCTCTACTCCAGCAACTGAGTCTCCACGTACTCCCAACACATGGACTTTAGTCTGCATCACTTCTTTGACATAAAGTCTGAAGGGAAAAAACATACAGTGGAGGAGGATTTCACTCTAGGTGGAAGAGATGAAGTTCAGAGCATCCAAATGTATCTGGACAATAAAGGAGTTGGTATTTAACCGCACAAGAAGCTATGATTAAATTAATCCACTATTCTCCTTTTTGCAGCTCTTTGGGGAAATTAGATCAAGAAAGTAACAAAGGAATGCCACAGTCTGCCAATAATGTAATTAAGGAGTCAAGCCTCATCTGAGCTTTCTCTTGCCAAAGAGCTTGCTGGATGTAAGTTGGAAGAAAAATCAAATTCAAGACTTTAAAGAGAAGATGGAGAGATATTGTGAAAAAGTACTTGAATATTCAGCTATTCACTTCCTCCAGTTCCCTTAATAATCTCAGAATGCAGAAAACATGAAAGATGAAATAATGCAGCTACTTTGAAGCAGAAAAAAGTGATTTGTTGGGACTCATTACACTCAAGAATAGGTTAACGGCTTTGAAAGACAGGTAGACTTGGAAGGAGATCTAGAACCTGTGCCAAATCAACTGCAAATGTTTATCGCATACTGTGAAAACGTGCTAAAAGAGTGGTCCGAACAAACCAGATGTCCTAGTTTGGCCTGGACACTTCTGGAGTGTCCTGATAATTTGGAGGGTCTTAGTTTTTCCCTCTCTTTTGCCTAGGATACAACATTTTCCCTTGCTCCCCATTTTGAGGCATAACAGTGGGAACTCCAGCAAAAAAGGAGGAAGCAGAGACGTTGGCCTGTTTGACACCTGAACAGACAGGGCTTGAGTGTCACTCATCATATGACTCCGTGTATAGACATGTCTCATAGCCCGATGCAAGGGGCAGGCCCCTCACCTCGATGCCTTTGTCAGACCATTCAATGTAGACTGGCAATACATTTATGATTCCACTGCCAAAACCAGCACAAAGTCCACCAAAACCTGACTGGCCCATAGGACTAGGTCTCTACGAGACTTTAAGAACGTTCTCCTACTCCTACTAATTAGATACCTGGTCACAGAGGACTTAGGTTGCCACATTTCAGGCTGGACAAAATATACAACTACTTGCTCTGTAGAAATGATTTGCATTGGAACATGTCCAGAATTGCTGGGCACTGGAAGTCTCAGATAAACGAACCCTGAAGAAGCAAAAAAGTTGCCAAGTGGGGCAAAACTTGAGTGTAAATCTGACCTCAAACTCTGGCAAGCCCTGCACCCACTCTGCAGGTATTAAGTAGCCAGCATTAGGAAGAGCTATAATGTACCAGGCAGAGAGATTGAATCATGTTGCTCCATTACTTTTTGAGGGGGCAGGCTGGGAGGTTATGGACAAACAAGAAACATGCGGGAGATTAAAGGTTTTTTATATATGTAAACATATATGTAGAATATATATTAAAATTCTTTGTATAAAACATATATAGTTATAAGATATATAATATTTAACTGGAACAGTGAACTGAAACTGAAATAAACATTTTCCAGCATATAAAATTCACATGGTGAATGGCAGAAGCAGCTGTGTCATGCAGAGCAGGGAGCGTACTCTCATAAGAGTTAGAGATGTGACCATCTTCTGAAGCCAGTCTGGTTTTTAGCACTGCTTTTAATCTGTGCCTGGTGCTAATAGGGTGTTTAGAGAGTTTTTGCTTTGTGCTTAGCTAACAACATCCAGATTGTTTTGCTGCAGAAGTAGGGACGCCCATTGCTGGAGCCTCTGTGGAATATTCAAAACATCGACTTTTGTAATGGAGCTGTCACCATTTCTTATGCTGTTGTTCTTCCATAATGTAAACATCCTTCTCTGTCCTCCTTTCTCTGCCTTGCCCAAATAGTTTACTGCAGCTGCACAAGAACGGAGCGTGGAAGCGAACCCAGTGTGGCAGCGAATGCAAAGCATTGATTGACTGCGGCTGAGGCACGGCGCGTCCAAAGTACCTTCATGTTTCCCCTTTATGTCAGGAGTGGGAAACATTGTAATAGGCAACATCTGTGGCAAAATGCAAGTTACTGTCATCCTAAAAATGAGTGGCTCACTGGAGGACAATAACTTTCCCATTAAAGAGACTCTATTCAGATGGAAAGTTTTGTGCTGAGATAAAAGGTGGAAACTCTCCATGTGTGTCTCCCAGCCTGCTGAACGATTCAGAAGGAATTCAGTTGGAATACTAAACCTTGCTGTTCAGGACCTCACACGCAGACACAAGGGGAGGAAGCCCCTTCTATTACACTTCTTCCAGCACCTTCAAAAAATTAAGCTATGTCTGATGCTAAAAGAAGTCCCTTGCTCAGCTGAGGAATTAAATTGGCCAAGATAAAAGCTATGAGATGCATCCTCTTAATTAGGGGCACATACATCAAAAAAGGACACTAGCTGAGGGCTCTTGTGTTTTCCTGCCACGCTGAAGCTTGTAAAAGCTGTCTGTCTGCCCAGAGGGCTTTTGGAGAAGGCTTATCCCCAGGTGTTCCAAGGTACGTGTGGATATCAGCAAGCAGTTTTCAGAATTCTCTTGCAGGAACTTTGTGCTTTGGCAATGCCAGTTTTGCATCTCTTGATTTCCGATTTTGAAATTACATCTCATTATATTTAACACCCAAGCCAAGAGAGGATTCAAAACAATGCCTAGGGAGAGTGCAAGGGTGGAAGCCAGAGTCTGAGCTCCATCTGGGCACCAGGAGTCAGTGGTGAATGGGATCCAGCCCACTTAGCAGAGCTGTTGGACAGGAGAGAGCCTGCATGTCCCCTTCAAACCAGGTAAATGATGGAAACACATTACTGACTTCCAGACGCTCTGCTGAAGGACATAAAAGGGAACACTCCCAGATAAGCCCAGTCTGCAACAGCTCAAAACACTGCTGTCTATCTTCAACCAGCTTTAGATAAAACCTTTATCAAGAGGTCAAAGGCAAGTGGGATTTTCTATAGCTGTTTAACCCTGTTCCTCGGATAAGAGAAGACAAGAAAAACTATCTGCATTCTCATAGCAAACTCCTTAAGAGCAATGGGATGATACAGCAAATGTGACTCTCGGGCTCCAAAATCCTTGGATCTCCTCTAAGAAATTCTGAAGCAACGTTACCGACTGCAAGTCTTAATATCCCCGTATGGCTGATGAGGTGCAGTGATGCTCCCCGCCCTGCCAGGTCCCTGCAGAGCGCTGAGGCTGTGCTGTGGTAGAAGCACGGCTCAAGGTGCACATCACCAGCTAGTCTGGAGAGCATTGACATCCTAATGACGTAAGGAGCCGTAGATTTTTCAAAGCTTTTAAGACATTTGTCTTGTTGGACCTGGGAAATCACTTAGTGTCCTTGCCAAAGTACTCAGTGCCTCAGAACAGCCACGGCAAAGAGTGAGGGAGTTCACTTGTAATATTGTGTGGGAAGCGGAGGTTAAATGTTTTGTAAAGGAAATCATATGCAAGCACAATGCTGATATACATCTGGCCCTTCGTCTGCCTTGTTTGGTGTTTGCAGGTGCTACTGACAGTGCTTTATCTATTAAATTGCTATTTCTGGATGTAGGCAGGACACTTTTGTTACGGGAAACCATCTGTCTCTGGGGCTATAGGCAGGCAGATTTCAAACTGAGAGAGAGGCAGCCCCCCAAACAACTTGCTTGGCCCTGGCCAAGTCTTTGCGGGCCAGTGCAGGGAATCAGTGCCCAAATAACCCCTGTTTCAATGTCATGTGTAAAATTGTGAATTTGTTAGTGTCACGTGCATTTTATATGGTTTTATTAGTGTCCATGCTGACATGACTGCATGGTCCCTGGCCCTGCCTTACTGTGGTCCAAGCAAGATATCATGTGCCCTGTGCTTCTTTGGAGCCCTCAGAGCACAGCTCTGGTTTTTTAGGGTCGGGGTCCCTAGGTGCAGTCTTTCTGCCCCCAGGGAATTCAATCTGGCTGCTGTGCAGAACATGGTAAAGGGCTGCGGGTTTGCTGTAAAACCCATGTGAATCCACAGAGAGACTAACTCCCCATGTCTTTCATTTTAGGGTGAAATCTGTCTTCCAGGGAGATTTCTCTGAGGTTTCCAGTCCATGACTCGGCTTCTCTTGGCAGTCGCAGTGTGAGAGCTTCACGGCACGTCCCCCTGCACCCAAAACAGGCAGCAATCCCCACTGGCCTGGGAAGGAAAGGGCCCCCACTCCCCCCAGCCCCTCCGACCTCCTCTCCCACCTCCCTGTGGGATGCTAACTGCTCACAGAGGCCTCTTTGGAGACAAAAGACTTTGGGACAACAATGCCCCAGAGGGAACTGGCACAAGGGAGCATGTGGGCACGAACCGCAGCTCTGGCAGTCCCACCCAGAAGAATCGCTCCAGATTCACAGTGGTCTCCCCGGGGCGCGCGGCATCGCAGAGGAGGCACGGCCACGCACTGCACCCCAAAGGCAAGCCTCTCCCCAGACGAAGTACCTTTTCACCTCGTAATTAATATGATGTTTTGATCATATATTCGAAGACTTCCTGCTAATTTTGTTAGTGGGATGCAGCACTCATGAGAGTGCTTCTCTAATAACATTCATCTGCTTAATTTATAACTCCTATGCAATAAAGCTAGTTAAAAGTAGAGACACTTTATATTCTTCTTTATAGGGCTTTCCAAATGGATAAGGGCCACTTAACATTGACCTCTGCCAGGCTTTGTGAGGGCTTGAGGCCAGATGCTTAAAGAGAATCACCTGTCTGTGTTTTGAATGGCTTTTGATCTTTTATTTCATCCTCTAAATTCCCAGTGGAGTTCACTGGTAGCAAACATCTGGCACGGACACAATAGCCAGCTTTTCCTGCTCAGAGAAGGAATGAATCCATACTGAAAACCCAGATTTGGTGTCTTCCTGTAGATCTGGCCCTAAAATAACTCCCTTGGTGAGGGGGTGTGTCATCTACATTCAGTGTCACCCCTCAAGAGATGCTGCAGTTCCTTTTATTTGGTGATTATCACATTCACCCCCCTGGGTGGGCACACGTAGGGGACTCCTTTTCCTGCTGGTCCATGCAGTGAGCAATCCCAATCACTGGCTGGGCTCTTAGGCAAGAAAAAAAGTAACAATTATCATACTGCTGCTTTAGGATATCTTACACAAAGCAGAGGTTGGAGGGTGACCACACAGGTAAAAGTGATGCCATCGATCACTGCTGGGCAGCCCAGCACTTCCTATAGGTTTCCCTGAATTTCACGTGGCAGGTTTAGCTGAGGGAAGCTAGAATCAAGCCTATGTTTTTTCTGTGCTCATATTCACAAAAAACCCCACCCTGGATTTACTTGTTTTTGCTGATTTCCTAAAACTGAGTGGAAGCCTGACTGGTAAGCCCCCAGGGCTGAGCCTTCACAAGGCAGCTGGGAGTAGCAGGGAGGAGCGTTAGCTTGGTTTTTTGTCACTGTGATCAGTGGAGTTGTTCTCCTGATGTATCTGACCCATAATAAGCCAGGGGAAGTGCTCTATTACCCTTCGCTGATGCCAGCACACTCCTGCAGGTCTCTCGGAGGCCACATAAACCCCGTTCCCAAGCGGTACGGCCGGCAGGACCCCCGGGCTGGCCACCAGCAGCTGGGCGTGCAGGAGGTGGGGGAGGCAGAGCAGCTGTAACCTTGCCTTCCCACCGGATCAGGTAATATCAACCACCTCGAACCTGCTTCACCTGGAGCAAACCCTTGTCCTTTGCTGTTGGCAACAGAACCTGTACAGAGCGGGCGAGGAAACAGCAGGCCTGTAAGTGCCACGGGTAAGGAATTGCAGCAACCCCTGGCACGAAGGTACTGTGATTATACGGAGCTAAAATGAGTCACCTCGTGCTGCTGGAGTTGTGTGCTCTGAGGAAACTCTCTCTTTGACATAATCTTTCCTTAAAAGTCAGATCTTTCCTCTGGGAAAGGGGAAGTCTTGGCTTAGGCTGACCTACCTCACTTGTTTTTGGCTGGAGAAAGACATTTTTCCTTGGCTGCACAAACACCCTGTGACTTTCACTCAGAACCTCCCTGAGAATATTTTTAAAAACCATTATTTAATTCATTCTAATCAGGCAGCACGAATCCTGTTTCCAAAAGTCATTTTATTCTCCTAGCCTGATAAAATTCCCCACCTTTTATTTAGATACATCTTCCTTGCCGTAACAAATGATGCTGAAGGTTTCACAGGTCCTGGGGAGACGCTCAAGTCTCAGCTACCTTCTCCCACTGTCATCTGACTGCAATTTATGTTACTGCAGAATTTGCCTTATTGAAACCATTTGGGGAATGGAAATTCGCACAGATTCATGCACAGAAGATGACTCTTTGCTTAGTGATGATGTATGAAGCAATCTCACTTAACATCCTTGAAGGCAGTGGGAATTTTGTGTGAGGAACCACACCACAAATCTTGAAGCAGAGAAATCTTGACTTAGTGATGTTCTGCGTATTCCCTGGACAAGCATATAGAAAAAACCCTTTTTATTATGAATGACACAACCGAGAACACCATAAACTTTCACTAGTAGAAAATTTGCTTACCACCTGGATACAGTTATATATGTTACTATACTTGCTTTTCTCCAGCCGTCAGCCTAAAAGCCTGCTGAATACCCGAGATTTCAGACAAGCATGAGCCAAATCTAGCCAAGACATTATAATAATACAGGGACGTCTTCTACCAGCATTACTTATTCCACTTTGCATGGGATAGCCATACAGCAACTTTATGTGGATGTAACCATCACCAGAGGGAGTTGCTCCACTTAGGGTAAATGACTGTGGCCCAGCTGTTGTGTGCAGATAAGAAGTAGTTTAAGAGAAGATGGCAGTTAATTTTCTCTATTTCTTGTAATAATAGCTTTAAAAACATCATACGTCACCAAATACCTAGCATTTAAAGTAACACAAATCGGAAATCTGCTTAGCAGTGAATTTTAAATTTCTAATTATTGCCAGTGGCTCTGTTTGCTAAGGACTTGTGCCTGATTCCTATAATGGCTTCACAAGTTCACAAGCTGCTAAGAATGCTTTATACTAATAGTTGGAGCCATAAACCTGCCGAGAACTGCGTTGTTAAACAAGAAATTCTTCAGAAAGTCAAAGCTGCTTCTCTTTTTTTTTTTTCTACTTTTTTTTTTTCCCTGAATGGGCCATTCAAAAGTGAACTAGATAAGACATGAACTGCTCTGTAGCAGGAGCAAGGACCCTCCATAACTGGGTGGACTAAAGTGTCTCTTGGTTTAGGTGTGCACTGGGCTCCAAATGGGAAGGCAATGTGGATGTGAAATGGGCTCAAACTGTTCTGCAGTTTTCCTGTGACAACACAGCCCTGCCAGGGACTACCAAGAAGAAGAATATCCAGAAAAGGTGAGAAATATGTTCTTTCCAATGTTGCCAGCTAAAGAAGTTATTCTTAATCCTATAAAAAATGTAAAATCCCTTGCCTGGTGTCCAAGACAGACTGGAGGTAGATGCATGTGAGGAATGGAAATGGGTGGCATGAAGAATTCCCCATTGAATGCGAGTATAGAGCATTGAAGCACAGAGCCCTGGCCTAGGCTGAGCTGTTATAACTCCAGCAGTTTGGTCATGCAGATGGAAGAAGGTCTAATTTCAGCAAATCACCCACCCCGTGCCTCAGTTTCCCCAGCTGATAGTAGGGATAATCCAGTCCGGGCATTGCATGCAGTACTTTGGGAAGTTAAGGTGAAATGGTTGTGTGCAGGAGGCCTAAGTGTTATAACATCAACGTTAATTTTTATGTGAAGACCATGACCAGCTGTTGAAGTTTGGTCCTGCAGAAGAATTCTCACTACTTTGGTACACCATCCATGAACTGTAATGCACAGACCCTAGTTTCTCCTGGGTAAATGTCAAAGCCGTATATCTGCCAAAAGAAAGGCCAGTAAATGGTGTCTGAAGTAGCTATTAATCTTTAGAATTAGTTGCTCCAAGTCCAGATTGCAAGTATATGAAACAAACAACAAAAATGAAATTAAATTAGGGAGATTTATCGTGAACAGTTGTTGTTTCACGCTGGTTTGGGTTTCAGCAAGAGCACAGACAAGTGAAATATCAGCACAAAGACATAAATTAAGTAGGAATACTCTAAGAAAAAATCTTGTTTATTCTGCGCAACCAGCCATCTCATTTGTCACCTTGCAACACAGGAGTCAGGACATTGGTGGGAGCTCCTGGTCGGGCCTGAAAGGTGCTTTATCAAGGTGCAGATATTAATATTGCAACAAGCAGGGGAGATTTGTTTTTAAAAGGAATTGGAGGCATCCTGTTGTGTCAGACAAAGTTCTCTCAGCAATAAAAAATAAAGCCACAAGTTGAAGGCTTATGGTACTGATATATTCCTCTCTGGATGTACTGATGATGTCTGAGCGTGCCTTTCACTAACTCCAGCACAACTGCTGATTTCAGATGACATTTGGATGAGATTTGGGTGGAGACGATGGTGTCCTGTGGGTGCTGAGCTCTGCCTTCATCTGAAGGCAACGCTTCAGTCATTAGGGAGTCACTTTGCGTAGCCATAAACTGACCTGTGGGCATGAGTTGTCCACAGTTGTCCTTATTAAATGCAGAAGACAAGGCAGCCTGAGGGAAATGACCTGTTTAAAGAAAAACTGGGATAAATACTGTTCTAAATGGGTGACTACAGCTCTGGGAGAGAGGAGAACTGGCAGGATGGTGCAAAGCAGGTGACAGGGACCTGGAGCCATGCCTTCTGCTGAGACGGTCTTCTCAGCAGCCTGGTAGAGGGTGATGAGGCCTCTGTGCCATGGAAGGTTCTCCAGCCCAAATGCATGCTCCCTGTCCCTGTCCGTGCCTGAAACAACTGTGCCATGGGGTCCCCCCAGATCCTGTCAGCCCCCCCAAAACCCCACTCATGCCTTAGGGAGCAACTGTCATGTTATTGCAGGACCAACCTATGGATCAAGCGGTGATGAAGATTATACAAACACAGAGCAATATACGGTCATTACGTCTCCATAGAGATCCCCTCTAAGACACTTGCCATCAGAGCTCCTTTGGGATCCGCAGACTCCACGCAGAGGCAAGGCAGCTTGCTCTGCCGGTCCCGGGAGGACCTCCTTACATTGCTGCAGCTGTGAGGGAGATGACCCTCCCCAGTTCAACTCTTCATTCTCTTTCCCCACCCTTCTTTCTCTCTACTTTCCTCCCATAACAGCAGTCCCTGCTTGGCTTTTCTTACCAGCTACATTCCCTGGCATGAACTGAACAGGTTTTGTGGCTAAGAAGCTTTCTGCAGCAGTAGAGATATGGACAGGACTGTCCCAAAGCACAGTTACTGCTAGAAACCCTGTAAGCTCCTTATCTCTGAATAAATCAAATATATTCCATTAAATACAGAGCTTTTAAAACCCAAACCTCACTTTTCTTCAGTTTCCCATCACCATATTCTGGCAAGCTTGGAGATGAAATCCTTTGGCTACCACCTACACGCGGCTATTGACACTTAGGCATGGATCAAAGTGACTTGCCACAGCTTTCAGGTATGAGGAAGAACTGGAAGATTTTCTTGTATTTGTCCACAGGGTCTAACACTCTTGTGCAGACCCATTTTACAGCAGGTATAAAATAAATTCAGTGCATCCAGCAAGCTTCCACTCTGCTCTGCCTAGGCTATAGAGCGGAGCTGCAGTCAGGGTAAACTGAAGGCAAGCAGGGCTTAGTGCTCGTATCTCGACTAGCTTTGTGGTTCCATTTCTTCCTTTCTTCAAGGTGGACGCTGGACAAGGTGCTGAGGGAGAAATTCATTAAGGATTATAAAATAAAAAGCCCCCACATTTGGTTCAGGAAGCCCTGAACATAATTTCTGAAGGCTGTGAAAGTATATGTATGCATACATATGCATATATCTATATATATGTATCTATACTCATGTAACTGTAACAGTTGCCCTGTTCTCATACTTTTTCTTTGGTGCCTGCCTCTGTCCCCATCCCGGGCAGGATGCTGGGATGCTTTCAGCCTGATTTCATAAGTCCATTTTTGTCCTTCAGGCGCTTGGGTGCCTGAATGTCCGTGTAGGTGCCTGATACCCCACGTCCAGTCTCGCCGTCTCTCCCATTGTCAGGCACAGCCTGACTCACGTCCCCTTCCTTGCTTTCCATTTGGTCATGTCATTTCTAAACCACCTTCCTTCCCTATTCCCCACCCATGCATGGGGATTTATTTTTCCCCAATGGCCACGTCTTCCCCTTCTTTGAAATCATTTGCAGAAAGCTAACGTCAACTTGGTTTAATTAAAGCCCCTGCATGTTTATCATGTCTTTAAATCATTTCCTTCAAGCAATCTTCATATGAACTTATCACATTGTCAAAACATGATCCAAAACCACAGCTCAGGGCACAGTGGGAAGCACACAAAGGGAGAGCCGAGTAGCTTGGAAAGTTTGGGTGAGCTGTTTGCTAGAAGCTGCCGAGCCCACCCCTCCAAGACCTTTATTTCCCCCTGCGGCAGCTGTCATCTGATCCCACGCTTTGGCTTTGAATGGGGCTCTCTGAGGATGCCAGATGTTGGGAACAAAGGTCTAAAAATAATCTTTCCAAGTAATCTTCCCATCTATCATTCAAGGAGAGCATGTGCTTTGTGTGAACATGTGAGCCGAGAACCTGATCTAACTTTGAGTAAAGAAGTTCAACAACAGCTCCTGGCTTCTGCTTGTGGGCTCCTTTGTTTTTTTTTTTTTTTCCCCCTTTCCCTTACCAGAAGCTGCACAGCGAAAAGCGGCTCTCACCAGCGATCAGCCCTCGCTCTCCCTCCCTCCCCGTCTCCCTCCCTCCTTGCCAAGACTCTGAATCGTCTGGATCCCGAAAGCCAGGCTCCTTATTTCATCTCTCCTTGGGAAAATGGATTCCAGGGTGCTGTCAGAGATGCATTTCTGTAAAAAGATCTTCACTGCAGCCTTGTGCGTCTTAGTTTTGCTGCCAGATTTGGGCTGCGCAAGGAATCTCTGGAAGCGTGCTCTACATCTGAAAATGACGGAGAAATATGATGTGAGTAAACTGCAGTGGGGTGATTTTTGGGGAGCTGGGTATGCTCACCATGAAAGGGGAGTTTTCTTTATGTGTGTGTAGCATTTTAGAATAAGAAGTATTTGAATCTGCAGGCTGTCTCTTTAGAAAAGTGTTGCATTAAGTTTCCCAGGCTGTACTAAACTTTTGCCACCTAGCTGCTGCAACGGGAAACTTGTAAAGCACGCTTGGAACAGTGAGAAGACATTGGTACGGCAGCCGTCACTGCTTTTCCTAGAAACTTCATAGGGCAGCAAGGGGAGCGGGAACGGGGAGAAGGGGAATGCAAAACCTATGTGTCTGGGGGTAGATTTAGTGAAAAGAAGATAATGTTACTCATTGCTTAGAGCAGGGAGGAGGGTTCCCTGCCCAGTGCCTCCACTGCCTTTTGGGGTAACTTTGGGTAAATATCTCCAACTCCTAGTGATAATCTGTACTAGAGGGATGGTGATGTTGCCTAGGGTTTTGTAAATCACTGGAGCACAGAGACCTCCAGGTCCGCAGTGTCGGAGTAATGTGCCGATCACACGTTAAGCCACCTTCTTATCCTCAAGCCATCACAAGTAAGAACAAACTGGGGAAGGGCAGGAGAGTCTGTGCAAGAAAACACGGCACGGGGCTGCAGAGGCTCCAGTGTCCCCTGTGCACCCAGAGAGCACTGGAGCACTTGCTGTGCCTGCCCAGTGTGTTAGAGGGGATAAAAAGCCATGTGGTTATTCGCCAGTGGGGTCCCGAGCGCAACCACCGTTTCCAAACCTGCAATGGTACTGAGAGCGGTACTGGAATTGAACCTGAAGCAGCAACAAGCTACTGTGAGTGGGTAAAAGGATGGTGCTGGGTCTTGTTCTGGTGTGTCTGGGCCCAAAAAGATGGCCACGGAGGAAATTAAAAAAAAATTAAAGAAAAATAATTTTTTTGATAGCTTGACTTTCAGGACCTGCTGTTTAGAAAGAAAAAAAAAAATTGAATTTGAAATTTTGACTTACTCCATTAAAGTCCCATTAGAAGGCAACACTGACCCAAGGCTTCTGCCCCTTGAGTCGCTGAGGTGGAAGCCCCAGGCAGTCTGTTTTCTCATGCTCGGGTATGACTGCACCTTCCAGCCATTGCATGTGTATAAACAGCTCCTTGGTGTCACAGAGGGATTCCTCCACCTGTTTTCTGCAGCCACACATAGAAGCTTTTTATTTAAAATGGATGCTTTTTTGCCCATGACATCTAGAGCGATGTTTGGGGACAGCTATGTTTGGTTTGTGCATTTGCCGACTCAGAAGTGTGACACACGTCTTTTGCCCATTCTGAATGAACTGAAATATGGTGCTCTTGTCTCCTTGAAATTTTGCAGAAAACATTGTGCTAATATTTGAAAGGCACCCTAGTATTTTACAATAAGAAATTTTTTTCATCGCAGCCTCCCTTGGGACAGGGTTTGCATCTGGTTTGCGCTTTAATTGGAAAATGCTGATATGAAGAGCTGTGTTCCCTGCAAAATCACTCACTGGAAAGTGTCTTTATTAGTATGTTCTTCTGTCATATTTCAAGGCAAAGCTCAAATTCAATAGAAGCTATGAAGTAAATGACCCAGAGAGATAGGACAGGAACAGAACAGGAATTTACATGTTGATCTTCAGATAAAGTGCTGTGTAGAAGCACAGAGCCCACTCCCCTGCGGATATATCCTCTTCTTTCATTCTGCGGTTCTTCAAAGGACTTGTTTTTTCTGGCGTCCATGAATCCAGGTGCTACTGATCTGGCAAGCTCAACTAGAATTGCTCATTTTGATGGAAACATCTTATCTAGGGAAAACAGAAAATGCTTTTCTTTTTCCTTCTCAAAGCCTTGTAAGGAGAAAGGCGTCCACTCTCCATCCTCTTGTCCACCAAGAGACTGTTTTGGCAGCCCCTCTTGTTTCTCAGAGAGATGCTTTCTTTTCTACCAAATGCTGTATGTTCCCTACAGTTCGAAAATCACAGGCTGTGGGTGGAACAGCTGATTTGTGAGTCTCTTGGATAGAGGGGTAACAGATGGAGGTGCTCACAGCAACATGCAGCCATACAGGAGATGGGCCATCGACGTCCCTGTGGGACCCCCAGAAGGACGCGGGCAAGGTCTGCAGGGGGAAGAGGCGGTGAAGGATAGGGAGTTGACTTAGCGGGATGTTGTCTGAGTCCAAAAAATCCGAGTCCACAGTCGGAGCAATGCATCCACCAAACTGCTGGCTGCAGAATGATGAGCAGGTGTTACGATGAGGAACTGGCCTGAGGTCTGGCCAGGAGTTTTTCATTAAGGACTCTGAGGAAGGATGTTGGTTGGCAAGGAGGGGTCAAGTGGGAATGGGGAAGGGAGAAAGAGGAGAGGGAATGCAGTAAGAAGAACAAAACTGGCAGTCACAGTGGGATGGAGGAGCTGGGCTTCCAGCTTTTAGCAAATCCATGTATTTTACAGCCAGAAGGACGCTCGTCAAGTTTAGTGATTTGCAGCTGGTGTTCTGCAGCCCCCGCACAGGCCGTGGACTGTTCCCAAAGGGCAGAGGGAGGGAGCTACCTGGGGGTGCTCTTCAATTCGTTATCAAGACACCCACATGTCTATTGGAAAAACCTGGGGCAGTCTTGATTTTGTTCCAGTGGCAACTGCATCAAGCATTTTGGAAAAAAAAAAAATCCAGCCTTCTATTAAAGATTTCCAGAAATGAAGAATTCCTCGCAGCTGCTGTAATGTTCTTCCAACGATTTATTTACCCTCCAGCTAGCTGTCATAAATCAACACTCAGATACCCTCTTCATCTACCAGATTAGCACACCTCCCATGAGAGTTCTGTCCCGCATGTGCCTCAGAGTAACGTATCAGCAGAGCAGCCCTCAGCCTCCCCTTTGAAGCCTGCATACGCGCATATAATCTTGCACTGTATTCCCTGCTTTCCAGTCCTCGAATCGCTATCGTGCATCTTCTTTGAGCCCACCCTAATTTTGCAACAAACTTCCAGTACGGCAGACACCAGAACCAAAACTCCTAATCCAGAGTCAATAGCAGGAGAATATTATTCCTATTATTTTCATCTTGCCCTTCAGATTATTTAACCCTTATTATCAGTCTGATATTTGCAACTTCAACCACCGATGATCTGTGTTTTCTCAGGTCTTTGATGGAAATACTGGAGGGCTCTAAATGCCTCCTGACTATGTATTGGTTCAGAGAAAAGTGGTTTATGGCCAGTGTTTGGAAATACCTGCCAGGGGCAGAACTGGTGACCAGAGACTGGGAATAAACCTCAAACGTGATCTCAGGGGTGGCCATGAATATGAATTAGCAGACAATTATGCTTTGACACAAGCCCAGGGTCCAATTTCAGGCACAAATAATAGAACAGATCTGGGATTTTTTGGGGGCCAACTGCATCCCACAGTTACTATTGAAAACAGCAGTTGAGAGTGAGTGATTGCATTCATGTTTTTCCTGGTCATCTTTACTGACCTCCAGGGTTCCCTGGCTGAACTCTGAACTTTTCCCCTTACTTTGTTTCTGGATATCTCCGAGGCAGATATTGTCACTGAAATGATTTAACAAGTCTCCGTGGGAAACAGCAATTTGCCTCCTGCATTGACAAATATTCTTAAAGGAAGAAATTTTGACTGTTGTCACAATCTGTAAAAATAATAAATCCAAGATATGCTCAGAGCCAAACTGTGAATCCTGGGAGAGCATTTAAAATGACCTTGTAACCCATACCTGGAGACATCCTTAACCAGGCTATTTTGGGAATGAGGGAATCTTGTTTCCCACGAGGATGGTTTATGCATACATAAACCAGTGGCAATGGTTTTATTAGATCAAATGTGCAAAAAATATTTTTTTGACCATGAGGTTTTGAAAGAAAGGGGTTCAGAATAATAGGTGAACAGAGAAAATGGGCAGGAAGGTCATGAGGTACGAAGTTATTTGGCTAAAAATGTTATACTGTTCCCAAACGGAAATCTCATTCATTGAGCCAAATGTTCATTGCAATTTTGGCTTCTTGGTTTCTGAATCATCTGTGAAGCAACTGGAGTAATTATTTGGGGGTTTGGGTTTGGGGGTTTTTTTTGGTTTTTTTGTTTGTTTGTTTTTTGGTTTTTTTTTTCTCATGTGTCCGTTATTGGCCAGTATTATTTTGGTCACATTTCAGTCTGCAGCTGACATTTCAAATAATGGAATAGTAAACTGTGGCCTTCCAGGATTAATGCTCCCTCCGACAAGGAGACCTGTTAAGCATTTGGAACTGCATAGATTTACTGTTAAATGCTCTCTTATATCCCAAAATTATACTTGGTCCAAGCATTTTCCCTATTTAAAATCCAACAACAGCAAAAAAAGTTGAACTTGCAATATCTTCAACTTAAAAGCACGTTATTTCAAAGCTGGAGTGTTTTCAGCTTTGAGGAATGGGATGATGTGATAGCTTATACTTTGTGTTACACTTTAACATTGAAAACATCATCAAGATTAGGAAGTATTTTTTTTTCAAACCTATTTTGTGGTTCAAAGAACCTATCAATTCATGGGAAAACAACCTCACGGAAGGGTTTTTGAGCAGTTTCTTGTTCATTGAATGGAAACAACTAAGGAAAAAGCAGAAGAAAATTGTTTTTTGATATTGAGAACAGGGCAGGCTGATACTGGGAACAAGGCAGGAGGCTGTAATTTGTGGAAATATTAGGAATTCTCTGTCTCACACACAGACACAGACACACATTATTTAACCATTTATAGATATAACCAGGATATGGATTTTCTTTAACGTACACCTTGTAACAGAAATTAAAACTTTTAATCATCCTGACTTTTCTCTGTACTTCTACATTGGCTGACACTCAATCGCTGTGGAACCAGGCAGCGGAGAAACTTCGCTGCTCGCCGTTTCCCCCTAGCTATGGCTCAAAGAACGGAGGTCAGCTTTGGTGTCAAAACCCACCACCTTATCAACGTGATTCTACGCTATGTACAATACGGAAGTAAAATTGCTCACATCAGTACCACAAACAATGTGCATCGTTGCTTCTTTTGGTGTCCCTTGGGATTGCCTTCATTCTCTACATTACAAATCATCCCAAGGGAGTGAAGATGGTATTGTTTTCACCATTACTGATAAATGATTGTTGCTTGGTCACACATAGGAGCAGAGGCCGTGTGGGCCAGCGGTCAGTCCCCAGGGCAATGGACCTCCTGGGGCCTCTCCTAGGACATTTTCTGGACAGTACATGTGGGGACATGCTGTTTCGCGAAGGCACACATGCTCCGCAGAAGCCGTTGGGAGGTTTCAACAATGAGGATGTAGCAGCAAGTAGATAAAGAGGGGTATTAGTCTCACCTCAAATTTCTCCACAGCCTGATGGTGAAATTTCCTAGAGAACCCCTCAGGGACAGTTGCATCATGTTGTTTCTTGGAATAACAACCTCAGTTGTTCGTCACTGATTTCATAACAGAACAGTGATCGGGCCAAGTGTATGTAGAACTCTTAAACTCAACAGCCTGCTAGCGAGTGCATGACAGTGCTCACTTCATACCTCTGGCTAGATGCTGATCTCTTTTAAAAGCGTAAATCCAGAATCCATCTTTTGATTTGATTAGAGCTTATTAACATTTGTTAATAAATCCGAGAACTGATTGCCCTTTCTGAGTACTTTATGCTGCTCTGGGGAGCTGAGCTCAAGCCCAGAGGTGAGTAGTTCAGCCATAGGTGAGAAAGGAGTGGGCTTGGGTGATTCACCTCTCTGTTGGAGGGAGTTGGCTTCTTGCTAAAATGCCACCAGCATGAATAGTATCTGAATGCTGCCTCTTATAAATGTTTCTGGTAAAATCCTGTGCCTGTTAATCTACTTTAAATCTCCCTTGTCCTTTCGGTGTGCAATAAGCGTCTGGGCTCCTTTCTGCTATAGTCAAACGCAGCCCCATTTTCTTTGGGATTAAACTGACATCACCCATACAGATCTCACCCAGACCATCTCATGTTTTAGAAACGGTCTCTAATTTAACAACCCAGGACCCCACAGTGGATAAGCCTGAAAGACTCCCCTATAAGTTCTGGTCCAGAAGAAGGTGATGAAGATAGAAGGAGCCTATTGAGGAGACAGGTGCTACCAGGGGCATTAGTTCCAGGTCCCATTTGGGGACATAACCTCAAAACAATACAGTGTCATCATTTCTACTGCTTTACTATCAAAGTGTTCTGGCGTGCTCATCATGAGGATGCCTGGAGTCTTTGTCTCTGTTTCTCAGACAAGCATAAAAGACTTTAAAGGATTTTTTTTTTTTTTAACCTCCTCATTGTCATTACAATAACCTTAATTATAAAATTAGTTCCACACAATAATTTGGTGATTTGGTGTTTCTAAAGCAGTGTGCTAAGGTGATCATATGGGGCTGGGGGAGCTGAATGGTTGATTCTTCTCTCTACTTGAAAACCACTTTGAAAATCCCTCTTCTGTTTCAACTGATGGGATGTTTGGTATTCACCTTATGCCAAACTTTCTTTCCTTTTCTTTTCTTTGCAAGGATTATGAGTACCCTCTTCATTCTCACAGTTCCCACTACCAGAAGAACGACCGCTGCCCCCCGCCGCCCCAGACTTTGCCTGACCGAGCCTGCGAGGTGCCCAGCTGCCGGTCGGATTCAGAGTGTGAAAGGCACAAGCGCTGCTGCTACAACGGGTGCATCTACGCCTGCCTGGAGTCTGTACAGCCACCACCAGGTAGAATGGACCCAGCAATCAAATTACGGTAGAGAAAAGCATGCAGAAATCATGGCAGTCATCTCCATGGGCATTGGGTCTCAGGTGGGAGGCACAGTTTGAGTGTGAGTTGAGGGTAAAGTTTCGGTTCCACACTTCTGATTTCTGGGATGATCAAGAAATTATCCAAGGTCAGCTGGTGTTGCAAAATTTCCACCAGCACAAATGGTAGAAATCATTTGAGGCCAGTTCTTATCCTGAGATTACATATTCAGGAAAAGAAATAATCCCAATCTGAATTAGTGCTCACAGAAACCAGGCAGCCATCTCATCTGATCCATGCCATGGGAATGGAGGATTGGGAAACAAGAGCTGCTTAGGCCTTTATGACACCAGGTTCTTGGGGCCCTGGATAGCATCCACGGCTCTCTTGCCACTGGGACAACAGTAGCATGAAGATAAGTTACCTGCTGAGAACTCAAATCCATCCTTCAGGAGCCTGGCAGCCTCGTCACTGGCTGTTAGAGGAAGTTTGTGACTTTTCCATAACTGGGTGCCCTATGGCTACTCCACCTTGACTCTGTGGTTTCTTGTTTCTGTCTTTTACAGTTTTAGACTGGTTGGTTCAGCCCAAACCTCGCTGGCTCGGAGGAAATGGCTGGCTTTTGGATGGCCCAGAGGAAGTCTTACAAGGTACAGTACATTTCACTGTCTTCTCTGTGAGATCTGTAATTATACAAAAGGCACTAAATAATCTATTCATCACACAGGGCTTGCCAGGGTTGTTGGGATGCTGGGGCTACTGGTATTTGTCTGGAGTTTCCATAGGAATAATGCTGTGTTGTGCAGGGGGCTAGGCTCTGGTGCAATAAATCAGTTGCTTTTTATGGATATGGCTTATCCAGGAGAGCACTAGGAATGGTCCAGGGAACTGGATTTGTATCCGTTCTTGAAATAAGTAGAAATACATAATTTTTTAGAAAAGTGCTTTGTCAGCATACACAGATTTTCTGCCAGCTGCCTGATAGGCTGTGGGCAGACTTGGATTAGGAGGTCTCTTAATCCAGAGTGGCCTCACCGCACAGATGCCTTGGGCTGGGGCTCTGGCTCTCAGGTCTGAAGGCTGCTTTGAACGAGAGCCCTGGCAAAGTGCTGCAGAGTTGTGTCAAGCGGACATGGAGCTGGGAGCATCTAAGCTTGGAGATTGCTAATGAGATTGGGCTTCTCAGGTTAATTCCACAGAGAAAGGTTTTTTCATTCATTTTTTCCAATACCTCAAAGTGAAACAAGGAGGGAGTGGAGAGGCGGGAAGAGAAGTTTTCTTCTGTGAGACATCGCCAGATGTATGTATGCCTGAAGTTCTTAATATCTTCATGGAAAGGGTATTCCAGCTTTTGATCAGCTTTAGTCAGACACAAGTAGTGCCAATAAATTACCCTCTTTGGTCTTACACAGATGGTATCAGACTCGCCAAATTCTCATCTATTATGGAAACTCCTAGTTCTTCAAGACAAAATTCTGCCTCCAGCTCATTGGAGTTGCACTGCTAGAAATAAGATAAAATAGGTTCCTCCTCATCCATCCCTGTCATGCTAATAGTATTTGTTCTTATCTTAACACCTTCATCTCAGCTTGAAGGAGTAATTAGTGAAATAAGAACCGTCATGGCATGAGAATTACAGCAGAGGTCCTTGAAATTAAAATCCCGGCAAATGAAAGGGTGGAGTGTCCCTGCATAGTCTATATATTTAATGGACACAGACACTGCCTGTGAGTCCTGCTTTACTTTCTTATTCTGCTCTGCACATGTTGAAAATCCAGGGTCAAGGTGGTCAAAGCCTCCGTTCGTATCAGGGAGTGGTAGTGCCTTACTCCATAGTGAGTCACATCTGGGGTTTAAATTCATCAGTAAATTCACAGGTGTGGAGCAAAGAACAAAGCAGAAAACTGCCAGCTTCCTGGTCACGTTTCCCTGATTCCTCAGCCAGCCCGAAACACTGGCTGGAACAGACTTAGGGCTGCTTGGAGGAAAAAGGCACGTGGAGGGACCACCCATCAGTACGAGCATGGTGGTCTGTCTTCACTGCTCTCCAGCCCTCCCACAGACCCTGCACAGCAGGCTGTGGCAGAGTGTCGTTACGGGTAATCGGGCTGACCTGCACTCCCCGTATCAGGCTAGACATGTCAGGTTTTTGTGTAAGGTGTGGACTGGATCACCTGCTCTGCCAGGCTTCTTTGGAGGTGTTAGCTCCTTGGTATCCTTGCATGGGAAGCAGTCTGAGATCCTGTCTGGAGGAGATACAGAAGAAGGTGGCTGTGTTGTCATATTTTGGTTACCTGTGGGTGTTAAAGCCGTGATTTATGACCTCCAGGCTTCTTTTGCAGCTGAGGCCTGCAGTACCACTGAGGATGGAGATGAGCCTCTGCATTGCCCCACAGGCTATGAATGCCACATTATCAACCCAGGTAACATGGCTGAAGGAATCCCTAACAGGGGCCAGTGCATCAAGCTCCGTGGAAATCCAGGTCAGTTGACGGGAAAGCTGCCTTCCTTTCTTGTTCTGTCATGCAAACACCGGTAAGAGACGGTGCGTTCTCACCAGCTTTGAAGGAGATCTGGTGGTACATCTGCTCTCATGGGCTTCCTGGGTTTTCTGGGCAGCCCCAGGGCAGTGTGTGACCTGGGCTGGGAGACAGTCCCCACTCTGCAGCAGTCTCAAGTCTCTAATGCTGATGTTGGCCGAGCCATGTGAAATACCCAAAGCAGGGGACACGCTTCTTGTTTGCTCTGTATGCCAGTGTCCTCTGGGATTGTGTAAGCAGAGCAGGTAGTAACCTGCATGTGCCATTATTACGCAGCACAAAAAATAGAAATAGTTACATATTACTAACTTAACTAAGAAATATGAGTTTCAGATTCCAGTTTTGGCTTCTGACTTTGCTTTCTGCATCTGAAACATTGTTCCCTCTATTCTGTTGACACATTTGCCCAATAAAGGAACTTATACAGGCCAAGCTATTTTCCAGGAAAGCTCACAGCTTGTCTAGGTATGTGTAACTTCATTGACTAGTAGGATATGTATGTCTGCACTGGGCTACAAATCATCTCAGTGTAGAAACATGAGACATCAGTTTTGCCATTTGGTCACTGTAAAAGCCAGGGGAAGCATCAAAACAGATCTCTCTACTGCTTCCATAAAAGACTAAGATTTTTCCAGGGCTTTTTGATAATCTCTTTTATTCTTTTATAACTTTTTCTTTAGTAAAGTCTGTAGTAACTAATGTAATATATAGCTGTATGGCTCTTAGACATGAGGTATTTCTAAGAGCTTAAAGAATTATATAAATAGTAAACAGCAAAACCTAGCTGGAACCTGAATTATGTAAAACACTAATAGATGGTCTGAAATTTTACCCAAATTTTTTTCATTTGAGAAAGTCTGCGATTCCTTGACTCATAGCTACTGAAAAGAACATAACATGCTAGTGGCCAGCAGTTAACCACTCTCAGGGAAAGTGAGTTGTGTCCACATAGCTCAATAATCTAAATAGTTCTGTAAGAGGTTTATAGCTGCCTACACTACTTCAGCTACAGAGATCTTTTATTTTCCTGTTTGTGAGGTTATTATTTCCATATCTATAATTTCTCTGTGCTGTACACAGAAGGCCGGAGTTTAACACAAAGAATGATGGCTGACTGGATATGTTCTCATTACGTACCTTCTTTTTCAGATGGACGCAACCTGAGGCATAAGTATTACAAGGAATATTTTGGTAAGTCACTGGCACGAAGTGTGTGCTATTATTAAGCTTTATAGTTATTGCATTGCTTACAAGGAATTTTATGCTTATGAAATGAAGGTTTGTACATAGCAAAAAGAGATTCTTTAGCCTCAACTCTCTATGCCTTGGTCAAAAGATCTTATTTTGAGATCTACAGTGCCCTGACTCTGGACTCTTGAGAATCAGTATCTCCAGCTGTGACACAATGCGTTAAATGGTGCAGCCTTCTGCCAGGGGTTCCCACCCAAGGGGTGAGAAACACCCAATCCAATAACCTTTTGTTATTTTTAAGTATATTTTTGGAGCTTTGCTCATGGCCCAGGACTCCTTGCAGATGAACACAGAACTCTGTCAAAAGCAGTGTCTTCTGCCAAGGGCTTGTATCATGGTATGTGATAAGAGACGACAGAAGCCCAATGGATCAGGCCCTTGCGTTATCTGCAACCACAAGAGGTGTCAGGTCCTGTGCACAAATTGACAGATATGTGTCTCAGAAAGCAAGAGAATCTTCCAGAAGATTTCTTCTCTCGTGGCTTCAAAGCTCCTGGTTTCTGTTAACTCTTGGATCTGGAGGGGAACAGTCAGATCAGATCAGAAGTGATATTCAGATATAACTGGACAACATCTTTGATATGATAAGATTTACAGACAGCCAAATTTAGCCAGTTTAGCTGATAAAACTATAAAGGATTAACTTTCCTCCATCCAGCAGGCTATCGCAGCTCTCCCAGAGACCCGCTAAATAATGAGACCAGTAAACTGTACTGCTTAGACAATCTTGAGAAAACGTTTGCCACAGACTGACTTTAAATCTAACTTTGCTGCTATTTGTTTTACAGGAAGCAATTCCAACAATGTGGTCGGCTATGTGAAAAACCAGCAGAAGCATTTAGGCTAATCAAAGGTGCGCCTGGGTAAGTGTCCTGTAAAGAAAGGGAAAGCTGGGTGAAAATAGTTGGTGCTTAGTATGCAATTATTTAAAGAAATGGTTGTTTGAAGGTGAAATTACCTCTCTTACACCAGCGTAAGGACAGTGCCTTAAAACTATGTACAGGTGCATACCTCAGCCTCCATGAACTGAGCTGAAACACCTGTGCCGACAAACAGACGGTGCTGTAAAAGTATCCCGAGGACCTGTGGCATTGGAGGTTGAGCTTTGCAAGCTGTCCATGGAGAATTTAATGGCTTTCCCAACTCTCACTCTACCCCTCCCACTTTTTAATCGAATTTCACAAGATGCACCTGATTTCTTTGAAGAACCTTTGCCTTGTGGGTGTTTAGAGGATGGAGTGATTTTCAGGATGAAAAATAAATGCTGCAAAACTTTGTGATCCTTAGGACTTTAAACTTTCTGTTTAGGGGCTGCTTCTGATGCAAGTATAACTGCTCCTGCAAGACAAATTAAAAAGCTGTTTATTCTGGACTGATTGTAGTAAGGGTCAGCCTTGCAAATACTTAGTGATTTTGTGCGGTAACTTGATGCGTGTGAACAGTTGCACTGAACAGTGTGAGCCACTCATGCGAGCAAACATATCTGTATCTGGCCAAAGCAAAGCCAATTGAAAAAGCTCCAACCATTTTATCAGGCTTTGAATTAGGCAAGAACGAAAATATTTATTATACCAAAGGTCTGTCCCAAGATGGTTTTCTCAACACTTTCAGCTTCACTTTAAAACTAACTTGAACTTAACTGGCAGTTATGAAAACAAAGCAGTTCAGTGTGTCTCTCACATACCTACGTCAGGCTGACTGTTAAGATTACACGGCTACATAAGGACAAGTTCTGTGCAAACATCCCAGGAAGGATAAATATTTTAATTCCTTTTTTTCGGTTGATTTTTACCCAGCTGGACCGCTCTGTTAAGCAGCTGTCAAGGAATGCTTTACCCAACAGTTTTCTGTTTTGGAAGAATTCTGGTCCCAAATCTCCATGAGCTCTTCTCCAGCATTACCCTGATCCCTGCCCACCAGTGATAAAAAGGCTTCGCTATTCAAGCAACAGGATGAGTCTAGATTTTAAGTCTATCAACAGGGGGAAAAATGTGATCCCCTGAAAGAAACCACAGTGTTTATCAGGTGCCCTTCTACCAATGAAATGTAAATACCTCTGAGCGGATCCCTGTAAGGCACGGCTGCTGGAACAGAGCCTGCCCTTTGTGTGCGTGTTACGCGACCGATTCAGATTACACAACCATGAACATAACTCAGTATTATAAAAATGAAGTGATGTCAGAACTGTGTCTAAATATCATGTCTAAGTTGCATTAAAATGGGCAAGGATGTTAGACTAGAGGGGCTCTCTGGATCGAATCCAGTGCCCTGCCTATGTCAAACAACTACTTTAAATAAGCCTTTTCATAAGCTTAAAGTTCAAAGAAACCTGCAGGTTTCTTCTTTTCCTATTTATACCTGGGGTTCACCAGGTTTGACACCCAGTCTGCAAGCCTAAACCTGAAATCTTAGGAATTTGAGGAACTCTGAGCTAGGAGCAGAACAGGATTTATAAATGTTTTTTTTAAAGTTACTTTCCTTTAGCTTCTCAGTCTGGCAAGCTGCAGATCAAGAGCTCATGATGGAATAGATTTCTATCTACAATATCTAAGCAGACACACATGCGTGCCAGTCTTTTTAAGTTGTTGTTTTTAGCCAGCACAGTTAATACTCACAAAATGTACATCTGCATTTTTTTTGTACCTGCAAAACCTCAGCAAGAGGGCTGAAGTCTGGATTATTTGTTGCACGTATTAGAAAAGAAAAAGCAGGTTAAATTTCTGTGATTAAAAGATTGCCTGGCAGATGAGCAACTGCTTTTTAGAAGTCCTGTACCTTTATGTTGACTTTCATAAATCCTTAAGGTTGAGTTATTTGTATTTGGGCCTTACAGCTTCTTTTGGCTGTTTAGCATTATAAAATGGAAAACACATTTTCTATGAATGTTTTCCTTTTCTGCAGCAGTCTTAAAGGGACAGTTGCATTTCATTTTCACAAATCTGCCAGAACTGCTAGGCAAAAGAAGCCATGTTTGCTCCCTCGTTTAGTACGTGTCCCCATCTGTATGCATAAAATTAGCATTGTAATATGCAGAGTAGTAGCGGTGTATATAAATACCCAATTCACAAATACAAGTGCCTGCTCCCACCCACAAACTATGGGATTTTTTTCCACTCACCAAATGTTTTAAGCCAAAGCTAAGACGCCTATAAAACACTTGATACTTTGCATATGACATTTGCAGCTGGAGAGATGAAAGATGCCAAACTGCTCTTCTGTTTCCTATCATAAACAGGCACACCCCTCGATGCTTTGCAGAGCAAAGGAACAGATGAAGAGCTCCACCTTTTCCTAAAGATCTTCATTTGTTGAACTCCATTCACTTCTTTGTGCCTTTGTTCCAAGTTCTAGGTATTAAATGCAACACCATATTTGGACACATCTATTTCTAGAATTTTATTATGTACAACTTCATACAATGATATCTTAACTCCTGCTGAGAGACCCACGTCCATCTGTATTTTATAGTCCCAGTCTCAGTTTAGATCAGAAACGTGCCACTTTGCCACTGCCACTACTTGACAACTTAAAGCAACACAGCTCATAATGAAAGTCTTAATGCAGCCTTGCTCCTAGGTGCTGCTCAGTGAAATGGGTGGATTTTTTTTTCAGCATTACTTTTTGCAGAAAAATCAAATTCTTATTAAATGATCAAAGTCCTTCAATGGTTACTGCTAAGTCCCAAAGAGTAAATGCCAAATTGTTCTATTCTAAAATAAAAAATCCAGTGCCTAAAAAAATCCATCAGAGGATCCAGCTGAAAAACATGTCTTGAGTATTAATAAATTTGCAAGATTAAAAGTTCAGATTTCAACCTAATCATGCAAAGCATCAAAAAATACACTTAATTTGAGTGGACATATTCACTTCAGTGGCTACTTGTTTGTAGCTACTAAAGCACATACCTGACCACCTTGCTGGATGGGATGGTAAAGATACTATCTACTTGCAAAAGGAGTTTTTTAAAAAGAAAATTGACAAATTAATAATTTGTTGATGAATTTCTGTTTACTGGGTGTTATGAAAGACATCACCCTTCCTTGTGGTGCTATAATGCTTTGGATTTTTTTCACATTAATTCTTTTCAAGTTATTATTTGTCATGCTCAGAAATGAAAGCCACAGAAGAGACTTGTCTAAATGCTGTGTTTTCAACACTGACATCCATCACACGTTGAAATGAAAACACAGACCGAATGAGTTGTCCTCAGCTTATCTTCTCTCCAAAGACAAATGGCTTGACAACAGTCTTGTGAAGCACAGTAGGAAATGGCTAATGTAGGTTGTTTTTAATGTTCCCATGTACACTTTAAAGCATGTTTGGTGCTATAATAAACTTTACATGTATCACTGTGTGCTAGCAATGCTCATGGCCTTCCGGATCCTCAAGAGCTGCCGGCGGTGCCAGTGGAGCTGCTCTGCAGCCAAGGATCTGCAGCAGTCCCAGGCAGACCCTTCCCGGTTTGTGCCCCTGGTGCTTAGACATGTACAGGTTCTGCCACTATGGTGCTCAATAAAAAGTGACCAGTATATTTTTCAACTCTGCCTAGTTTCAGTTGTGTGTTCTTGACATATGCTTGGCTTTGAATTATGGAAAAAAAAGGACAAATCTTCTACATTTTAGTTGTTGGGAGAGCTCAGAAAACATAAACACAGGGAGACAAAAGTTATTTTGTCCACTGGAAGGGAGGTGACAGACCCCCAAAACACATCTACCACCAGTGTCCCCTTTCAGAGGGGCCACCTTTGCAGGTCAGATGCTCACTCAGTTCTTGGCACCTTCATTTCTATTGCCCAAAGGGGAGCTGATGGACAGTACTGTAAAGAGGATAGTGACGGTGACCCAAGTAGAAGGTGACCCTTTTATTTTAGCAGGCATTTTCCTTGTTGAGTCAGAGCTGTTGTTCACTGCCGGCTGGGTTTCAGCTGCCAGCGCAGGTGATTTGTGCTGCAAGAGCAGCTGCTCAGACAGCTTTGCAGGAGGCCAAGGCTTGCTTGAAGGGTGGAAAAGTAAACCAAGTCAGAGGCCAGCGCTGGGCTGGTGCCCGCTGCAGGATACCGGCGCTGAAAGAGGAGCCTGGCACTGAGAGGCTGGGCTGCTGAGCACTGCGTTTCCAGGAGCAGGCAAGACTTCACCATCCCACCAGCTCCACCCACACAGGTCTTGCTCTACCTGCTTGTCAGGCGTCCTTCTACATTGCTTCCCTTCTGCCCTGAAATCATCACAGAGGAGTCACAGAGAGTGAAACCACCTGTAATTTAACCAAGGAGGGAATAGCGGTGGGTTTCATTGCTTTGGAAGGGTGTTCTGTGGATTTTGAGAGGATGCCAGCTAGCACAACGTATCAGGGTAGCTCTTCAGTCTGGCAGTGAAGTCATCCTTGGGATCACTTGAACTTCTCATGGCAACGGCCATATGGCCTGTTTGGAGGGGGAGATTACGGGATGTGTGTACATAACTCATGCCTCCTGCTGTGAGGTGGACTGAGTGCCTTGGCTTTCAAGAGGAGGATCTATGTAGTGAACACCACAAAATTATATTTTGATTTCAACTTGTTTCCATGTTAATGCAAGCAAATATAGTTTCTGCTGGTGTAGCTGGCTAACGGTCTTTGTGGAAAAAACATTGTGTGACCTAAGACATCATCTACACATGACACAGAAGTGCTGTCGGTGCATCCGTGAACCCAACAGCTGGACTCAACAGAAGGACAAACATTATAATAGATCTTCAGGCAGTCAGGGGGGCTGCATTAAAACCAGAGCGTGCATCTCTAGGTCAACAATCTGCAGAAGTTGTAAATATGGGAATAATAATAAAAAAATTGCTGTAATTCTGACATGCCTAGTTCAGAGCTCCATTAAGCTTTATGGTGCAGAAGTGTTTTGGTTACTTTCAGGAAGCTGTTCCATAGTTTCGTGAGCAGTGAAGAAGCCTACAAGGTTGAGACAATCCATAGAAGAGTCTTTGCAGACTGACAGTTTGTCTTTGCCCACTACATAGCAGGGATTTGTTCATACAGGGGGTTGTTTACTTCTCCCACCTCACACCATCTATGCAGGCTAGATTTTTCTCTGGAGGTGGTGTCAGGTGAGCATCGATTGTCTGTCTAAGGCAAAAGGATTCACAGCATCATTTAGCATCTTTTAAAGATAAATAAAAAAGACAGCTTTTGCTGGTGAGTCTACAGAGGTAAGTCCTGTATCTTCCCATTATTTTCTCCTTCTTGTTACCTTTCTATGTAGGCAAAGTGGCAAGAACCAAGGGAGAAGCTGTGCAAAAAAAAAAAAACAAAACCATTTTGACAGTTTCCAAGACGGAGATGTGGGGCTCATTTCACCCAGGCTGAGCTGCCCCACCAGATGAGTTTTGCAGTTGAAGCAGTGGAGGCTGTGCAAACAGGAACCAGGAGATTTCATTAAATTCCCCCTTCCTTCCTGGTGACACACCTAGGGACAGACCTAAGGATGTTACCTAGCCTTTATCAGTAGCATTGAGAAGACAGAAAGGAGCCCCAAAAACTTTGTTCTTTGCTTTTATAACCAGGAGCAGCAGATGTTCTGCCCAGGGGCATAGGAAAAACCCGACCTGAAAGCAGAGTATTTGGATTTCTGGGTAGCAGAAAACTCGGTAAATTCTACCCATGCACCGGAGTTTTTTTCCCTCAAGGTGGCACAAGAGGCACAAAAGTGTGGCGAGCCCTGGTTATGGGAGGGAAGCAGGTGAAGGAGCTGTGAGTTTTGAACTGAAAGCAGCACCCGGCCCTCGCAGCTTTTGGGCTCACGTAATCTCAGATTAAAGCTGCTTTGCTGTATGTGTCTTCATAACAGATTTTTTTTTTTTTTTAAAAAGGTTTCCCAAATAACCTACTTAGAACTGGAGTCCGACCCTGAGCTTTATTATCCAATTAAATAGGAAATACTATGAAGGTACTGTAATTGGGCTGTGTGATGTATTTTTATAGTGTGAAAATTATGTCTTATGCCAGAATGAAGAAACACAACTTGTATTACTGTTGTTTTCTTTACATTGTAGCCTTGACTGAGTTTATTCCCAGTATTTTCTGAGCCATGAGATAGCAAAATACGTGAATTTTCCATTAGATTTCCTAACAGGCAGAAATCAAAAGCAGCAAGAAAATGAAACTTCAGTCCATTCAGGAATTTTGCAGAATGTGTGCCGAATAGTCAGCAACAACTGCATTTTCTTCCTGCATTCATTCAATTTCATTGGTGCTTGTCGTGGTTTAGCCCCAGCCAGCAACTCAGCACCACGCAGCCGCTCGCTCACTCCCCCTACCCCGATGGGATGGGGGAGAGAATCGGAGGAGTAAGAGTGAGAAACACTCCTGGGTTGAGATAAGAACAGTTTAATAATTGAAATAAAGTAAAATAGTAATGCTAATAGTAACAGTATAATAATGATAATAATAATAATGATACACGAAGCAAGTGATGCACAGTGCAATTGCTCACCACTCGCCGACCGATACCCAGCCAGTTCCCGAGCAGCGATCGCTGCTCCCTGGCCACCCCCCCCCCCCAGTTTCTATACTGCCCATGATGCCATATGGTATGGAATAGCCCTTGGGGCAGTTTGGATCAACTATTCTGGCTGTGCCCCCTCCCAGTTTCTTGTGCGCCTGGCAGAGCATGGGAAGCTGAAAAAGTCCTTGACTGGCATAAGCAGTACTCAGCAACAACTGAAAACATCAGTGTGTTATCAACATTCTTCTCCTACTAAATCCAAAACACAGCACTATGCCTGCTGCTAGGAAGAAAATTAACTCTATCCCAGCCGAAACCAGGACAGTGCTAAAAGTTAATTTCACATTACAGAAATAAATGAACATAAAGATGAGCCCAAACAATGCTGTTTCTCCTGAGCTGCAGGTCTGCTGGATAATAAACCAAAACACACCAATTATGATGGTGTGTTATTGTGCTTATCAACTCGTATTTCTCCTTTTCTGTGTCATAGAATCATAGAATCCTAGAATGCTTTGGGTTGGAAGGGACCTTTAGAGGCCACCCAGCCCAACCCCTGCAGTGAGCAGGGACAGCTTTAACCAGCCCAGGGTGCTCAGAGCCCCGTCCAACCTGGCCTGGGATGTTTCCAGGGATGGGGCATCTACCACCTCTCTGGGCAACCTGTGCCAGTGCTTCACCACCCTCACTGTAAAAAATTTCTTCCTTATATCCAGTCTAAATCTATTCTTCTTTAGTTTAAAACCATTACTCCTTGTCAAGTCACAACAGGTCACAAAGATTGTCCCCATCCTTCCTGTGGGCCCCCTTTCAGTACTGGAAGGCAGCAATAAGGTCTCCCCGCAGCCTTCTCTTCTTTTTGTCGTACCCCTCACTGCATCATTCCCCCCAGCCGAGGCTGGGAGAGGAGGAAGGTGACTGCAGCACCGGAGCACAGCCGGTGCCTCCATGCCGACCCGGGATGTGGCGTCTTGGCCCGTGTCCACGTTGCATAGACTCTAGGTTTTGTTCTTCCCCGGACTGTGTACTCAGCGCCGAGCCACATGCGTCTCCACAAGCGGCAGCTTTTTGCCAAGAGGAAGAAGTTAAATAAGGAAACCGTCAGCAAGAGCCTGTTGCTCAATTAGCCGTGTTGTCAGCAGCGCTTGGCTAACGAGAGCCGCGCTGGGGGCTGCACAGTCCACGTGCGCACTGCGCACAGCGCAGCCCCAGGACGCCCGGGCTCCTTGCAGGTGGCAGCTCCCTTTGCCATGTGCCGGTTGCATGGATGATGGGTGAGGTTTCGGGATGAGAAAAGCAAGAACAAAACCAAGGAAATCTTTTTTCCTCCCTGCCTAGAGAGGGGGAAGATGTTTTTCACCACTCTTCTATCAGAGACACGAGGAACGACTCTGATCCCAAGGCTATGACTACTACAAACACGCTTGGATGAATGGAAGAATGCATTTCCTTGCCAGGCAGTGCCTGCTTTGCCTTATCAGGACCACGGCAGAGCCAGCTGGCTGTGCTCCAGATCCTTACAAAAGCTACAGAAGGAGGGGACCGGTTCGAAAGCATATGTGGGCTCAGAGATGTTTTGCCACCTAATTCCCACACATTTCGATAAGGTCTAAATCTCTATATACCTCTGGGAGCCTGGGCTGCCTTCGAGCCCTGGCTAAGCACCTTACCTAAACCCTGGGCAGGGCCTGGATGTGAGCTGTCTGAAAATCAGTGCCCCACATTATCCCTGGACATGTTCCCATGGGAAGGAGGGTTGTTGCAGCGATGCAGGAACTTCCCTCATCTGCCTGACGCATCCAGTTCAGGTCATTAAGAAAGCATTTCTCAATCAGGAGCCAAGGGAGTTAGGAAGCCCCAGCTGTGTTTCCCAATCGCTTCGCTTTCCCCTCGGTCTCTGGCTCTCTCTGCCCTCCCTCCGGACCTCTTCAGTGGGACACAGCTTGGGACAACGTGTGTTACCTGTAGCTGCTAGCAGCACCATGCTGGTGGGATGTCCCACGAGGCTCATCAGCTTTTGCTAGAGCTGGTGGGACCCGGGGCATGCAGATAGGCACCGCTGGGAAAACACCAGGTTGATGGAAGTTTGCCAGGTTTTGGGTACTGTGGGCTGTCACACAGGGGAGAGTCTGGGGTCTTGGCCCCATCATGGTCTGGGTATCACCACCTCCACTGCCCCAGAGGTAGGAAGGTGGCACCTGGACATCCTAGGAGAAAGCCATTCTCCTGCAGAAAATTGCACAGATGTTTTTCTCTGACTGGAAATGACATTTATTCCCTCAATGCAGTTTTTGCTGTCAAAGGAGGATCTTAATCTCATAGTTTACACCTTAGAGACAATTTAAGCCGAAGTGAATACTTTAGTCATGATGCCTGGGGGAGGGTGTAGGTGTCCAGGTGCAAACCAGAGCACGATGCTCCCTGCCAGGCAGCTCTAAATCTTCAGAAGGGATGTAACTGGTTAACTGCAGCCGTATGTGGAGATCCAGCGTGAAAGCGCTCCCTTCTACCGAAGGAAAGACTGTGGTTGTTTAATAAATGAGCATCACAAATTCACACACCACGCATTTATGCCCTCTCCCTGATGTAAATACTTATAAATACCAGCGTTATGCTGACCGAAGCATTTCTCAAGGATTTCCCCAGCCTGGAAGTTTACAAACAGGCTCGGCAGTGTGTGTAACCTGTCTTGCCTCTGCACACAGCAGCCTCGGAAAAACAACCTCCCTATCTGCCTGCCCGAGATGTGGCACCCGCCGACGCTCCTCCTGCAACAATTTTTCAGAGGGCGGAGAAAAGCATAGAGCTGCGAGACCTCAACCTGCTCTTCAGGTGCCGGCCGTGCACGCACGTAGGGCCACTTCACTCCTCTCTCAGCCACGGTCTTAAACACAGACAGGCTACCCCTGCCAGGGTTTTATGGGTGAAGCGCCCTGCGTCACTGCTCGAAGGGTGCGCAGCCTCCCTCGGCACCTGCGGCCGAAGGCGTGACTTGGCGGCAGGTGAAGGCTGCCTCTCCCTGCCTGTAACCATAGCCCCGCGCTTGCCGGGGAATTCGAGCCAGCGCTGCCGGCAGCGGGTGGCATCGTCCCGGTGGCCCCCGGGACGCTTCCCACCGCTGCGCGGCGAAGATGGTGGAAGGAGGTTTCGCCAAACTCTTCCAGAAAAAGTCGTTTTGCCGCTTCATGCAGAAATATCAGCCCCTTGGAAGCGGCGAGCCGGAAGAGGAGGTGAGGATTGCCTATGCCTCTTGCCTGGACCTGCTGAAATAATTTGTGTAACTGGGGTTAAATTTGTGTACTTTGTCTGCTTTGTCCCACCCGTAACGCGATATTGCCGCTGCTGTGCTCTCCTCTCTCTGTGCTGAGTCGTTCCCTGTACGACCGGAGGAGATTAATGATGTTTACCAGGGAGCAGGGTGAGATGCGGATACTTGTTTCTATGCAATGCTCCCAGGACGTATAGCTCAGGCCGAAGTCCTGGCCAGGAACACTGTTCTCTGCACTGAGGAGGTTCAAAATTAGCAAAACTCGTAGCAGAGTGACTGCCGTGAGGTCCGTGGGCGCTGCGTGAGGCTTTCTGGAGTGCATGCACAAAATGCAAATGCTGTCTCAGCAGAAGGGTAAATGAAGAGCGAGGCTAACCCTGTCCCCCGGCGTACCCCCGGCCACCGGCGCCGGTCGCGGGCGGATGGGCTGTGAGCCCTCCTCTGTTCTGTTGCTGCAGTCACTACTGGTAACGAATGGCCGAGAAGGGCTTTAGCTCAGACCTGCAGAGTCCACTCCAAAATTATGCTTTCTTTTCTTGAAAAATGCTCATTGATTTTTTTCCCTCCTCCCTTCACTACCTTGCCTTGGTGCAGATGGACCAAAAGTGGCCAGTGGTGTCACATTGGCTGTTCAGCTTGTTTTTTCACCACAAACCTGGGATTATTTTATTATCACATTTGCTCAGCTGAGGGATTTCCATTGCTCAAACCCCATTTTTTTCTCCCACACGACCTATTGGTTGGGTGCCTTCCCACGTAAACCTGATGTGTCTAATTCCTTCAGCATGCAGGCTTAGCCCTTAGTCCCGTCCCAACAAGCACCATCCACACACTTCTGAGATATTCATGTTCTTTTCCATGACTGTCTGGCTGAGGTCTTTTCTCAGATGTTATTTCAGCTAATCCTCTGCTCTCTTCTGAGTCTCATCTTTCCACTATGGGGGTTGGTCAGGGAGAAGAAAGTAAGACATTGAGCAGCGTGTTGTGTGACACCACTCTACACTACTTAAACATAACTCAAAATCTCAGGAAAGGCAGACGTTGATGAGGTTTCAGAAAGTGTCTGTAATCTCACTTTGATGGGAAGGTGACATTCCTGATTGTACACAGGCAGGAGGCCACCAGCAATTAGTGTGGCTTGTTCATTGGCAGTACCATTTCTGTTGCACCAAAATAAACGATGATGCGTATTTACTTCCAAATATAAGCCCTTCTTGAATTTTAGCTCTAGTCCGTGCAGAGTGTGATACATTTATAACAGGACAGGGAAATGACCACCGTTTTGGCTGCAGGCGTAGGAAGTAGGCAGCAATACAAAATGACAACAGGAACTTGATAAATCAAGAACATATTCTCAGGTTATGATTTAGGCTGGTGAGTGACTCACATTTCCTCTAAGCATGGTATTTTGCTTCTTTATTTGAAAACAGAGCACTTTCAATCTTATAGATCTTAAGTTTTGGTCAAAGGGCTGTCCTGGGCCTTAAAGTTGTGAGTCCAGGTGATGTGATGGGACCCAAGCCAGGATAAATACACAAATTGCGGGTTGTGAAGGAAAAGCCCCAGCGCTGGTAGCTGCGAGGTGATGGCCAGCGCGCAGGCTCTGGGGATGGTGTTATCTGGAGAGGGCAGAACAGTTAACTTTCACATCAAAGCACAAGCACAGCCTGTGTCTAGACTCTGCCGTATACGGTTTCAACTCTTTTTCTACAGTGGCCCATTCAGAATCACAGGGAATTTTTGTGGTGCTGGTTTACAGGTTATGACAACCCTGTGTTTCCTGCAGAAAGCTGAAGAACATCCAAAGATTTTTCTTCTGAGCATCCAAGTGTGTGTGTCTGTGTGTGTGCATGCGCACAAGCACACGTACCTCTGTACGTATGTGTGTTTGAAAGTGAACCCCCCCGGTGCACCGTGTGGGTCACATCTCCTTTTCCCTTTGACCATGCACCTGGGCCACCCCCTGGCACCCTGTGCACCCAGTGGATACAGTCAAGGGCAGATTTCCCAGGGGGCTGCAGCCCTCTGCTCCCAATAGTTTTTAACCTGGTGAGGTGGGTGGGTTTTGTAACACCAGGCAGGGCAATCTGTCCATCTCCGCACCGTGGGGTGGCCTCCATTTCCACACGTGGTGCCGCTGGGACTGGTGATGCTCAGCCCCGGTCCCATGGGTGCCAGGTGGGTGCCGGCGGGAGGGAGCTGTATATGCAGCTCCTTCATCCCAAAATAACCGAATCCCAGGGCAAGATGGAAACACCTTTAAGGTCTCGGAGAGCATCAGGGTGGGAGAAGAGTTCGTCATGGAGATCTATGGCCAACCCACCAGGGAGCTGCTGTGATTTAGGGACTTTTTCTCTTGCTAGCTTTAGAAAGAGCTGGCTCCTACCCCAGGCACATCTGGGTAGTAGATTTTAGTGCATTAAGATCTTCAGAGTTTCTTTGGAGCTGCTAGGACCTTGCCTTTGTAATTTTTTCCATTTCTTCTCACTGCCTTTTGATCCTTCCCCCCCATAACACCTGATCCATTCAAGATTCAGTTGCCATGAGATGGAGTACAGGTATTTCCCAGCCCTGTCCTACGTTCAGGGCTAAATTACTATTCCAGTTTGGGTCAAGGCTTTTTTCCATTTCAGGTTTCACACCAATGAACATTTATTTCCTGGAGACTTCCACAGGCTCCATAACCTCCTGGATATGCAGAGCATCCTTATCAGAATAGTTTTATTATCAGTGCAGGTATTTTATATATGCCCTCAAAAGAAACTAAATAGTGCAGCTTTCCTTCCAGGTGAAAAAAGAAACACTGTGGGATTGCCTCTGCACAGCAGCGACACAGACTTACACACGCATGTTTTCAGCCCCGTAGAGGTATCAAACCCAACTCCTTGCTTCTGAAAAGCTTCCAGCAGGCAAAGAGTTAACTCCCTCCCTCCAGCCCCCACAGGTTTTTGGACTGAGGGCTGTAGCACCTCCCTCCCAGGAGACCTATATATGAAGTTGCTTTTAGGTTTTTGATTTTTTTGGGGGGTCTGGGTGGGACTGGTTTGGGTGGGTGAAGAGGGTCCTCAACTGGGATTGCTGGCAGCTGTGGAGCTGCAGTGATGGGGTTTTCCTGCAGGCATGGCAATGCCATCTTTCAGCTCAGTTTTTAATTAAAAAAAAAAAAAAAAAAGCCAGGTTTGAGCAGGAGCAGGAGAGCAGTAGGGGTGAGGGGAGGGGGATGTGCAGCTGGGGGCAATGAGCCCGCGGTTTGGGCACTGCTCACCCAGCCTGAGTCAGCCCTCCGATACCTCTGGGGGCAACTTAAAATCCAGGGAACAGTTTTAAAGCAGCTTTTCTGGAAAACCCTTGGCTTTTTGAACGATCAGAATGTCTATTTTGAGGCTTATATCTGCAAGCAGGGAGACTAGAGGATTTATTTCACGTAGAAAGTCCACAATTCTGTGATAGACATGCGATGGGGGAGTGAGGAACTGCGTGAGAGATGCTGAAGCCACGGCGGCGGGTGGGACCGGCTGGGGGCTCGGATGGTGAAGCCCAGCGAGGCAGCATCTCGCTTGCGGGGCTGTGGTTTGCTCTGGGTTGGTTTCTGCATGCTGCCGGCACCCCTGAAACGCAGGTCCTGTCACGTGCACCAAAAAAAGCAATGCAAAGGGCTTTTGAGGGAATGGTTTGATTTATTTCTTTTAGTAAGGATGAAGGATATACAAGAAGAGGGTTTCTGCTTAATGTTTTAAAGGGCTTCGTGATAGACTAAATAACCCAGCCCACCTGTGACCAGATTACAATATATTACCTAGTCCAAAGTAATCCAAGATGGGGAAAAAAATACGCAAAACCTCAGTAAAGGCAGAGGTGGGGGGGGAAATTCTGAGAACTGATCTTTTGGGCTGTTTGCCAGAGTATACAGAAAGGGCTATGTACTCTGCAGAAAGACCCACGCTTTCTTTCTTCCCGCGCAGGCTGCTCGCTGGGACAATTAATGGATTGTTTCGGGGCGCGGGATGCGGAGGCAGTGGTGCAGGTACCAGCCGCGCCGGGTGTGCTCCGAGGTGTGCTGGGGCAGGCTGCTGCGTGGCTCCCAGCCACCACCAGCTGCTCTTTACAGCCTCCAGTATCTCCTGATCTTGCAAGGCAATAGATAAACTAATAATTTTTTTTTTTTTTACTCTTTCCCACCCTGCTGTATGGAGTTGTGCACTCTCATGCTTGAGTTATGCCTAAAGGATAAAGGTTGAAAATGTAAATGGATAATGGTGATAAGCCCACATCTGTTTTACAATGTAAATAGAAAGGAAAGAGATGCACAACGAGAGGTTAGTTTCTGAGGAGGTTTGCTCAGGACACTGCCTGGTGCCTAACAGACGTGGGGTGGGATGCGTTTAGGGGCAAAGGGGCTCTGCACCGGCAGCGCTTTGCAGAGGAGGAGGGAGATGGGGCTCCGTGGGTGCATTTCCAACCTGTGCATCACCGGAGCTGTTCGTCTGGTAGGAAAAGCTGTGCCGCGTTCATCCAGGGGAAATCACTTACAGGCGTAAGCTAATCAATGCAAATTAACCCATCCCAATAAAGCTGTTCATTTCACAACTGCCCCCGGCTGTAAGGAGCAGGGAGCCACCGGCGTATCTACGGCTCTGCAGCCGGCGCTGCCTGCGTACGGCTCGGCCACGTCCATTCGCTTTTGTCATTTGTTTCCTCCACGCCTTTTTGAAAGTAAATATTAGTGATAGAGCTGGGCCCTGGCTTCCCGCTGGCTCTGAGGGACTGTGGGCTTGTTACCCTCGTGCCTGGGTCTCTTCCCACCCTCCAGCTCCTTTAATTAAAATTTAAATTCCTTTGAGGCAAGGTTGTACCTTGATACCTGCCTGTGCCATCGGCAGCACAGAGGAGCCTGTAGAAACTGGGTTAATCAAATCAGCACAGCAATGAATGGAAGGTATGTTTCTATATGTGGCAGCCCTGTATTTTCTTCCCAGCGAGTTCTGCCATCTCCTTAGATGCATGGGTGGCTTTCGGTCTTGCAGTGTCTGGCAGTCAACAAAGTTACAGGGAACTGATAAATTTGCACAAGTAGGACACACAAGTAGGAATAAATAATCTGTTTTAAACATGGAAGGACATTTTTGTCCCTTCTGGGGATGTCTGTTAAGGAATGTTGAAATAAGGGTGCTGCCCAGTGCGAGTGTGGCTCAGAAGAGTGGGGAGATACTGCAGCCTCTTTGGGCAAAATGTGGTCACCAGCGTGAGGGACTCATGGAAGTGAGAAAATCCTTGGAAGTCTTGGGCAAATTGCTGGGGTTTTGAAAAGGCAGGTTGTTCCTGGGGCAAAATGGTTTCTAAATGAGCACTGCATAGACCAAGGGATCACAGCAAACTCTTCCGCGTTTCCGCCGGGAGCAGGTCAGTGCCGGTGTCTCATGTGTTAGCAGCTGTACGGTGGGTCAGTAAACAGCGATAAAAAGGGGGCTGCAATGTATGGATGTGGCGAAAGCCTTTTTATGGAGCAGGGCTTAGAGGTGCTCCTATCTCATCTGCTATGAGCTCTCCAGAAGCCACAAGACGGAAACCAATTCTGTGTACCTGCATGAGCAAACAGCCAAGGAGATTTTCTGCGTTTATCTCGGGCTTTAGATTGCAAACCACTGGATGTTCCTAGAAACCTCCTGAATATTCATAGAAGGGCTAGTTCTCCAAATACCGCTTCAGGCACCTCTGAAGTCCTCCAAACCCTTGCTCAGGTGCTGATGAGCCTGACCTGAATGTTTCCCCCAGCAAACACCCCAGGGTGCTGGGAGCAGGGAGCCGGTGCCGAATTCCTCCCTCCATGTGAGCGTGAGCTGGCCGCAGGGCTGAGATCTGCCGGGGGCTGAGCACCGCGCTCCCTCGGGATCCCTCTCTTAATGAACACATGCTCTTGTGCTTTATGAATGCAGGTAAATGGGAATGGACTTTCCTGTCCCTTGGGAAGGGTGAGATTTCTCCCTCTCCGTACTTACCCTGCAATAGCAGTCACACCGCCTCCATCGTGTGCCTGGCTGAGATTTCAGGGGGTGCTGCTGCTCTGGAAAGAGTATTTTGGAAAAGGAGACAAGGGATCTCAAAAGGCAATAGGTGTCAGGGTGCTGAGCCCCTGGGTGCTGGGAGCTTGGCGCAGCCCTCGGGCTGCCTGGACGGGGCAGGAAGGGTTTGTCCTGCTCGGAGGCATTTGCAGAGCCAGCGGTGGAGGAAAACGGCCATGGAGATGGGAGAGGAGACTTTTGCTTTCTCCTGCTGGCCCAGGGATTTTTCTAGCTCACATTTTCTGTTGATTTATTTTGTCTTTAACAAGGGAAAAGGCTTTTTCTTGCTCTGAGCATTGAGCGTGCGGTGGGCTGTGAGACACTGGCATGGAAAAATGCTCATCTCAGGCACGATACCTGCAGACAGCAGAGCCCGGCGTGCGGTTGTCTTTTTGGTGATCCAGCTCCTAATAGCATTTTGGTGATCCAGCTCCTAATAGCATTTCTTTCCACTACAAGAACGTGCACCTGGCTTTGAGGCTGTAATAAAGATTAATTAGTGAATGTTATAAAGTGCTGTGATTTAGGAAGTGTTCTAGCTAACTGTGGAGTCACACAGCTGGCAAGGCGAGGGAAGGGAATGGGATTAAGGGAAGAAACAAAGAGATGCTGAAATGCTTTTATGAACTGTGCTCTTGCCTAACCATTGCTTTATCTTGTTTATTCAGACCCATGAGGAGTGTGAGCTGAAAATAATTGAGCAGGAGAAGGCGGTGACAGTTCTGCCCCCGAAAGAGGCATGTAAATGCCATAAAGAAGACTTGGCAAAAGCTTTAAACGTAAGGGTTTGCAGCAGTCTTTGTGAACATAGCAACGCAGTCTGTGTAATCTGACTCTGGGAAGAGGCTGAGCAGCAAAACTGGTCTTTGGTTTCACGTGCAAGCTCCTGGGCTTGCCCAATCGGCTCAGCATTGGGCATTTGCGCTTCACTTTGTCCTGGGGAAGGATTTCACTGCAGTGAGCAGCTCTGTGAGCTGCAGGTGAAAGAGTTCAATTGTCCAGCCTGGAAAACGAAGCGCTCTCAGTGCCCTGCCAAGGCTGCAGAGGAGCCCCAGGCGCAGGCTGCACAGCTTACCCGCTCCAGTTCTTGGCAGCTCCTTGGAAAACGATGGGCAAATGCACGCAGCACTTTCCCCCCTGCTTTTCGTGGCAGGTTTCATTTCAGAGCTGTCGTGGTTTAGCCCCAGCCAGCAACTCAGCACCACGCAGCCGCTCGCTCACTCCCCTACCCCGATGGGATGGGGGAGAGAATCGGAGGAGTAAGAGTGAGAAACACTCCTGGGTTGAGAGAAGAACAGTTTAATAATTGAAATAAAGTAAAATAGTAATGCTAATAGTAACAGTATAATAATGATAATAATAATAATGATACACGAAGCAAGTGATGCACAATGCAATTGCTCACCACCCGCCGACCGATACCCAGACAGTTCCCGAGCAGCGATCGCTGCTCCCTGGCCACCCCCCCCCAGTTTCTATACTGCCCATGACGTCATATGGTATGGAATAGCCCTTGGGGCAGTTTGGATCAACTATTCTGGCTGTGCCCCCTCCGTTTCTTGTGCCCCTGGCAGAGCATGGGAAGCTGAAAAAGTCCTTGACTGGCATAAGCAGTACTCAGCAACAACTAAAAACATCAGTGTGTTATCAACATTCTTCTCCTACTAAATCCAAAACACAGCACTATGCCTGCTACTAGGAAGAAAATTAACTCTATTCCAGCCGAAACCAGGACAAGAGCCAAAACTCATCACGTTTATTGTCCTAGATGACTTCCTAAAGGCTTGCTCGCAGCTGGAATTGTTAGATATAAATTCCCCTTGCCATCCCTACCCCAAGCAAAGAGCCAAGCGGTAGCCGTCGCCTGGCTCAGCCCATGCGGAGCGCCATTTGCCCAGGCGGAGCGGGGAGATCCGCCCCGGCAGGGACGCCCGCGGTGCAGGGCCACCGCTCTGCCCCGGCCCCACTCCAGCTTCCCCGCAGCCGCAGCGCAGGCGAGCCAGAGGGCTGGAGGGACGCCGGGCGCAGGAAGGAAACTCCGGTGACTCGACCTGCACTGGACCTTGCCCTTGGGAAAAGAAATAATCTGATGTTATAACTCATGCTTAACCCCATGTATGAAAAATAGATGGAAATTTAGAAAGGCTGAGCCCCTGCGACCGGAGAAAGCGATATTTTGGTGTCTGACCTTGCTACTTTTTTAAATCCAGGCAAAACAGATCTTATTGCTTCTCCATTTGTTCTCTTTGAATTTTGTCAGGGTATTTTTTTTTTTTCTTTAAATGTACAGTGAAACCAGAAATCAGTTCTTTCCTTTACTATTTCAGATTTCTAATTTGTCATCTATTATATGGTTTCTCACTTGTGGAAATACCTATTTTTTTTATTAATTTCTGCTTACTTTATGGGTTTCTGTGATAGTTGATGCTAAATTTTTATAGTTCCGCAAAAATAAATACCTAAACAGAAAAACAGTGGATAGATTTAATTTTTTGTGAGGGACTGAACCATGAGCATCTTGCCCAGTCTACTTACAGGTTTTTAACATAACTTTGCCTTAAGAAGTTTTCTATAACTATCCTACAATATGTAATGTTTGGTTTGTTGGTGTTTTTTTAAATTTCCCTCTAGGTTGACTTACAAACTGGACTCTCTGAGTTTTCTGTGCTACAGCGCAGGTTAAAACATGGCTGGAATGAATTTTCAGTAGAGAATACAGAGCCAATATGGAAGAAATATCTCAACCAGGTAAGGATTTTCTGCACAGGTTCTCATTTCCTGACAAAAAACCCTGGCTGGGTTGGCCTGAGTATGTCGCTACATGGAAATATTTGGGATTTCTGCTTCCACGGATTCAGCCTTGGAACAGGCTGTGCCCTGGATACAGAAACTGCCTGTTCCCCTGGGAAAGCCATTGTGAGATTCAGATGCGGGGTCGTTTAATGTGAGGATAACATCTTAAAATAAAAGTAATATAAAAATAAACCTTTTTATCTCCACACAGTCACAAATCAAAAGCTGTAAATCAGTGCCCTGATTTCTGGAGCATATTTATTCCCTTTAAGGCAAGTGATAAAATCGCGAAAGGCTTGAGGCAAACCAGCAGTAGCTGAAAGCCACTCTGATCTCCGTTATCCCAGCGAAGGGAAGCCCTAACCCTCCAGCAAAAGCAGAGGCAGTCGCAGGGCTCAGACGAGTGTCAGCGCCTCTATTAGCCATACATCAGTGAAGGATACATTCATACACGGTGCCATGCGCGGTGAAGATCCACGATTTCAAACCAGCTGCCCCCAAAAAGCTGGGCAGAAGGTGGTATTTGCTATCTTGTTTTTCTCCAGCTGAGTTATCCTTGAGTTTTGCTTTTATTAACTGGTTCTCATCAGTATTTAATGCACCTTTCACCTCTCTTTTAGAGCTTTTAACCAAACAAGAAGGATCTTTTTGTTTGTTTGTTTATTTTCAACCAGCAATTTGACTGATTTTCTTCTTGCTTAGCTGGATCATGAAGATTTTTGTTGCTTTGAAAGACTTTATTTCATGGATTATCCCTTTTTCCAATCAATATTTTTTAAGCACTTTGTAATCATCACTAAGTCTTCTTTTATTCTTTTTTCTTCTTTTATTCTTAAGAAAAAGTGAGATGGTGCTTTTTTTCTGCTTATCCCTAACAAGCTGTTTCTCCTACGGGAACACCAAACAAACTCTTTAGTGCATCTCTGATCCTTCTGCAACGTGTTGGTCCCTCTGGAAGAGCCGCTGGCAGTCCCACACCGTTCACATCTCTGCACTCGAGCATCGTCCCTCAGCAGACACTTGACATGACTTCTTCCAGCTGCTATTTTTCTAAAGCATCCCCTGTCCCAGTCTTTCTAAAGAGAAATGAAGGGACTTTCACCTTTGGCTCAGCAAGGAATAAATTTAAACCTTGGTTTTCCTACCGTGCATCGCCACACATCTGTTACCCAAACCAGGCAGTCTTGTCTTTGCCTGACTTAATTCCCTTACATCAATTCTCATGTTAGCTAAATGGAGCTGTAACTTTTGCAGGTGGGAGAAAGGTCCTTAAAATCTGCGTTTAAAAGTGAAAAAAGTGAGGATCTGACTCCCGCAGCCCTGGGTCCAGCGCAGAGTTTAGCAGATTAATTAAAGGGGAGGGAAGAGGGGGGGGGGAAGAGGATTTCTGGTTTCAAATTCTAAAACGACAATAACGTTTTTGTTTGTACCTATCATGCCTCCAAGGAGCTTTTAGAGACAGTCCTGTGCTGTACATCTGCAAAGGTCCCCCTGCGCAAGCAGGGGACAGGAGAGGAAACTCGTGTCTTTCGGTGCGAGCCTCTGCCTTGTCCTGCTGCTGGTCCCTGCTGCCGCCTGTCCCTTGCACGGGTGCAGGGTCCGGCTTCAGCCCGGCCACGGGTGCTGCGCCCTCGCTGTCTGGGCAGAGCGATGCTGCTGGCACGAGCAAGGAGGGTCTCTGCAGCAAACCCGCACGTCTAACCCTTTCTGAAGAGGCCTGAGGCCAGCTCAGCTTCAGCAGTGCCGTATTTAACTTTACGTCGCGATTTGTTTATTCTTTTCAGTTTAAAAACCCCCTCATCCTCCTGTTGCTGGCTTCCGCTTTAGTAAGCGTCATCACGAAAGAATACGAGGACGCTGCGAGCATCGCCATGGTAGGTGGCACCTCTCCTGCGAGCCCACCCTTCGCTCGCTGGGGCTGGTGTGCCCGTGCCTGTAACGCCTCTTTGTTCGCAGGCGGTGCTCATCGTGGTCACCGTGGCCTTCATCCAGGTACGTCAGCCGGAGCTCGGCTCCGCGGCCGGGGCTGTCATAAGCGAGCCCGCTTGTGTAACTTGGCTTTCTTCTCCTTTCTCATTTAAAAGGAGTATCGCTCAGAAAAATCTCTGGAAGAACTTAACAAGCTGGTGCCCCCCGAGTGCAACTGGTGAGGCATGCCTGGTTGGGTGGGCGTTAGCAAGGTTTGGGTTGTGAGGGCAGAACTGACCCGTGAAGAAAATAACCTCAGGTTGTCACGTGCGTAATGGGAATGTGGTGTCCGGAGGGGCGGTACCGTGTGCGGGTGCAGCTGTAAGGCATGGTGAAAGGGATGAAATAACTCTGATTTTTAAAGTAGGCACCCAGTGGAATTGAGTAAATGCTGAAAGACGGGAGGGTCCCAGAAATGTCCCGCTCCACAGCCCGCATAAGGGTCCCTGCAGCCTCTTGCGTGGCGCTGACTCCCCGTGCAGGAAAAACCTCACCTGCATGTTTTATTGGCTTTGGGGTGGCTTTGCCTCCGGGATATTGGCACAAAATGGCTTATAAGCAGGGGTGCATGTGGGCTGTTCTTCCTCGCCCACGCCTGCCTGTTGCTATAGGTGCGTGCCGGGCGCAGGCACGCCAGGCGTTTCGGTGCAGATCGGCCACACGTGAGCACAGCCACGCCACTGCCCATGGAGCAGTGGTAGGATGGGTCAGGTGCCACTTCCCTGCCTGCTTTGATGTTCAGTATCAGCGCTTTAGATTACAGGAAACATATCTATGTCTTTGCAAACAGTTTTGGCACGGCCATCATAAATAAGCTGTGAGGCTCAGAGAAACCTTGCACTGCAGAAGCAGCATGGGGTTTTCTTCTGGTCCAAAATTCACCCAGGTTTGGATCTTATAAACGCCACTGTTTGCTCTTTATTTATTTATGATACGACGCCATAAGTATCTAACCACTTGAAAGGCTGTACTTTTAATACACTAGTGAAATGCCGGCAGTAATTCTAGCTTTAAAAAGCTTCTTTTTAGGTTAAAGAATCTGCATTTCATTATTTAAAGCATGAGCCACAGGAAAGCACACCAGCTTGTCACTCCTATCTGCTGTATAAGTACTGTTTAAGTTGCTTAGTGCTGAAATGCAAGTCTTCCACAACCTGCGCATCCGTTTATGAATTAAAACCGAGCCCAAACTGAACATAATCATCTCTCCTCATCATTATGAAGATTTTATGTTCTTATTTACTTCGGAAGCTCTTTAGGGCAGGGCTCTTGCTTTCTTGCCAGTCACGTTCCCAAGCCTGCGGAAGAAATAGAAACCTCACAGCCTGGTTTCCTTTCTTCTTTTTGTATCTGTCTGGTGTAGCCTAAGGGAAGGAAAACTGCAGCATCTTCTAGCGCGAGAGCTTGTGCCTGGAGATATCATATATCTGGCTGTTGGCGACAGGGTTCCTGCAGACCTCAGGCTGATAGAGGTAAATAGAGCTTGTACGCACAAGAGCCTGTTTCGGAAATTTCTTGACTTAACAGTGCCAGAAATGTGCCTTTTTAATTAGGTTACAGATCTGCTGGTGGATGAATCCAGTTTTACTGGGGAAGCTGAGCCTTGCAACAAGACTGACAGTGTCTTACTGGAAGCTGGAGACATAACCACGCTGAGCAATGTTGTTTTCATGGGGACCCTGGTGCGATACGGAAAGGGAAAAGTGAGTCCTCTCAGCCTCGATCTTTTCCTTGACATTAGCTACAGAATCTCTAGATTTTTTCCTCTCCCTCTCTCTTTTTTACTTCTTTTCAGGGCGTAGTTATTGGAACAGGTGAAAATTCACAGTTTGGAGAGGTGTTCAAAATGATGCAAGCAGAAGAGGTAAAGAAGTCTCTGTGTCTCCCTGGAAATGGTGGATGTTCTGGATGGAAGTTAGTGAGGAGGAGTGGTTCCAAGAGTTAATGCACTGGGCTCATTTCTGTTTCTGGTACAAAATGCCTGTGTGTACGCCAAAGTGCTGTATCCAAAAAGAACATTATAAGCAGCATTTAGGCTTCTAACCCCAGACTTGTGATGCTCAGCTTGTGTCTAACTTGGTAGTCACCCAAAATTCAGAGTTTCTTCTCCTCCCCTCCCCGCCCCTTTCCACTCTGTATATAAAATTTTACTTCCATATGTGCCAAAATTTCATGGGCCAGAGCTCTGAGCTAACACAGATGAGGGTCTAGAAACTAGTTAACTCTTGATCCATTAATGCAAGAAATCACAGTAAAGCAGAAGTTGACACTTCTGGGTAATATGTGTGCAAAGCCTCTGGGACAGGGATGGGGGTCCAGACTTTTTATCCCTGTCCCAGAGGCTTTGCACACTCATTATCCAGTCCTGGACTCAATCGCTAAGTTCCTTTTCCAATTTAGCCCTTAGTCTGTTTCTACCTTGGCTCCCCCGCTATAATTAAATATAATTCTTCTTTTTCTCCCACTTTTTGCCTGTCTTGAGTGCACTGAGACAGAGACTCTCTCCCTGCGGGACGGCCTGTGCCCAGCAGACCCTGTTGGGAGTTGGGGGTGGGTAAGCAGTAGGGTGTATCTGACAGCTGTAAGGACCACAGTAAGATAACCAGGACTGTGTGGGTCAGTCGTTCTGGGCTGAGTGCCATCTTCTTATCTTGTGTAACAAGCAAAGAAAACCAGCTATGCTCTAATGTTTCCAGACCCCCAAAACGCCTCTCCAGAAAAGCATGGACAGACTGGGGAAGCAACTCACTCTCTTCTCCTTCGGCATAATCGGTGAGTCGGATGCAATGCTCATTCTTGCATGGCCAGCTGTGAAAGCCCTCTGTGCTCCGGGGCCACATTTTAGAAAAGTATTTGTTGATGTGGGTTTCCTGGGCTTTGGGGGTTCAAGCAGAGACACCTCAGAAGGAGAGATATGGGGGCCTCATACTCATACGCAGTTCCCCAACAACAGCTAAAGCAGGTTAGAGATTTATACATTTCTTGATGTTTTTTAATCAGATGGTTTTCCCCCACCAGGTTTAATAATGCTTATTGGCTGGTTGCAAGGGAAGCATCTCCTCAGCATGTTCACGATTGGAGTTAGGTGAGGACTGGAGAGCACCTTTCTCTTTGATTTCTAATGAAACATGTCCCAGGGAATTCCCTGTTCAAAACAATGGACAGTTCACAAAAGAAAACTTGAGTAAGACCCTTCATAAATACATATTGATCTTTCACTGGTGAAATCAATGTGAGCTTTAAAACAGAGTTTAGTAGAAAAGAAAAACAAGTCTGAGGGTTTATTTCATTCTGGAAATAAGTATTTTGAAAATCTTCACTCGGTTTTCCACCTCATCCTGCCATGAATGTCCTTTCTTAGCTGTACTATGAATTTAGTGGGAGTGTAGCAACAGCAAATATTAGTCTTTGCTGTTCTTACTGGATTTACGTCTAAAGATAGGAATGTGCATTTTATGTGGCATAAAAAGCATGCACAACCTCTTAATCAAGCATAATAAACCACGTGGTTTTAGTAGTACCCATAAAACCTGTTGTTTGGTGTTGCCATGGCTCTAAAAAAAATCCTTTAAGAAAAAAAAAAAGTTTTCTATGGAAATAAAAACAAAGCCATGGATGAGGAGACAACAGAGAAGCCAAACAGGCTCAGTGCCCACCTTGCTGTCTCCTGGGGGGGTGTGGTCGCAAAGAAAAGTGGTTAAGCCTGAGTTTTGGAGAGCAGCCTGTAGTTTCGAAGTCCTCCTTGATTACTTTTTGCACAAACCTAAAAGTGTTCAGAGTTACCCAAAGAATAACTGAGAGGTACAGACTGTGTCTGGATTTTTCTAGCATGTCAGGTGTTGCAGGTTTTGACGTTGCTCCGATGCAGCGTGTGCAGCATGGGGACACCTGGGGAGCTGATTCCGTCCCGCCATGGCTTGTACCCACATGTGAGAGAGGAGATGAGGGGCTGCATGTGGCCAGGAGCCAGTAGCTAATGCGTGAGCCATGATGCTAAGGAATATTCAACTTCCATCCTCAGGAAGTTAAATAAATGAAATTAAATCCAACCCCTAAATCCTTATGAGCCAGAAATTAATGCTCTTTGGCAATGTAAAGAAGAAAAGTAATTGCTCTGTAAAAATAATCCAGAAAAAGGTTGAAGGGTTGGATAAATATCCTGCTTTTGTATTTACACTGTGCCAGGAGTCCCAGTGGTTAGCACTGCATGCTCCTATTGAGATATGCAAATATAAGCAGGAAAACTCACCCCACAGAAATGTCCCTTTGACGTGTTTTGGTCAATACTTGTAGTTTGACCCCTGTGTTGAAGCTGATTTCTCTCTGCTGTCCCCAGCCTGGCGGTGGCTGCCATCCCAGAGGGCCTTCCCATCGTGGTCACTGTAACACTGGTGCTGGGCATTCTCCGGATGGCCAAGAAAAGGGTGATTGTGAAGAAGCTTCCCATAGTAGAAACCTTAGGTAACGCTGCAAATGGGCCACACAGCTTGGTCATCTGCCAGGCTTCAAAATCTGAACTGAATAGCAATGGTCTGGCCAAGTGAGCCTTGGTCTGATTAAAAAATATTAAATTTGGAATATGCTCACTGGGCCAGAGCAACCCACTCAGACTTAAATACATTTTCTACCCTGTGTTTCTCACCCTTTTCCCTAATTTTGGTGGTATTAACAAAGGCAAGTACTAGGAATGGTGCAACCCAACCCACGGCACTGGCCCAGGAGGAGCAGAGCCTCTCTGCAGACATGCATGCCCTGCTTGGGTTGAAAGGCTTGGTTTCTCCTTCCTCCCCAATTCTGTGGGGTCATCCTGCAGTTCCATCCTGTCTGCTTCTTCAGTATCTGGCTAAAAAACCTTGCAGCCCCTCAAGTTGAGCGTGGTGGCATGAACAAAACCATTTGTCCTTCCACAGTCTGTGTGGCCATGTCCTTGATATCCAAAGAGTCATGGAAAACAGGGACAGAGAGGACCTGGAGAAGTCGTCCAGCCCATCTTCACAACTGCAGGGCAGAATGAACCGTAATGAAATTATTCTTCCACCTCCCCTTATCTTCAAATTGGGCCTTATTCCCAGGTCACTGTATTCCAGGCTTTGCTGCTCTGACCCTGGTCAGTGTGGCAGTTATATGAAGGAGCAGACATGTTGTGTATTTAGTACCACTCGTTAAAAAGTACACTAAATGCCAAGCCTCACCCATGCAGTCACAAGTATCTGCTACACAGCCAGATCCTTCAGCTAAAATCTGTCTTCCTTGGAAATGCTGCTATTGTTTGAACTGCCCTTGTTTATTCTGCGGTTAAGGAATCTTATCACCCTTATTTTATTGTACATGGCCTGACCCAGGACATCTGAAGCCGCCTTATCTCATGAAGAATTTCGTTCTGGTAGGGCTGTGCCCAAATAGGTGTAACTGCCAGATGCCCGGCTACTCTGCAAGACAGTCTAAGCATGGCAAAAACTGTACGCTCCCATACATTAATTGTGTCATGTCTCTTAAACCTCTGAAAAGAAGAAAAATAATCCTTCTTCTTTATCTGATTCTTTAAATGTCAGTAGCTAAAAATGAAATACTGGAGGTGATAGCTTTGTTCTGTGCTAATCCTTTAAAACTGCGATTAGCTTAATTGCAGCCCAACCTGCTTTATTCTCTCCAGGCTTTTACCTGCTGGTCATCATGCTCATGGGGTCTGTGCCTAAGCAGTGTGGTCATCTCAGAGCCAGGGAAGATATTCAGACTTAGAAGGGAGCTGGAGTCTGATTCTTTTTTTGCATTAAATTCACTCCTTTGCTGTAATGTGGTGTAAACGGGCCTTGGAAGAAATGTGCTTTACTGAAGCAGGATCGTCACAGAGCAGAGCACAAGTGGGGCAGCTCCTGCTCTTAGCTGTGGATTTTTAAGTATTTTTTGTAGCAGTCTTTAACACATCTACCCTCACAATCCCTTGGTGAGGCAGGGAAGGGCAGTTATTCCTGATTTAGAGAAGCAAGGGTTAAATGGCCCATCTGAGGAAGCATGTGGCAGAGTGGGAATTTGATATGTCTTTTCAGAATATAACAGCTGTTCTGTTGTGTGATATTGCAGCTCAGAAACATTGACCAGCTCCCTGGAGATCTGTGCCTTCTTTGACTGCCCACCATATGATGCTCAGGACGATGTGGTCCTCTTCCAATGTCTCCTACCACATCTCACATCTAAATTATGTGCGCTAACCTGACGTGCACTCAGATCCTTTCCTTACAACACCCTGTTAGGAAACTCATCCATATCTTGGTATTTTTTCCCTTTTCTCACTGGTGCAGTTTGAGTAACATTAGGAAAACACGTTCTCGCTCTTCTGAGGCCCTGAATCTCATTGTTCGGTTGCACTATTTATTAGTCATTATTAAAAACTTTCCTGCATCAGGTTGCTGCAATGTCATCTGCTCAGATAAGACAGGCACTCTGACAGCCAACGAGATGACGGTGACTTGGCTCGTGACCTCGGATGGGCTCCAGGCAGAGGTATGGCCGAGGCGGTAACATGGACCTTCCTGGTGAAGCTCAGCAGGGCCAATTTGCTTTTAGTTCACTTAGGTCCAAATCAGGGATGCTGAGTCAGCCCCAAAACAAGCAGTTTCTTGCACATCACCAGTTCCATTAACAGAAGGGACTTTTGCGGTGCTGGAGACAGGCAGAGGGGGGGCTGAGTGTACAAAAGCTGCTCAGATGCCATAAACAAAGATGTTCTTTGACATAATCTGCTGTTCTCTTCAATTATTGTAAATACTGAAACCTGCCCTTGACCCCTGTGGGCCCATCTTCTGTAGGAATATTTATTATATGAGGAACCTGATCCTTCCGCTTGGTTCATTTACCTGTGTGCAAAATAGGTGAAAAATACAAGTGTGCAAAATGTAAGGGTAAAACCAGTGAACCCACTGCTACCAAAGCACTGGATCTCTTGACTGAGCTGCAATAGACTTCTGAACTCAAGGCAAACAAGTTCTGTATCAGACAAGCTAATTCTTTTTGTTCCTATACAGCTATTGTAATATTATACTTTATCTGCAGCCTTTCCTATAAGCATTGCTTTGAGCTAGAAAGAATAATCCCAGCATGCCTTCAAAATTTGCTCAAGTGCACCCCAATGTATACAGATGTACTATAGTCCTGCCTGGCACTGGAAAATTTGCTCTTTCTGTCTCTCCCTTCCTCAGGTCAGTGGAGTGGGCTACAATGGAGAAGGAAATGTTTATCTTCTGCCATCAAAGGAGATTCTTAAAGAATTTTCCAACATCTCAGTTGGGAAACTAGTGGAGGTAAGCATAAATTATGAACCAGCTCCTCCTATTTACATTCGGTTTTCGTTTGCACAGATCACTTTGGGTTATAGCATGAAACAAAGCCACTTTTGTAACTAAAATGAACCGTCTTGCTAGAGCATTCTCATGGAAAGGCTCTGAGTAATTGTGATATAATACCTGAAGCTTATGGGTGAAAGGCTGCAATCATAAGACACGTAAAGAGAGACCGGAGTCATCAGCTTAAATTGTCAATGACATTGTGGATAAAAATACAATTCTGGCAGAGGAGAGGCCAATTAGTTTTACCACATTCAGGTTTTTAACGTGGACAGATTCTAGACTTTAGCTAGCTACATAGTCAATACATAAATGTACTGTGATGGTCTCTGGGTTTCATGTTAGCATTAAAGAAAATCTTGCGCAGTCAACTGTAGGATAAAGCGGAGTGTTTGGGTAGTGAAATGGTCTGAGCTGGAATCTTAAATGGAGGTTAGGTCTTATTCTATCTATACTGCATGTTAGAAGCAATAGTGGGAGAGACTAAGTTTTCATTTTCATGATTTATCAAGCTGGTTAGACATATATCATGTATAGCTTGATGTTAATTTATCCAAAATGTAACATTTTACCAAAATATTGGTGTATCCTATGGATTAAGTGGGTTTAGAAAGCACAAGAACTGATCTCAAGACATAGTGCTATGGGGAAGAGCACATCTTTTGAGATCTGGCTGCTTTCATTCTCCAGTGTCTCATTATTTCATTTGAAGAGATGAAAAAAAACTATGAATGTAGTTATGAAAAAATAAACCATGTAAATATGTCCCTGTCTCTAGGCTGGCTGTGTAGTCAATAATGCCATTATCAGGGAAAATAGTGTGATGGGACAGCCCACAGAAGGAGCTCTCATTGCCCTTGCAATGAAGGTAAGATTGTTAAGATTTAAAATTATCCAGATTTTTTTTAAAAAAAACAACCAAACAAAAAAAAAAAGAGCTGGAATTGTTAGGTCTGAGAGCAGTGATCAGACTTCTTTAAAGTCCCCAGACTGGCTTTAGTCTTTCCTTGTCTCTTCTCCCCAAGGTCATAGATGTATACCTCTCCCATGTAAACATCTTGTCACAGACAAACACCTTCCTTGAGCTTCTGTGCTGACAGCAATAATTGTTTTGATTGGTTAATCTGTGCTATTACTCCGCTTAATGGATTTCTTTCAGGCTTAGACCAGACTGCCTTTTTTATATTTTCTGCATATGCTAATTAAGGGTTCAGGAGGAAGACAAGAGAGTGAAAAATGAGCAAGAACAGGCCATATGAGAAAGCATGGCAGAGGGTCACCATCGATTTGGGTTGTCTGCTAGCTTTTTACTTTTTTCTAGTCACGATTATGTAAAATGAGAATTTTTGATGAATACTGCATTCATGCTCATAGGCAGAGGGCTGTAAAACACCTCAAGGTATCATCTACTCAGCATTACGCAGCCTGTGATCCACAGACCTCAGGTGGGCTGCAAAGCACAGAAGGTGCCTGATGAAATGATGCACCTGCAAATATCTGTTCTTACCTCCTGTTTTTAAAGCTTGTAACTCTTAACAGTGAAATAATGATTTTTTTTTTATTTTTGGTAAAACAATGACATTTTATTTCCCTAAATGCTAAATTAAAATCTTCCTTCTGCTCTGCCATTCAGTAGCCAAGCAATAGCAGAATGGGGGTGGGGGTGGGTCTCTTCTATTTGTTTTTAATTTTTTAGTTTGGTGGGAGCCAGGGGGGAGAGAGACTGGAAGCTACTTCTGATCGCTACCACTGTGCCTACAGCACCACGCGTGCTGCTAAAGCAGCCGTGTATTGATTTGGACTGTCGTACTTCATAGCTGAAGGGTCTTCTTGTGGTGAACCACTTTTTGAGATTAACCTGTCAGGAAATAATTTGAAACCACATCCATGAATGACCATTCAGTTATTTGCAATTTCCCTTTTTCTTCCAAATAGGCTGGCTGGGAAATAACCAAAGTGGGAGAGGCTGAGCTTGGGCTGGAAGAAACCTGCTCTGCCCATCCCTTAGCCACAGGTTTAGGGAAAGGACTTGAGCCTCCTTTGACCCAAAGCCCCACCAAGACACTAGTGCAGCTCCCTAGTTCTTGCAAAAGTCAACAGGGATCAAGCTTCAAACTCCAGTTTAATTCATCCCATAAGAAGCACCAAAAGGAAAAGATGGGTTTGAAAAATGAGTGTTACTCTCCCCATGCTTTCTCTTGAGCTCCGTAGGATATGCCTGCCCAGAAGCACACAGTCAACAGTCAATGCTTGTAATATGGAAAATATATACAAGCTTTGCCATTGTTCAGCATTACAGTGCTCTTTTTGTTTTACCTTACTTTAGATGGAATTAGCTGACATAAAAGATACTTATGTAAGAAAGAAGGAAATTCCGTTTAGCTCTGAACAAAAGTGGATGGCTGTGAAATGCACACTGAAAAATCAGGTAAAGCAAACAGTAGTGTTGGCTGGTTTTGTGTTTCTAATTGTGCTCGTCAACAATGGGCATGAAATAGTATCTCTTTAACAAATAATGTTTTCAGAAGTTAACTATGTCAGGAGAAAAACTGAACAAACCTCAAAATTCCCAACTTGGGTGTAATTTTAGCTTGTAAAGCTGTGTTTGAAAGGGAGAAAATAATACTTTTCATATAGTGGTTTGTGCAGGAAAACAAAAGCTTTTCAGAGATAACTGACAGGGGAAGAAAGACACGGTGTTTGGAAGAAGGTGTTGGCCATTTTTCCCTTACTGGGTTAAGGAGCTCATTTTGGCTGACATTGTACTCCGGTTTAAAAACTCGCCAACCTTTTTGTTACCATTCTGCCTGTGATGGCTGAACATGAAAAATTGCTAGAGCAAAAATATCTCATCGTATAAATAATACATGAACCTGGGCATTTTGCAAAACAGGTAAAAGAGCAAACAGAAGATCTTTTTTGCCTAGGATATAAAGCCTTATGACTATCAGTATTTTTAAAATGTGCTGTTTTCTTTTTTCTTTTTCTTTTTTTTTTTTTTTTTTTATAAAGTATATTATCTTCTTACTTTAAAGGATCAGGAAGAGATTTACTTTATGAAAGGAGCATTCGAAGAAGTTATTCGGTATTGCACTCTATATAACAGCGGTGGCATCTCGTTATCACTTACACCCCAGCAGAAAGCCTTCTACCAGCAGGAACTAAAACAAATGGGCTCCTCAGGTCTACGGGGTCAGTCATTAATGTCTATGTCTCTTAAGCTTACAGGCTGTCGTGCCCTAATACTTTCCTGCTCTGTTTTGGTCAGGATGGGCAGGGGCTCAATCCTCAGCATCACTTGCGTGATCTCTTCATAATGCTTGTGAGAGTTTGCCAAGCGGCCTGTCTTAGGTCTGCTGGATGCTTGCTTTCCACTCATCTTTTTTTGCTGGGTTTAAATTAGTGAGATTGAAAGGTGCTGAAAATAAGCACGGGAAATGGTGAAGGTTTTTCCTCCATGGCTTGTTGTGATTGCCTGGGATACGGTCTGAACGTTGCATTGAAAATCTTCGTGCTGAACCTGTCTAAGGGCTGCTCTGCCAAGTTTTGCTTTTAGAGAAGCTGTTTCAAGAGCAACAAAAAACAACTTTTGAAAGAGGTTCAAAACATGGATTTGGGCACCAAGATTTTTATTTGAAGTTTGGTTCAATTCTTTATTAGGACCAAATCTAATGACTTGACAGGACAAGGAGTAATGGATTTAAACTAAAGAAGAATAGATTTAGACTGGATATAGGGAAGAAATTTTTTACAGCGAGGGTGGTGAAGCACTGGCACAGGTTGCCCAGAGAGGCAGTGGAGGCCCCATCCCTGGAAACATTCCAGATCAGGTTGGACGGGGCTCTGAGCACCGTGATGTGGTTGAAGCTGTCCCTGTCACTGCAGGGGGGTTGGGCTGGGTGACCTCTAAAGGTCCCTTCCAACCCAAATCATTCTAGGATTCTATGATTCTAATGATCTCCTTTTGATCCTGACCGCACGTCAGCGCACAGCCCACAGAAGTTTTTATACGCGTATCATTTCCTTCATCACTAGAAACATCCTTTCAGAAACATCTTAGACTTTCACACAATAACAAAGACACCATCTCCTGTGCGTGTTCCCAGGATGTAAGTGCCTGAGCTCAAGTCTTGGCAGCCGGATCTGGAAGATGGTGTAGTTAATGTACGTACTCTCCAGCCCTGTGTCTTGCGGTTAGTAGCTCCTGTACAGAGCTTGCTTTACAATATCTGAATCATCTGCCATTGTGAATGGCGAATTACTGCTCTGAAGAAAAGCGATTAGCTCAGGCAGCTGCTGCGAGCTTGTGGTTCAATCATCAAAGCAGCACTGACATGAACCCCTGGCAAAATATCCTTGAGTGATACAGGAATGATTGAATGACACAGGCACCAAGAACAGAAACAAAATGTTCAGAGCCTTGATGTTTACATGATGGAAGTTTCACTGGTTTAACTTAATTTACATTTCACTTTTTTAGATTAAAAAAAAAAACCAACAAAATTTTAAGTTTTTACAGGAGCACTATTGTTTAACACAGTAATTTAGTAGTGTCTGGTCTAATATTGCACTGTCCCGGTTTAATCCATCTGTGTTTAGGCAAAACTTGGTAAAGAGATTTAAATTAGGCAGAAATAAATCCTAAGAGAAACATGTGAAACAGAAATGCTCTGATTCAGATAAATTGGTATTATTCGAGTGGACCAAATTTTTGTGTCTATACGAGATCTGAATATAATGACTAAAGATCTGTTTTTATGACTTCTTCTGTTGCAAAACTGGCAATTTAGTATCTCCTCTAAATGTTCATTTTAATGTATGGAAACACATTATTAATAATTTAGCCTTTTCTTTTTGTCCCCTCTGTTTCTAGTACTTGCTTTGGCTTCAGGTCCAGAACTCGGCAAACTCACATTTTTAGGTCTGGTTGGAATAATTGATCCCCCAAGGGCTGGAGTGCGAGAAGCTGTTCAAGTCCTTTCTGAGTCTGGTGTATCAGTAAAGATGATAACTGGAGATGCCCTGGAAACTGCTGTGGCTATAGGTAGCAAACTTAGCTTCTTTCCTGCGGGTCTATATTATGGCTGTCAGATCAGTCAAATGTTATGTCACTTAATAATCAATTTTATCATTCTTTTTGTGCGTGCAATAGAGGCTTTAAATGCTACTGAATTCTTGCTTTTCCATTGAAACAAATCATATTAAATGCAGTAACAGAGGAGCTATGGACCATGGGCCAAATTCCAGTAACTTAATTCCACTATTTTAGTGCTAGAAATGGCAAAATCTCCGTGTAAGATCCTTCAATGAGACAGATGGCATTGCTGGGATTATAGATTCCACTAATGTTTGGACTGTGAGTATCTCTGCGCTTCCCATTTTTGCATTTTCCATTAGAAATACACAGAGCAAGCAGCAGAGAGGAGAGCAACAGATTTACTATCAGCTCCTGTTCTGGGTATTATATTGGTTCCGTAACTCCAGCTGAGTAAGGACAGGTTGACCGGCCCAGCTCGGAGCCAGAGAGCTGTGTGCCCTCTCAGATGCCCCATGTTCAGAAGTATTTCCCAGTAAATTCTTTAATTGCTGCCTCTATTCTTTGAGTCAGGAAATAGCTGGCTTTTTCCAGAGCTGATGGACAGATCTCATTTGGGGCTTTTCTTTGCAGGACAGAATATTGGTCTCTGCAATGGGAAGCTGAAAGCCATGTCTGGGGAAGAGCTGGACCAATTGGCAGAGGCAGAGCTATCATCCACTGTCAAAAATGTAATGGTTTTGATTACAAAAACAAGACCTGGTTTCATTTCCAATATCATCCATCTAATACAAGATTGCATTTTTTGTTTTTTTCAGGTTTCCATTTTCTTCAGAACAAGTCCAAAGCACAAACTAAAAATCATAAAGGTACTAAGAGCCTCTCAAATCTGTTGTACGCCTCACAGAAACAAGATGTAAGGGGTGCCCCTCAGTTCTCTAGACCACCTGGTCTTCCAAGACAGGATCAGATCAAACTAAAGGACCATAAAAGCTAGAGTAGTTGCACTATTTACACCGAAGACACTAGCATTTCTCTTGCAGACCTGGCCTGGGTCATTTGATAGACACTAGTGAGATATTAGCAAGCATAATATCAAAAGAATGATTTCTGAGGACTTACTCCCCTCTTCTAACTCCTGCTGGAGTTGTGAGATTCTCTACGCTCCTGAAAATCCAGTCTCTTAATTCTTGGTCTGAGTTTTGTCCTCAGTGGGCTGCTGAGTCTGCTCAAAGTCACATAGCACTTCTGCTCTTTCAATATTGCATGCAAATCCTGTGATTGCCAACAGGACTTATCTTCTCCTGGCTTCAGAGCTTCTTGTCTCTCCACTCTCACAGGCTTTGCAGAGGGCTGGTGCTGTTGTGTCAATGACAGGAGATGGTGTTAACGATGCCGTGGCCCTTAAATCTGCCAATATCGGGATTGCAATGGGACAAGCTGGTACAGATGTCAGCAAAGAGGCTGCCAACATGATTCTCGTGGACGATGACTTCTCAAAAGTAATGTAGGTTTAGCGACTTTCTTACTATCAGACACTCTCTTACTTCAGATACTTTCTGGCTATCCATTGCAACAAGTCTCTTATGTGACTAGCCCTGGAAATGACACCAGACGCAGGACATGTAAGTCAACAGGCAGTAAGTGGAGATACCTAGTGTGGGCCTGGCTCATTTTCAGTTGCATACACAGCAATGACTTTTTTGTTTCAAGTGGTGGTGACAAAGCTACCTTTCATCCAAAAGTCCTGGTTTCTCATTGCTGTAGCTAACTGGGGATTTGAAAGTGCCTAGAAGTCTGGGTAGATCATTACCTGTGCTCTCTGCCTCATCTGGGAAGCTCAGAGGAAAGACATAATTTGCAATGCTCTGTTGGTTCATAAGGCAGAGTAGAGTGAGGATATAAATAGTTCACGTCTGCTTTATGGACCAAGACCTGGCCATATGACCCAGGGTTTTCAGATCTACTGGTCCTGATAAAGTCATTTTAACTGAGATGCTGCATTGATGTCCTTCTCCCAAGCTGGGATCTGAATTTCATCTGAAATATGTGCTAGAGAAGACAACTTGTATTTTGAGTGTCACGGGGAGCTCAATGTAAAATAGTGCAAGCACTAGTTATTTAATAAACTGTCCTCTCCCTTCCAGGAATGCAATAGAAGAGGGAAAAGGAATATTTTACAACATAAAAAATTTTGTCCGGTTCCAGTTGAGCACGTAAGTTCCTGTTTGCTTCGACTCCCGTGAAGGCACCTTTTAGGTGTGGCCATGCAGAATAATGTTGTTCTGTGCTTTGCAGGAGCATTTCAGCTTTGAGCCTAATTACTCTGTCAACAGTGCTCAACCTACCAAATCCACTCAATGCTATGCAGATCTTATGGATCAACATCATCATGGATGGGCCGCCAGCCCAGAGGTACAGAAGACTCAAATAAGCAAAATATTCTTGGTTTTAATATGTCTGAATTTGGCTTAGGAACACAAGCTGTTATGATTTCTTATCAATGTGCCAATCATTTGGTGGTAGATAAGACAAGTTGTACTTTTGTTCCCTCCCGGTCCGTCCAAAAGCATTTACTTCAGGTTTACTTGAAGTTTTACATATTCCTGTTTTGTGATGGAATCACTTAACTGTTCCACTTTTTTTTTTACTACGAATGGTCTGTTGTTCCTGAGCGCATCACCTGCTGCTAGCCCTGCAGATCTGACTGGCAAGGGAATACTGGGTACATATGGGGGTATATGCCTCAAAAATCACAAGACTTGGGAACGTCATCCATCTGCTAATTACAACTAGTGCTAATCACAATTACTATTTCCTCAATGTGGAAGAGATGTTGTCCACCATCTCACAGCTAGCTCTCCCTCTGGGATGGGATACTGATATGATGCACTATGGTAGTCCAATATATCGTTTTAGCAGCTCATTATGCAAGAAAGACCTTTGGCATAGGTGTCTCGGACAAACCTGGGGCCTTATGTAGCCCTGCCAGAATACTGATAACTCTCATGCTGTACTTCAAAGAATTTAATCCTCCAGATCCATCCTGTTTTATCAACAATACCATTTCGGGACGATCCGCATTAACTAAACACATCCCTCTGCTTCTCTTTGAGGCAGCTTGGGAGTTGAACCTGTTGATAGGGATACTATCAAACAGCCACCCCGATGCGTCACGGATACTATACTCAGCAAATCATTGATCCTGAAAATCTTCATGTCAGCGATAATTATCATCAGTGGAACCCTCTTTGTCTTCTGGAAGGAGGTGAGGAAAATCTGTAATCGTATCTTGTTTTCATCAGGGTGGAGAAGAAAGTGAAGGGCAATTTCTGAAGTACCTGCGAAGGACTTTCTGAAATAATCCAGTGGGGAAGGATCAGTATGGGCAGAGGGTTAAGAAACCAGGGTCAGCTCTTAGCTCTGCTTCTGCCTTCCTGTGTTGCCCCTAATTTGGAGCGTCCTATCTAGAATGGGAAAACTATTACTTGATATGATTTCAATGCTGTAAGGTACTTTTCACCTCTAGCTTTCCACATCAGCAGAAAATGCCAAGTACCTAAGTACTATGAATTGCTGTTAGTAAATAGTGACTGTTACTATAGCAGTTTAGGCAATTTAATTTAGAATAGTCTTTACTTGCACTCCACATCAGTTTAAGAATTGAAAACATGGTTGATAAGATCATAAGCTCAACTATTAGCAGAGAGAAATTTATGCTATCTGTAATGGTTAGAACTAGATTTATTCCTTTGTTTTACTACCCTTCATTAAAGGTTAATTAAAGGTAATATTTAATTCCTCTGTCGAATTGACATATTTTTGTAAGGCTTAACTAACTCCTGAATTTTTTACATGTGCTTTCAGAATCCAAAAAGTGGCATAACTCCTCGAACCACAACAATGACTTTTACCTGTTTTGTGTTTTTTGACCTCTTCAATGCCCTGACATGCCGCTCTCAGGTGAGATCGCTCTGTCAGCAATAATTTCTTGTCTCAAAACACTAACATAAACATTAGAATACTAGTATTTTGCATAGGAAGGGTTTTTTTAATGTCATTTAAAGCAGCGTGATTGTTATCATCTTTATTTATAAAGTTATCCATCATAGTTCAACTGCAACTACACTTTCAACTATGCAGCTCTGCCTAAGCTAGCATTCATGTAACTTCAAGGCAATGGAGTTTACATGCAAAGCAACAGTGCGACATTCGAGTACCAACAGGAGATTGGGAAATGTTACATTTCTCTCTTTTTTTTTTTCCCCCACCCCACCCTCTTCTCTAGACAAAGTTGATATCTGAAATAGGCTTTTTTCGAAACCGCATGTTCTGGTATTCTGTGCTTGGGTCATTTTTGGGACAGCTGGCTGTGATATACGTCCCTCCGTTACAAAAGATCTTCCAGACAGAGAATTTAGGAGTGCTAGGTAAGTTGCAAAATAAATAATGTGGGTTTTTTTTTTTCATTAAAGCTATTTTAAAAAGCAGATGTGATTGCCAAATTGTTACATGATAGCTCCCAACAGATTGCTGGTAGGGGAAATCAATCAACAGTTCCTATACCTATACAGATACACAGAGCTATACACAAATAGTAGTAGTATTTAATGATATTATCCTAGTCTAGGTTTTGAATTTTGATTTCCTGCATATAAATGCATGTAAGTGGAGACATGCCAAGATTTTCCACGAGCTCCATCTGATGATATTTCTCTACATAAATCTATCTAAGATCATTAAGCAGTCACTCCATTTTGAAAAAGCAGGGTGAATATTTCCTAGCTGAAATGAAATGCATGTTTTACCACTTGAATCAGTCTAAGCAAACTCCACCATAGTACATCGTATTGCACCTACATTAGGCATGTCGTTAGAAGCAGAGTTCAGTGATGCCAAATGATTAACGTAGAGGTTACCACCCATCAAGAGGACTACACCAGCTGACTGTATGGGTATTCCTTGTCTAGTGCAGTCATTTCTCCAATTCTACAGCTAGCAAAAGCATAGCTAGGCCATACACCTATGGAGTTACACCAGCACAAATAGCTACTGCAGGAAGGCCACTAACTGGAGATTCCTGCCCAGCACAAAATCCAGCTGTCCGCTATGTTCATCTCCACTTTGTCTCCTCTCGGCAGACCTGCTGTTTCTGACTGGACTGGCTTCCTCAGTTTTCATTGTGTCAGAGTTTGTCAAACTCTGTGAAAAACGCTGCTGCCGACCAAAGCACACAAAGGGATGTCATAACTGATGCAAACTTCCTCTGAAGATATACCTGGATCGGAGCTGTGATGCTGGATAATCCAAATGCGCCATCTTCTGAGGCCGCACATCCTTTCTGAAGATACTCAAGTGAATCTGTACCGACTGTCCTTCCTACTCCAGAGTCTGTTCCTTCTACATGCTCTACCTGAGCTGTTCGAGCTGTCTACAGAAACCTCCGCAGCGGCTCCTGTTTTAAACCAAGATCAGGTACATTTTTATAACATTGATCTATGTGTCAAGAATGCTGTGACAAGTCCTGGACAAAATAACGCAGTTTCACACCTGTACAGAACAATCTATTGTACATATTTATTTAAATCAAAATGATTTTTATTAATAAAACCTACATTTTAAAATGTTACAGAGAAGAATCTGAATGAGACTCTTGCTTTAGACCCGTCCTTTTATATTAAATTGGAAGAATGGAAAAGACCTGCCTTCACTAGCACTTCTTTGACTATAGGAAATCTATAGTGTTCCTTGATTCCCAGCTATCTAGCCTTGATTCAGCAAGACTTTCAAGGGAACTGTGGGGAGATGTCAAACAAAGAGTAGAGAGCTGAAGTGCCAACACTCAGCTGTCAGCTTTTGCCGAACACTGCAGTGAAATTTTTTGTACCTATAGGACTAATAGGAGCAAAGCGGAAGGCCGATCTGATGCGATGCACAGTAGTGGATGGATTTAATGGGGAAGGGACTCGCTTGCACAAGCGCCTGAGAATAAAGATGACTCACATACACAGCAGGGATGTTAAGCTTTGCAGTTGGATCAACAGCTGCGTAGAAGTGATTGAGAGACGTTTAGATCATAGCTAAGCCTACTGATGACGATTGATTTCTGGACATTTTTAGATGCACAAACAACAAAGCACAGATTGCTTAATCATTAGGTTCAGAAAAAGAAAAAAAAAGTTGAGTCTCTTCCAAGCCAATCTTTTACTTTTAAAGAATGATTTTGAATAATCCCATCTGCTGGTTGGATCAGTGGTTTCCCAGTAAAAAATGCTTCGCTGATACATTTGGCAAAAGTGCCATAGTGTCAGTTTTCTTCTTGCCCCAGCTTAACACCTTCACTTCAAAGTGAAGATGAAGAGTCTCAGATACAACCTTGTCATAAAACACAGTTTCAGAGGTCAAATGCTATGCTGATCTTCACAAGATGATGTTTAAACAGGATTACATTTTGGATTCATAGCCTAGAAAGAACCAGCTATATTGGTACTTATTTCAAATCAAAGAAAACTTGGCCACCTAAACATTTTTGGTGAAGAGTAGCTTTGTGAAATTCACCCTCCCAAGATACAGTCTGCAGAGATGTCTGCTCACTATTTTTTTTTAAAAATCCTTGCAAATGGTTTCAGTCCCCAAAGAAAAGTCTCCGCCTTGAAATGGAAGGAAAAGAGTCTAGTTGTTTATTTTATGTGTAACTGAAGAAATTCAACTATGTCTCATTCTTGTATGCCATCCACTTCAAGTATTTAGTATGCTTAGTGCCTAAGTGAGGCATACCTCTGAGACTTACGGTGGGAGAATGTTAAAACAAAAGCCAGCATCACCATGCTTAGAGACCATCATGTACTTACTTGCTGTCTATATAGCACTCCCTACTTTCTATCATTTAAACTTCCTATTAAACTATACAGAAAAGAAAATTATACAGAATAGTATAAAACAATTACAGTGTAATTGTTTTAATGCTTACATTTTTTCCTATGTGTTACAAACTTGGGAGACTATCTGGTTTATTTATGCAAAGAGAAGATAAAAGGACATTAGCTCAGGCTTTTTACAGCGTACTCTGTACTGGACTAAATAGCGTATATGCCCCAATCATTAGTTCAGGTAGCACACCAAAATGCACAACTGAGTTCTAGCATGTCTGGCTGGAGTGATTTCTTCATGCTCTCCTTTCAAGGCTAAATTTTGTTCAATAAAATTTTAAAAAAATGGGATCTACGTTAAGGCACGAGTGCATATTCAGAATACTCAAATCTGGCTCCCTGTGAAAAACATTGGGTGGAAAAAGAAAGAGAAAAAAAAAAAAAGGACCACATACAAGAAAACGCTAAGGGAAAGAATTTGAAGGAAGGCCACATGATCAGGCATCACAGTAATTTTTTGCTCTAAGCTGCATGGAAGATTAATTCATGCTAGGACAAAGGGGACGTGATACAGTCCTTCTCCTTCCGAGGAGACAGACTGACAAGCATATATACTAATAACCAAACACAATTTGCTGAGTTAGAAATGACAGTCCCCGGTAGAAATTTGGGTTATTTTTGACAAGTTAATTACACATAGAATTAGCAAGGTCAAACTAATAATTACTGATAGATGGGAACGGATTCAAGTAGAAAAAGCCCTGAGTACAAGAGACCTGACAAAACTGGCATTGACTGGCAAACAGCCAACAAAAGAGAGCAAAAATCCCAACCGACTAGTTACATTTCAAATTGCAGGCATTTTTTTCCATAATACAGTAATGATTAACTATGTAGAAATAAAGTGTACAGCAGTCTTTAAACATGTTAAAGACATAACCCTGATTTTTTTTTTTTTTTTTACAAGGTATCTGCAGATACTATTCCCAATTAACTGTGGATGCTTCTTACTTAATCCTTTTTACAGCCTGATCTTTTACACCAGTCTCAAGTGAGGCTACGAAAGAAGGTACCTTCCCCGGAGAATTTCTGCTGGAGGTGTGGCCCATTCTTAGGATAAATATAGCTGAATGACTCCAACAGTTCTGTTCTACTAAGTTTAAAAAGCAATAGGTAAATTTCTGCAGAAAGTTCTTAAGTGAAATGCACTAAGGTGTAGTGTAGGATTATAAAACCAGATGCTGCATACATAGCATTCTGGACATCTTACAGCCCATATAGAGTCACTTGCTGAAAATCTGACTTAGAAAACTTAATGCTTTAACTGGAGCAATGCAAATTAATAGCATCCTTCATATGGAATCACGTGGGCTATTCTACATTTACCAATGTAAGACATCACTACAGTTTGCAATGTTCGCTGACTAATTTCATTGCATGCAAATAAATACGTGTAGTTGAGGTGCAAGAGACTTAATCAGTGTCTTGAACAGTCTTTCATCAATTCTCCAAGTCAGTAAGCCATACTGTCAATAACTTTGTCTTTTGTTTTTAATTCTGTATGCAGACAGGATCTATCAAGAATGCTAGCTAGAACTTAAGAGATGTCTAATGATTAAGTACCTAATTAATTTTTCTGTCCTCCCCAAACAAAACCCTTTAGGCAGCATATTGTATTGGACCTAAATATTACATAAGTATGAGGCTTAAGCTTTGTCCCAGATAATTAGATAAATGTAAGGAAAAAAAATGAGGAAAAAAAATATCCTGTCCAAGGAACATTAACACTCAGGAGGAAAAAAAAAAGCTTTTTCATATTACTGTGATTCTTTTAGTTATTATCATCATCTTCCTCTTCAATGGGTTCTCGTAGACCTTCGCTCTGACGACTTTTTCCAGTCATTTCTAATAAGGCCTGAGCCTCGGGATCTACATCCAGGATACTCTTCTTACCTTTTGTCTTCAAAACAAAATAAAATACAGTCAATTTAAAACGTCATTATGAATGAATCAGTATCAGGCTACAAGAAAGAGACATACTCAAAAGTCCACAAGTAATCTGGTTTGCAAGCTTGTCACAATGAAGCATATATACTTTCCAAGCAAGGCATTTAAGATTCACTGGGATACATCAAATGATTTTTATTGCTGCAGTTACACAGAATAGTCATAAACTTTTCCTAAGATGACAGTGAACTATTTCAAGTTTATTCAGGTTACAAAACAGCCAGAACATCCTGGTTAATCTGACCTCAGTTTGAAGTGCAGACATGAACTTTTTTATAATGAAGAGATTCAAGTACAAGTCACCATTTCTTGTAAACAATTTGTTCTGTTTCTATTTAGAGCTATGTGTCCCCTGAACAGACAGAGCACACAGATTTAGTATGAAAAGAAATAAAAATTTAAAAAAAAAACCAACACCAAAATGTGCAGACCTGACAGTTTAATAAAAGAAAAAAAATTACAGGGACAGAGAAGACTCGAAAGAGGTCTCCTACTCATTCCCAGAAATAAACCAGGTGTAGAAAGGCTAGCATAAATCTACTGACATAAATCTATTGTAAACAATAGTAAATGTAAAGTTACTGATAAAGAAATCTCTTGGGTTCTCTTCCTGAACTATAGATTAGGCTTTACTTGTGACCTTCCAGTGCATTCTTTCTGTTTTACAAGTGCTGGGTTTTAATGAGCCCCTCCAAGGAGGTTCCTTCTGGAGACCATTCCTCATTATCAGAAAGGCCTTTTGAAATGCAGAATAAAGTACAGCTCTTCTCACTCTATCATTTCATGGCTCCTGATGTTATTTCTTGTTGGCACCCTCAACAATTCCACTATTTTGCCATTTACTTGCTACAAAATATATGGCATCACAGGGCCAGTTAAAGAAAACATTATTCATTACAATGGAGAGACAGTGTTTAATCAGAAAACTGCAACTGCAATTTTTGCCTTTGCATCTCCCGTTCCAATCAGGACATAATTTCAAAGGTTCACCTACCCCTGCGCTTTCGGGGAGGTCTCCCACTGCCCAAACTTCCATGGCATCCAGTGTAAAATCCTCTTTAGCAGACAGCTGGGGACTGTTGTAGGTGGTACATCGAGGTTTTGCTTTACTGTGTCCCTTCCCGTAGTCACTGTCTATCCAGAGTCCAAAGTAACCATGTTGTCCACCCATACCCTGTGAACCAAAGCAGCATATGGAACACTTGCTGTACATGTAAAACAGACTGGGCAAGTTATGAAACCTAGAGCCTAAATTGCTATTTTCAGTATCTATGCCCCACTTCTATGGATAGGTGAAAAAGGGTATTCTGAGCAAACCTGGTCTTCTGTACCAAAACCCAGTGCTCCTGAAGACAAACAAGAATTTACCTAAGTGATACTGCCCTCCCTCTACACTCTACAGTATCCGCAAGCACTGCAGCTGCGTCTTGTGCCAGCAATTTAGCTCACTGGCTTTTGTTTATTGACTAACAAGCAGTTCCATTTTAAACAGGGTGAAAGTGCTCAGTTTTGCTGCTTCTTTTGCATTTAGAAAAGTAACTACAGAAACAAATAATGTAATTCGATGTTGTTTGCTTACTTTAGAGCAAGTTTACTCCAGACTGCGGCAATTCCGAAAGTTATGGGCACATAATGCCACAAGGCCGTAAGGCACTTTTCAAAATAGGCAATGTGTTGCACCTCTGTAGAAACTCCTCTGCATCTGGAGAGCTCATTTGGGGACCTGAATAAAAGGAGCTTCTGCCACTGTAATTACACAACAGCAGTAGCCTACATGCAACTCTTGTACTCTAATTCCGTTGGGCTTTCTCAGCCATCCATAATTTAAAAAGCAGTTAGCGTGGCAGTGAGAACAGCCAGTGGAAGGATCCTCAATTACAGAGATCAGCTAGCTTGTGCTGCTTCAATGATGTGGATACACGCAGTCAATTCTTCCAAACAGGGAGGACTGCTAGAAGGGCTTCCATGATAACCAAACTCGGCAAAAAGATTTCTTCCCACAACCTCTATAAATCTAACCTACATAAAGCCCACCCACTTGAGTCAGACACAAATAAATTCCATCTTAGTTGATTCAGTACTTCAATATACATATCAACTGTAAAGAAAAGTATAGACTCTTATCAGTACTGTAAGCGGTTCTCCATCGCTATCCATAGTTCACACTTCACACTGATGCTTTAATGCAAAAAAAGAAGAAAATCCTCCTACTAAAAGTGTGGCACAAATAGCACAGAGAATGGATGAAAACTTCCTCAGGGAATAAGAAGTGAAATAAATCTGCAGTAACAGAAGCAAAAAAAACACGAACACCAGCCACAAATCCAATTTCCAAATTGTCATTTCTTAATACTTACAAGTCCATTTGGCATTGTTTGTTGGCCATGGTTCAAATACATGTAGTGGTCATTATACCCTGTGTATGTGTACACAGCAAGAGAGGGGAAAACAGAAAACAGAAAGCATCTGTTGTCACCTGTAAACAGAAAAGCATCTGAGGTCAGACAACTGGCCAAGCAATAACTCACTGTATTGGTTTTGCATGGCAAGGGTTTGGTAGTGGGGCGGCTACAGAGGTGGCTTCTGTGAGAAGCTGCTAGAAGTTTCCCCTATGTCTGACAGAGCCAATGCCAGCCGGCTCCAAGATGGGCCCACCGCTGGCCAAGGCCGAGCCCCTCAGTGATGACAGTAGTACCTCTCTGATAACCTGTTTAAGAAGGGAAAAAAAAACCAACCCCAAAACACCAGGACACAAACTGCAGCTGGAGTGAAGAGTGGGAGTATGTGAGAGGAACGACTCTGCAGACACCAAGGTCAGTGCAGAAGGAGGGCAGGAGGTGCTCCAGGCGCCGGAGCAGAGATTCCCCTGCAGCCCCTGCTGAGGCAGCTGTGCCCCTGCACCCATGAAGGCCCACGGGGGAGCAGAGATCCACCTGCACCCGGGGAGGAGCCCACGCCGGAGCAGGGGGATGTGACCCTGTGGGAAGCCCACACAGGAGCAGGCTCCTGGCAGGAGCTGTGGAGAGAGGAGCCCAGGCTGGAGCAGGTTTGCTGGTAGGACTTGGGACCCTGTGGGGGACCCACGCTGCAGCAGTCTGCTCCTGAAGGACTGCACCCTGTGGAAGGGACCCACGCTGGAGCAGGGGAAGAGTGTGAGGAGTCCTCCCCTGAGGAGGAAGGAGCGACAGAGACAATGCGTGATGAACTGACTGCAATCCCCATTCCCCGTCCCCCTGCACTGCGCAGGGGGAGGAGGTAGAGAAAATCAGGAGTGAAGTTGAGCCTGGGAAGAAGGGAGGGGTGGGGGAAGGTGTTTTAACATTTGGGTTTATTTCTCATTACCCTACACATGTTCTCTTCCTCTCTCCTACTCCGTTTTGATTGGTAATAAATTAAACTGATTTTTCCCCAAGCTGAGTCTGTTTTGCCCGTGATGGTAATTGCTGAGTAATCTCCCTGTCCTTACTCGACCCATGAGCTTTTTCGTTATATTTTCTCTTCCCTGTCCAGTTGAGAAGGGGAGCGATAGAGCGGCTTTGCTGGGCACTTGGCATCCAGCCGGGGTCAACCCACCACACTTGCCTACAAACAGGACAAGAAAAAAAAAATTGAAGAACTCCAGCTGAATAAATCAAAGACAGTAGCTGCAATCTCAGAAAGCCAATACCTATCTCTCATCAAGATCTAGACCTATTGTTTATTCTCAATTAACTCTGTGCAGGGTCACAGAAATCAATGTGACTATACAGCTGTGACCAAGGGCAGAGTCAGAGGCATGACTAGTACATTACATGACTATGTAAGGGTACACTACATCACAGGCTTGCACTGTATCGTCTAAAACTGGCCAACTGCTAGACCCGTACAAACTGACAGGAGTGCAGACACCCTTAGTTCTCACTATATTCATATATAGATCAGTTTAGGGTCAATGATTTAGAGTACAATTTTCATTATGCCCAGTTTGGTATTCAGAGGGACCTGTGGTGTGATTGTCTACTATGTTACATGTGTTATTGTATCGTGAAAAAATACAAGGAAAGTGTTGTGTAATCAGTGTAACATAACATTATATGAACTAACTGAAGTGGTAATTATCAAATACTAATTAAGTATAGGAACTGAGTTTTTAATGTAGCAAAAGTGAGGATTCCCAAGCAGGACAGATTATCCAGAGCCTATAATTTTTTTTTGGCAAGCCATCACAACAGTTCTTTCCAAAGAGTTACAAAAAACCCCTCTCTTCTCCCCAGAGGTTTCGAGGGAACAAAAAGTTTAGTTTTTCCAAAGGACCCTTTTGCTGCTGGATTTTGAAAGGGAAACACAGACAGACAGTACACAAATGGCAACAGGAGGCTTAACCTGGTGTTTGGCTCAGCTGTTCTAAGATGGGAGATTGCCATCTGCTGGACATCTTACTTAAACGCTAATTCATCGTCTTGTGCTGTATTTCCCTCGGTTTTGTTTAATTTTCCACTTATGCAGCTACAGGGGTTGATAGATTTCACTGAAAAAAAACTTGTTCCATGATCAGTAAGTCCTGCAATTTTAAAAGTCTTATCAAATAACAGACAAACTATAAACATTAATCAGTAATATGCCTGACTGGGTAGAAAGGAGGAATAACTTTGCATGTATTTTATGCTTTTCAAAAATTAGTGTTATTTTTGTCACAGGAAAATACACTTGGAAGTACAAGAAATACTGCATGTCATGCCAGTAAAATGACAGTATCCATTAAGTGGACAGGATTCTTGTATCTGTAGAGAATAGGCAATGTTTACCAGAGCCATGAGATACCAGAAAAAGAAAAGTGAGTTTTACCTTGAAACTGTGGCTTCACCTCCCAGGAGTGAGATGCAAACCCGCCAAAGATATAACCATCTAAGTCCTTTAAGATCACTATGCAAGGACCTTTGTTCACTATATGCCCACATAACTGTGAAAAGCTTTCTCCATGAAGCGTAGAAGAAAATAAAAGCCGCCACTTGTGCTGTAGCTCTGCAGGCAGATGGGAGTTGATGTATATGATGGACGGGATGTCAAAGAGACTGACAAGTCCTCTTCCTTTGATGCCTTTGCAGACTGGAACCAGGTTGGCTATGTCTTTGGTTTGGTCTGGGAGAGAATGCAGAACATGGAGGCCTTGCCTGATAACAACACTGAGGAAAACTGAGATCTGTGGAACTCGGTACACCCAATCCTCAATGACACTTTGATCAAAATTTGTCTCCATCAGCTGAGGACCCACAGGTTTCGTCCCATCTAAATAATAACACACACAGGAACAGTAGTAAGCCTCCCAGTCTGTACTTTCCCTCTGGAAAACAGTCAGTTGACTTTTAAGTGTAAACTCAATATTCCATTATTTTAATGGACATGAAACCACACATGAAAGAAACCAGAGACAGTAAAGTCTTAACTACGTTAAGCAGATGCACCCACAGAACTGAGAAACATTTGCCTGTGACATCCATTGGTTGGGCTGTCATGATTAAGAAACGTGGACTCCTGGTTACAACATATGAGATGTTCTTTGCAAGACAGCAAAACCTATTATTAGAAGAGTGCAAAGGTAAACTTATGCTTTGCAGTCATAAATACATGCACATGCATCTAAATGTCTGTCACCTGCAAGTCAGGTATTTGTAAAACAGACATGTTCCATGAGAAATAGTTTTGCACGTCCGCTTAAACCAGGACTTCAAACCGAAGCTCTCCTGAATTTAGGGGAGAAAGGTGGTAAGGTAAAATAAATAAAATTCCCAAGTCATTTGCAAAGCACTAGGTTTGAAATACTGGTCTCATCATTTAAACTCAAAGATAGGATGCAAAGAGAAAATTCTTGTGAGATCAGTGAGTACATGAGCTCTGTGCCATTCTGGGATACACATTAGTGCTACTTACTTACCTGCAAGCTTCAATTCTGATAGCAGCTGAGAAGCCAGAGCCTTTATTCCACTTGCAGAATCCCTAGTATTCTCCAAAGTCCAGCCTTTCAGTTCCTTTCTGTAGCTCAGTACGTGGACTACAGACATGATCAGATGCTCTGTGAACTTAAAAGGTTAAAACATCACCATTTTGGCATTTCTTAAATAAAATTGCTAAGAGCTTCAAAAGACTTTCTGAAAATAAAGTCAAGTAGTACCGATACTGTAATCCCAATGGTAGAAACATCTCTTCTCATGACAAGTCAGAAATAACAGAAATGCTATTTCAGTGTCATAGGTCTTGAAAAGTATCCCTTTTCAAGACATTTTGTAAAGGTTACTTCACAAAGCATCTCCCTAAAATATGCCATGAAAGAGGTAGGGGAGAGCCAAATTTTGCAGCAGTAGGAGCTGCCAGTGAATTACTGTTTTGTGAGATCCCGCTCTTCCACCTTGCAAGCTATGTATTTGATTCACACATCTATCCTGCAACTAAAGCTCTAGAAAGCATTCTGCTCAGTTCCCAGAAGCACCAGCCACACCACAACCCTTGCTGGCTCTTCAATACAGCCAGTCTCTGCACCCTTCAGAGGGACCTTATGAACCATCAGACAAATCAGTCAGTGTACTCCCCAAAATCCAGATCCCGCTCCCAGAGTAGGCAAGTCAGCACGGAAAAGCCCACCACAGCTGAAACAGTCATCCCATATAACCTGGTTTGCCTACAGTGTTTGTTCCAGATCAGCAAGCCAGTGGTAAAGAGAGTAAAAAAATACAAAAGTCAGGAAACCCTGTTCTGAATCTTGTGCTCTAAAGATTATCTGCAAATTACCTACCCATCTCTGTTCTCTTATGGTCCCCCAACACACATTTAACTGCCTGTTTACCTCTTGGATTTGTTTGCCCTTCACAGGCCCTTCCGTCTTGGAGATCATTCTCATTATTATGGTAATCTTCTCATCTGCATTCCCTTTTAAGAGGTTTGACATAAAAATTACAAACTGCTCCTTAGCAATGTGTTCATTCAGCCCAGATGATTTCCCAGCCAGGTCAATACTTTTCATTCCATTGTATAACCGAACAGTCATTTGCTCTGGTAATGGCTCCCGCATATATGCCTACATTGAGAAAAAGAGCAAAGAACATGTTTTAAAAATGAAGAATAACTAATATATTCCAGCTAATCTGTGCTGAGATATACTGCTATGAATGAAGGATTTCAGTACCAAGTATCTACTATCAGCAACAAACTTCTGTCAAAGGACTGGTTTTCCAAGAGAAAAAAAAAAAAAATCTCTTTTTATTGGATCTCCTTTCCAATACAATTTAGTGATTTAAGTTGATACTGTTTTTCTATAAATCATAGAATCATAGAATTGTTTAGCTTGGAAAAGACCTTTAAGATCAATGCCACGGACTTAAAGAAAACAACACTGTACAGTGTTAACAGGATATTAGCAAAGGATTTCTGTATGATAACTGTTGTAAAAGTTTACAACTCTGCCAGTCCAACTTTTAAAATTGTGTTTTAACTCTGCTTTTGACAGTGGAGCTCACAGATACTTAAAAACAAAGAGAAAGTAAAGTTTTTTCCATATCTCAGTTTTGGCCTCAAGGCAATGCAGGCTACGTGTTTAACCCTACATGCACATGTAGGAGCAATTCTGAGAAGTTTCCCTCTGCGCAGCAACATCTAATTCAAGCACAGAACAAAATTGAGATAACCTGATTTTTATAAGGCTTCCCTGATGTTAAGACAGTTGAAATCAAAACTTATTCATCTAAACTGCATGACTGGCCCTTTGAATTGAGATCTAAGTGGTATACATCATCATGCATCACAACACTGTGGGAAAGAGCTGACTCTGGATTCAAGAAACTTTCACAGCGTTCAAGATAATTACACGGTTTAAAAATAAATCATTGAAAATACATCCATACGCTAGGACATGATTACAGTGTCTTCACTCCGCAAAGCGCTGTGCATAGATGCTGAACACCTGACTTGACTCTCATCTGCAGGGGTGTAGCCCAGTGGGGACTACGCTGAAATCAATGGAGCTCCACCTGCGTAAAAGCACTCCAGCTCTATTCAGTGGAGCTGCTGTTACCAATCTATTGCTGGCTCAATACCACTCCTGTTGAAGCCACCAGGGCCGTTCCTATTCGATGTTAATGGCTGTTGCTGTGCATACAGGGTGAGATCCAATATGCCAAGCTCTACCCTGCTTTGGTTGACGTCAGTGGTAAAACTCCCATTGATTTCAGAAGCAGAATTAGCAGCCGCAGTCTTGCACATTAGAGTGCTTCATATTGAGGGAGGGACAATCACAGGGGGTACAGCTGTCTTTAAGGGGCTTTCTAAAAGTGCTACATGAGCCTGAAGTGAGACAAGCAGCAGGGAACATAATTAAAAACACTACACTCAAGGGCTTTTTACTTCACCCTGCAGTACTACTTACCTACTCCCTATCCTTTCCCACCCACCACTAACTTTGTTGCACCGTTTTGTTATGCTTATAGCTATTCCAGTGAGTAGACCTGGGGTGCAAAAAAGGAGGACTGTAAAAAGGGAATCTTTAATAAACATCTAACAAACTCACACCTCTGACAGTTTAGAATCCTTGTCTTAAACAGCTTCAAGAAAGTATCTAGAGATACCCGCTCTATCTCCTTTCCAAGCTATGCGGTGCAGCCTGCTCTGGTCCAGAAGCCGTGTAGTTTCCTTCTGGTAAAGCACTGAGCCTAAGCAGCGTACATGAGGTTATGCTTGGGGCCTCACCAATGGTACCAGACTGTTGCTAGATCAGATCTGCCACGTATCAATCTAGCTCAGGCAACCTACGAGGCAGGCATGCCATTGCAACAGTCCCTGCACCAAGGAATTAGGCACCTACAGGCAGTCTTTCAAAAGATTTTAAGTTGGCAAATGAAAAGGCAGGAAGGGAAAAGACAAACGTTCATCAAACCTCACACTGATCTAGGGGCAAAGCTAGAAAGAGAACTTCTTCTAGGTCCCAATCAAGTAACAGACACCAAGGACCACGTTCTTGGTCGTATTAGGGTTGAAAGGCTAGGCAGCAGCAACGCTGCTTCCAAACTGGTGATAGCTCATAAACAACCAGCCTGGAGGAAGGCTAAAGCAGGTCTGTATGCAGATGCCCATTGCTAAATACCTGAAAATACCCTGCTGCTTTCCCGGGGTTTTAATTTGATTCCATTAACTCTGTAGCGTATATAAAAATGCACTTTTAATGCTACTTTCATTTGGCCACTTGGTTCCTGCCTAACTGAAGCTATCAGGTATTGCAACGAATCATTTTCCTCATCTTTCTTGATTAGAAAATGAATGCAAAGTTAATCAGAAAGCATAATTTATGTTAATTAGCTAAAACAGGGAGCCACAGCTTAATCAAGCAAAATTGAATCCTCTCCTTTTAGTGCAAGTGAAAAGATTAGAGACTGTGATGCAGTTGAGGGAGAAAGATATAACCAGATACAAACTGACTTTGTGACAGCTTCTCAAGAAAATCTGTAAATAATCACACACTACAGACTCCAGGGGGAATAATATGCTTCCCGTTTTTCAGGTTTCTGTAAAAATATTTTCGTATGTCCCAACTTACTTCAGAATCAGGAAAGCTGCATATTGACCCAACAGTGCAACATAAGAGATAAATACAAACTTGAAATTCACTACTCATGTTAAACTGTAAGAAAAAGTTAACTATCCATCCTGCCCCAAAACATTACTAAATTGAGATGAGCAATCCTTAAACAGTAACTATTGCCACATCCTTAGTTTCTTTCTGGAATTACATTCAATGGACTACATCCCAGATATATCAGGAATAATAGACTGTCTTGCCTGTAGTGCTGCCAGAGTCACAGTTTTCTTTGTAGCTTTGCCATTTTTTGCTCCAGCTGAGCCACTTGATCCTGATAGGGTATCAAATACTCCATCAATGTCAGACTGCTCCTCAGGAAGAAATCTGGAAAGGTGATTCTGATAGGCATTGCTTTCTGCATTTCCCATCTTTTCAACCTGAAGCAAAGGAAAAGGAATTAAAAAAAAAAAACAGTAAACACAGAAAGGTATCACAATAGCGTGAAAGACACACCAGACTAACATACCAGTGCAAGTTTTAGAAGAGAAGCAAATTACTAGCCTTCCAGGAAACTATTATTAAAAGTACTGTTTAGTCTCTGTAGTCACAGAGACTTAGTGAACTTGAAGAACACCCGTGAACAGTAACCACGCTTTAAAAAATGACAATCTGTCAGCTCTTTGCTAAGACCACCCTGCCTACCAATTCAAACCTCATACAAGTCGTATCAAATGGAAAAACCAATATGACTTAATGATTAAATTAGCTTGTACAAAATGACCACGAGTCTGTCAGCTGGAATACATCAATAACATGAAGGTAATAGCCTGATTATGGATTATTTATGACAGATTATGCTACATCTTTCTGAGGCATTAATGGACTGAAGCTAAGTCTGCCAATAATATGTGGCACTAAAACACCATCCCTGTAAAGTCTCTGAAGATGACATGAGAATGTTTTATTAAGGATGCAATACAAAAATCATTCAAAAAGCTGCCAAGAAACACAGTAACAAAAACTGTTAGGAAGATGACTCAAGACCCATCAAAAACACACAGCTTCATACAAAGACAATAAATTGTTGAGAGCTGGTACCCACAGACTTAAGGTTGGGGGGGTGGTTTGGGGTTTATTTGTTTGTTTGTTTTACACATTTAATGGTACAACTACAATTTCTCTCGCTGCCCCAGGATTCACTTGTATTACAGAGACTAATTTTTTAGTGCTGTCTGGGCCACATGCCCTGGCTTTCTCCCTGGAGCAGCACAGCACAGACCTAACAGTGCCACAGTAGGGCCTGAAATCCCAAATTCCACCATGACCGCAATGACAGTCACCACTGGAAACAGCCTTCCCACCTGTCTGGGGTAGACACACTCCTGGGGTGGCAATATAAAAAAAGATGAGAAGCGGAATAAAACATCATCTTGTGGTTTTCTTTCCACAAATTCCACGTCCTTTCTGGCACCTCACTTTTGGTTTGGGATTCGCAGTTCCACAGAAATCTCTTTTTGGAGACAAGCCTGCCATGCAGCCCTTCAGCGGCCTCAGAAGGACTCCTTGTTTACCCTAATCCAATCTTTCTGTCGTTAACTGATGTTGTCTTTGATAAACAACCGTACATAAGAGGCTGGGTTGGGCTGCTTTACCTTCACTGAACAGTACAGGCCCAAAAGCCTTGCTTGCCTGTGCGGAAGATGGCGATCGTGAGGTAAACACCAAAGGGTTAACGGAAACGACTGCAACCTGCAAGACAAACTGTGAAGACATTACCACTTTAAGCAGCGAAGGGCTGGAGGAAGGGGGCCCTTGGCCGCTGCCCCTCCGCCCGGGGAAGCACAGGCCGGGGGGGGCTCCTGACCGGGCTCTCCCCGGCAGCGGGGCCGAGGCCCGGCGCCACGCTCCCCGCACCGGCGCCAAGGCGGGATCGGTACAGGGCCGGGCAAAAGGCTCCGCGGTTTGCCATTTTAATTCCCGGTATGCTTAGTTCGTCCCTCCCCACCCGGCTGGCAACAGCCCCGGCATGTCCCGTCCCCCGCCCCTCCCATGCCAGCGATGGGCGTGAGGCGAGAGACCCCTGCTCCGGGGGGGCACAGCGGGCCCCCCCCCCCGCTTACCGGCAGGGCACCCCCGGCCCCTCTCCGCCCCCCGGGATCGGCCCATGGGTTTTACACACGCCCCGGCGGACGGGGCCGGGGCCCTGCGGCGCCTGCAGGCCGCCCGGCTGGGGCGGAGCGCGGCGGGGGCGGGCGCTGGGCCGCGGCGGGGATGGCGGCGGGGAGGGACCGGCGCCCGGGGCCCCGCGACGCCGAGGGGAGAGGCGGGCGGCGCCGGAGCCCGCTATGGAAAGCGGTGAGGGGGCGGCCTGTGAGCTCCGGAGCTGGGCGAGGCTGCGGCGGCCCTGCTCCCTGTGGCGGCCCTGCTCCCTGAGGGGACCCTACTCCCTGAGGGGCCTCTCCTCCCTGAGGGGTCCCGTCTCCCTGAGGGGTCCCGTCTCCCTGAGGGGACCCTCCTCCCTGAGGGGTCTCTCCTCCCTGAGGGGACCCTCCTCCCTGAAGTGGTCCTCCTCCCTGAAGTGGTCCTCCTCCCTGAGGGGGCCCTCCTCCCTGAGGGGGCCCTCCTCCCTGAGGCGGCCCTCCTCCCTGAGGCGGCCCTCCTCCCTGAGGGGTCTCTCCTCCCTGAGGGGACCCTCCTCCCTGAAGTGGTCCTCCTCCCTGAAGTGGTCCTCCTCCCTGAGGGGTCTCTCCTCCCTGAGGGGGCCCTCCTCCCTGAGGGGTCTCTCCTCCCTGAGGGGTCTCTACTCCCTGAGGGGGCCCTCCTCCCTGAGGGGACCCTCCTCCCTGAGGGGACCCTCCTCCCTGAGGCGGCCCTCCTCCCTGAGGGGGTCCCTCCTCCCTGAGGCAGCCCTTCTCCCTGAGACCCCCCTTCTCCCTAAGACCCCCTGGCCCTAAAATGTGGTTCAAAAAGAAGGTGCGCATGCAGAGTTGTAGCTGGGGCAGGCCGACCACCCCCGGCAGCCCCTGTCAGAGAGAGCCGAAGTGCCTGTGTGCCCAGTGCTCAAGCGGTTTTAGAAGTGCCGGGGCAGGTCCCAGAAGGGTCTCTGGGAGAAGGCTTGCTGGCCCTGATCTGTGCTGGAAACAGCTCTTGGCTTTTGGGAAGGCAAAAGATGTGTGTGCCTGTGTGTAATACATACACACACACACATATGTAATTTGCAAGGTATACAGTCAGGCTCTGGGGAATTTCCATTGCAATAGGGCGTGGAGAGAAAACACAAAAACTTCTTAATGAATAGGTTAAACTTCTGTCTCATGGCTGGCAAAATCACACCAGTCTGTAGACTGAGAAGTAATAACGCTGTACAAGGGCTGAGGGACAAATGCAAGGTTATGGGGACAGCGCTTAGGGATCAGCCATGCCTTCACAGACATGAATACTTAAGAGAAAAATTATAGCCTCAGTCGTTGCAAAACTGGTCCCAGAACTCGTTTTTTTCAGATCAACAACTTTCCATCTCAGTTACGTTACTCAGCAGCACTCCCCTTGTACTTTCAGCCACAGGGTTTGGTTCCTGTAATATATCAAGGCCTTTGCCTTCATATCAGCGATGCCTCGTTTGTCCCTGGTTCGTCTAACTCTGGTTGGTTTCTTTGCAGCCAGACACAGCTCAGAATGAAGCCTCCTTCCAGCCAAGGGGTAGACGTGCAGAGTCTCACAAAGCTGATGTTGTTTGCATTCCTGCAAACCAGATACCATGGAAGAGGTTAGCAGCTTTGGCATTTAACTTTAAATAATAGTCTGATCAGTGTGTTTTCAACAGAAAACATCTATGTTCCTTTACACGTACAAAAGAAAGAAAATTATCTGTACTAACTATGGCAGAAGTCACATGTTTTTGTTCTTTTGCACCAAGTAAAAATCCTGATAAAATTAAGTTCCAAAAATACCCGTGTTTTGGTTTTTTTTTTTTAATCTTCCTTGTATGGGAAACTTCATAAAAACCTGTAGAATATTCTTCTTGGTGCCAGCTCAGAGTTAGAAACACATTGACCAGAATTCCAAGATGGTCACGTTTGAATAAATGGATACCGATTCAAGTTTGTTATGGTCATCGCTAGAGCCACAGAAGTTACCGAGCTTGTATCAGCAGCATCAGGACATAGGAAGCAAAACCTGATGAAATGAATGGGAAGTTCATGTAATATAAGCGCAAATCCAGCAAAGCTCACCTGGAAACTGCTTGAGACTTGCTTGTCCACACGGTGGCATCGTATGTTTAGCAAGTTAGCTGTGTAGCCTACGCTGAGTGCTTCAAAACTGTTCAAAGTGTGTGTAGATTCCCACATTTATAGACTGCATGTCTGTAGAAGTAAAAGCTCCTGTAAGGAATTATTTTTATCTCTTTCCCATTAAGTCTGCAAACATAATACGGACCATGAGGACAAAACTCTGTTCCTGGTGAAGCTCCCTCCCTGGGCTACGTAAGCGGGTCCTGGAAAAAGTCTGCTGTGATGGTTTGGTTTATATCAGTATTAATGAATTTCCACTTGATGCCTAAGGAGAAAAATGAAACATACAGAATAAGAAAAACAAAGCTTTTGAATTCAAGTTAGGGTTTTCTCCTTTAAGTTATTTTTCAAGGCTAATGTTTCTGTGGACGTATTTTTTCACATGCAAATAGATTTTTTTTTTTTTTTTAAAGGGTTGCATTTCGTATTGTAGCTCTGTCTGTAGGATATCTTTTCAGCCTGGAAATACAGGACTAGAGATTTTAGTCTAACTGACTTTGTGCTAAGACAGACTGCCAGCCAGCTAAGACTGACTGACCAGTACCATCTTCACAAATGTACAGCGACTTCGTGACCTCTCTTCTCTAACTATTGAGCTCAGAACCAGTCAAAAGCTACTGAAGGGTACCTGGCCTTCCGTAGCTCCAAGCAGCCGCTTTTGCAAAGAAGATGTGTGCTGCTTTGCCTTCTTTAATTCAATTCGTGCCCATTTGTAAGGGAGGTGACTCTACGAACTGTGGGTTTATTTGCGCTGCCTGTCAATCTAAACTGAGCTTCCTGCTGCTACTGGATGGCATTTTGTCAATTGCCTATAACACTAGGCTGTAATCTGCAGGGTAGACATACTCTTAAAGCCGCAAGATACTAACACTAAATCGCACGGATTATGCTCCCGCTGTGGGGGAATTTCCAGGTCACAGGCTAACGTTCTTTCATAGCCTTTTAGCACTGAGAGTGTATAAAGTCAAGCTAGAAACCTGGTCCCTAAGGGTAATAGTTTGCAGCACTCTTTAAATGACTAGTTACTTCCTCACTTGTATTTTCAGATGCTCTAGCTGAGCTAGCTAGGTGTCAAGTCACTTAGTTGCTGCCAGTAAGAAAGAGAGAATACACTAACAAGCCTTTTAAGGACATTCGAGAGTATACTGGTATATAAAAAGAGGAAGAAGACATAAGAGGGTTCTTGAAACAATTGTGGCTAATTTTGTGAACTAGTGATAGATGTGTATTTGTTTGCAGTGTGAAAAAACAAACCCACAAAACCCCAAACTATTTTATTTCAAACACTGTATACTTCTGACTTGCATAAAATGGAGTAGGTTTGGTTTTATTGGTTTGCAAAGACTATAGAAAATCTAAATGCCTTAGTTCCAGGTATTTCTAATAATACTCTCTTGCAGTTAAAGGCAATTGTTGCAAGGTAATGACCTAGAATGTAAATGATGAGCTGGGCAGCTGTGTGTTTTTATTGAGCACATCTGTTTTACCTAGATTATCTTTTAGTTTCTTTAAAATTATTTTTTTCCTATCTTGAGTTAGAACAGAGAGGAATTTTGCTGCTCATCAGTCTTGTATACATATGTTAAGGTTGTTACCCTCTGGTGGCAGTGATGCAGAGAATCGTTCTGATTCGCCTTTGATATGATACATACCTTCCACTGTGTTCTTATTAAAGGCCAGCTGAGAATGGGATGGCTTTGTGCCAAAGACTAGGCAGACAGAGAGATACAGACGATTTCTGTTCCAAAGAGCTTATAATTAGCTGCATTCATACATGCATTGAGCACAAAACCAGGCCTCTCAGGCCACAGGCATCAGAGAATTTTGTGAACTCCAAAGAATGGTGATATCACATCAGTGGCACTTTTCAGCAGGGTATTTTGGGGGTATATTCCCCTTTTGGGAAGGGGAGATTGGGACTATACTTCTGAACAAGCCATTGGGCTTCAAAACTTTCTTCCAGCCCATGGTCTAAATAAGCAGTATTTTAAGTCACATGGAGGGAACACATTTGATACTTTTAACTTCCCAGTTATTACTCAGCATTTTAGTTACATTATATTGCAGAACTCTGGCCTTTGCAAAAGAAGTCAAACATGACCAAACATGTGAAAACAATGGAGCTAAATTATAAAAGATCCATGTTCATATTTTAGGGTCTAGTGAACATGAAAGGCATTGTACCTCTTTTTAATACCATTAGGCTCTATGTTACCTGTTTTGACTGTAGACTTGAATTTTTACAAGCCGCCTACAGTCACGGTAACTGAAATCCTGCAAAAAAATGTTGATATTTGATGAAACTACTTGTAGGCTCAGCCCATCGATCATCTTGTAGTGTGACCTCAGCACAAAATGCCTTTGACTTTAAAAGGTATAGTCCAAACCTACACACCGATGCCCTTTTATATACGTATTACTCATCTCTGCATTTAATTGGCTGCTGTGACAGCTATAACCTTGCAGTTACCTACCTGATTTGTCTTTTGGTTTTTTATGGCATTGCCATATATGGCTAAAAGAAAAGAGTCTGACTGTAATCAGAACTGCATCCTTAGGTAGTCACAAAGGAAGTCCTGGGTTTTGCAAGTCTTTGCACTTCCCTTTACAAAAACCTCTGCCTGCTAGTAACCAACTGCTTTCTATAAAAGGAGAAAGAAAGGGTGCAGTGAAGAGGTGAATCTGATTATGGGTAAAGATGGTAATATGTGGTATCTTAGAAAATGTACTTACAGGTAGGATAAAAGCCTCTTGTCATAGCCTATTAGCTAAGAGGAGACATGTTGTCGCCAAGATGCCAGACTCTATGTCTACAGCAAAACTGCAATGCCTAACTTTACTAAATTAAATTGTAGTATGTCTTGCATGTATATAGATCATAAAGATTACTTTGGGCTGTAGACTAGATCCTGGTATCTGGAAGAAATCCATGACCCATAGTGAGGGGAGAATACGAATATGAAGTTCTCCTAGGCTGCCCTAGCCTTGTCATCCTTGAAGTAATGTAGCATGTGTTTTGAGTGAGGGTTGGATCCAGAGATCCGTTCCATCCTGTATTATTCTGTGATTCAGAGCTGTTTCATGGGAAGAGCTGGGTGGAATTATTGCGTGGCTAGATCAAATAGTCAAAAGGTGGGATAATTTATGTGCAAAAACATTCTAGGGCTTATGTATGAGCACTAATGAGGATATGAGATGTTGACCATGCTGCCTCCTGGACTCCACAGAACTGAAAGAAATGAAAAACAAACCTCTCTGGAGTGAGGAGAAGAGACACTTTCATGGCTTCCACTTTGGGAGAATTTGGAGGAAGAAATTACTCTTTTGTTATCCAGATTTTCTTTATTAAAAATGCTGCAAATTATCAGTTAGCCTAAATACATGTATAGTTTAACAATCAAAAATGTTGAACTAAGACTTACTTTGTTGGTCTTAGAAGAGATTTACATAAAGAAAATGCTGATTCCAATGTCTTTTACAAGTCAGCTTGCTTTCAATTTATTGAATGTAGGAAACACAAGGCAGCTGAAATATGAGAGAATATGGTTTGGGTCAGATGTTCACCAGATATACACCTACAGTACAGCTGTTTATATAGCTGCTCCTGCTGTGCATACAACTGTGATTGTTCATGCAACTGAGACATACGATTGTGCATCAAAGTGGAAGAATACCCATCGACATCTGGGATTGTTTAGCCTGGAGATGAGGAGGCTGAGGGGAGACCTTATCGCTCTCTACAACTACCTGAAAGGAGGTTGTAGTGAGGTGGGTGTTGGTCTCTTCTCCCACGTAGTTAGTGATAGGACGAGAGGAAATGGGCTCAAGCTGCGCCAGGGGAGGTTTAGGTTGAATATTAGGAAAAATTTCTTCACGGAAAGGGTAGTCAAGCATTAGAACAGGCTGCCCAGAGAGGTGGTGGAGTCACCATCCCTGGAAGTGTTCAAAAAACGGGTAGATGTGGCACTTCGGGACATGGTTGAGTCTAGCCTACCCTTGATTGGTTTAGTGTGGACTTGGTAGTGTAGGTTAATGGTTGGACTGGATGATCTTAAAGGTCTTTTCCAACCTAAACGATTCTATGATTCTATGACTTCAGACTGAAGGGGGATTCACTTGGCAGTGAGAATTTAGCCAGGATACATGTCTGAAGTCCTCTCCACTTCTGCAGGCTGTGTGGTGGAAACTAGAAGGCTTTCATGTGCCCCAGGTGTCAGGCACGTGCTTCTCTGAAGCTGTGCCTGTTGAAACCGAGAGAGTTCGTTCCTGGTTCATCCAGTGATAAGATTAGCTGACAAGCTGACCTGAGCTCTGGCACTTCCCAGTTTTGGGATGCTTAAGCTGGCCATTTTAACATGCTTTTAACGTAGTTTGATGTACAGCACTTTTAACTTATTTCATAACAAGGCCTAAGGCCCAGGTTGGAGTATGAGATCTTTTACTTTAAGAAACCATCTGCTATAATCTTCATATAAACTAAAGTAAATTTAACAAGGCAAATAATCCTTAACAAGGGAACCTTCTCCATGAAATATGCAATCTCTGATGTTTAGAAACTGTACACAACCACTTCTGTTTATTTTCTGCTTAGCCCAGACCTAGTTTTAATTAAATACGCCAGATTACTTACTGCATTACCGAACTCTCTTGTATTGTTTGCGAAGGTTTGTAATCTGTGTTTAGGACAAACTGTAGAGGAGTAGAGCAAGTCTGTAACTGACTAAAGGGGTCAAATGGGAGAATTCTGCCTCTCACCGAATATCAACAGTCCTTGGTTTTGTTTCTGTTTTGTTTTGGTTTTTAAAAAGGCTGCTGTCCATGAAGGAATTTTAGAATTTGTGCAGGGTATTTGTTCTAATAAGGAAGTTTTCCATAGAGTCTGACAATTCATAGCTTTAGCTGTTTCCATATATAGCACTTCAGGATGAAAAGCAGAGGATCCTTGTGCTCCGGATGGAAACAGAAGGTCTCATTTCCTTAGAGCACAGCCTGCATTTCATCTATTTCAATTGTAATGTGGGCAAGACTATGCATAGTAGCACTCTGGCCCAGATTTTTTTAACTGGATATGAACATAGATAGTCTCACAGTGTGCTATCACAATTGTGTTCTTGTGGTCAGACTGTTTGGTCTACCGATCCAAAACCCTGGAAGTGTTAACACCAGCAAAGACAATAAGGTGGAAATACAGTGAAAAAAAATCAAGCAGTTTTAGAGCATTGTATCTGGCAAACAAAAAAGTGTTTGAGTAGGAGATGGGAAAATCTCGGTAACATTCCTGAACTCATTTTCACCCTTGTTCACCTCTAATGCATACAGACTCTCTCTCTTTCTCCAAACAGTGGGAGAAAACCCCTTACAAACATCTTAGATTTGTAGTTACTAGTGAAGGAAGTCTTTTTCAGCAGGACAGCTGTGTTTCTTGGCACGGTACAGTATTTACACCCACCATGTAACAAGAAACCGGGGTTTTGTCATCTGCTGTATGGTGAACTCTTAGGTTTTGAAAAGAAGGGATAGAAACATGATCAGGGCTTGTGTGATTTTAAGAGCCAGTAAGTAAACTAATAAATTTCTTGCAATTTTAGGGTGTTTGTGCAACTAGAATTGCACTGCTTTAATTGTTACTTGCAGCTTGTTTTCCCGTACCACTAGTGTCTTCCTTACCACCTGGGCTGGATTTTATCTATTAATTTTCTTTTTGTGCAGTGCAGTTTATTTTTCAACGTAGCTCATCTTTTTGACCGCTTCCCATATTTCTGTCCAGGTTAAGTGGAGTGTGTCTGTCGGAGTCTGAAGTCCTTGGCTTACCTTTCACTGAGTAAACAAGTGCCCACGATGGGATGGTTATTGCCCAAAGCAATACTTGCCAAACCGGAGCAGATTATGGGAGCTTCCAGTTGTTGCTGACTGCTCAGTGCTGGGATCTCTGCTTCCAGAGTATCTGGTAAAAGATGAGACACCAGATTAAAGTGCGAGAGATGAAGCTGTTCCTGCCTCATGCCTTTCCCAGAGGTTGCTGCCTCCATGGCTGCAACAATAGTATGCATCCACGTCCCTATATGTTTCAGCATTGCCAGATTACTCCAATCAGTTATAGGGGTTTTTTTCAGAACTTTGCACTATAAAAGCCTGGTTCTGGAGCAGCTTCTTGTGTGGTCCAGCTGTCCTGGCTACCAGAGCTATAGGCTCTGGGAGGAAGGTGGGGCAGTAAATTGCTTCCATCTCTTTGTTTATCCCATGTGTGCGTAGTCTAGTACCTTCACAAAACAAGTGTGGCAGATCCGTGTCTCATGGATGCTTTCCAGAGCAGAACATACCAGCTTTTTCTTTATTTTCTGTTTTTAAGTTGTACTTTATTACATTAAAGTGATATCATCATTAACAACAAATGGTCTTAAACTGTAAATCCAACTATTCTCCACGGTATAATGAGCTGTCTTGAAGCTCAGAGTGGCTTTTTACAGCTTGGGCCCTATTATACATTACACAAGCAAGAGGATAACATGTGCTTTTATACTGAGTGAGGTACCAGTGAGATCAAGATCGTAACAGAAAGCTGTGATAGCTTTGAAGGGCTGCCGTGTAAGTCATCTGCTGCTACAGCTGACTCAGAGCGTGCGTGTCCCCAGACAGGGCTCAAGTTGCAGTTAAACGCAGTGATTTCCAACATTAAACGGGACGTACATCACAGATCAGAGTCCAAACCAACAAGCTCTGCCAGGCCTTTAGGCTGGGCTCCCTGCTGGCAGCTTATGTGGGGAAGAGGAGACTCAAGGTGGGGGTGGAAAGGCGGCGAGGTGGTGAAACACTCGCTCTGTGCGAATGGTTGGGGGACACTGGGGAATTCAAATCAGCTCCTGAACTAAGAGGTGGGAAAATTCTGAGTGAAAACACTTTTTTTTTTCACGGTCTGTCCTTGTCTTGCTGTATGGCCTCAGGCAGGTTAGTTGTTCTCTTGTACATCTCCTCTAGCTCATGGAGTCTTGCTGCAGAGGTTGTCCATACAAGTATTGAAAGCATACAGAGCGTAATGGCCCTGACTTTCCTCGAGTGCTGTAGCAATATGCTTTCTAACAACACAGGGAAAAAATAGCATTGTTGTTACAAGTACCCCTGGAGCCCCCTTTTGCTCTCACGCTGCAGAAGGAACCCCGCTCCCTCAGGTACCTCCTTTCAGAGCCAGCGCACCGGCCAAGCGGTGGAGTTGCGCAGAACAAAACGTGTTGGTTCCAGTGCCTTGAGGTACACCAAAAACCCCCTTGCGCTCAAAAGCAGCCACACGGCTGGCAGGAGCGAGAGGCCACCACCCAAACTGTGTGCCACACGGTACCTTGTGCCACTCACAAAGAGCAGGCTGTTTCTATGGCTACTATTGCCTTTCTCTCAAACACATTTGCCATTGGTTCTGATGAGATCACGTTGTATTATAGCAAATAATTACTCACGTACTGCTTTACACTGCAGCGTTTGTTGAGCTAGTAAATATCTGACTTCCTATAATAAAGACATTTTCCACTTAATATTTTGCTATAAATGGATACGATTTTCCTGATCTCTGATTTATAAATGCACCCAGTTTGGCCTTGAAAACCCTTGTTCTGGTTTCCATGACAACAGGTCTGATTTTTGAGGCTATTTCTTCCCCTTCCTTCATCTTGGGTGGGAAAGAGTTGCTGTCCCTTTCCAGTAACAGTGCGATGGGCTAGCAAAATGATTGCCTTGAAGGAAAATCTGCAGACCTGAAACCAGAAACTTCAGCCAGTTGTTTGAAACATGAGTGAGAAATGCATGAGATGAATAGCACAGCAAACTTAGCACGGGCTTGAGTCAGATTTTTTGTACACAGAAAGCCGAGTGCATGTGTAACCCCAGGAAATGTAGTCATATACCACACTGTTATGTACTTACCAGACTGATCTGGTAGTCCTGAATAACACTGTGTTGCACGTAGGACAATAACCAAACAAAGAGGATCTAGCCAGTCTGTTCATATGGTAACTTTATAGATGAATTAGTACTGAATGTACTTTATTGTTTGAAACAGACTCACTATCTACATTTTTTCCCCCCAGTAGATCCCTTTTTCAGTAATGGGCTGCTAGGACTGTCTCCATATATCATTCACGGGTCAGCCATATTCTTTCAATGTGAAACCGTGCATTTGAGTCTGTGGGTAGTAAGGGCATCCTAAATAATCCACAGCTGCTTTGCAAGGATCTTTCTAGTGGTTTTTTGCACTTTTAACGTTTCCAGGAAAAATGAAGATAGACAGCTGCTGGTACTCCATGGTACAAGGGTTTAGTAACTGCTGTTCTACAATGATAAAGAGGTGGTTTTTGCAAACTCCTCAGAAAATCCCTGGAGAGGGTCTTGGTTCCCTTTTCCTGCAGAGAAGAATCACAATGTACCTACGTCTGTGGGCAATAAGTGCCTTCAAATGTGCAGTGCACTGAGGTTGCAGATGAAATGTTTGTCTTTTGCTTACCATAGAGGAGTTCTTAATTTATGTGAGTAAAAGATGTTATGGAACCATAATGTCTAAAGTATCATTGTATTATGGCATTATAATCTCATTTGCATTTGAGCTGGGAGCAGCATGATAAATCACCTAGCCATTCCTTAAACTGGTACAGGGTTGCTCCAAGTGTTTAATCCGAATGCTGGAATTCCCAGCCCATCTTTTGGAGCAGCAGATTCAAGCGTAGGTTAGGTATTCTCCATTAAGACAGAATGCAGAAATATCTCCTTTAGGCAGTTTTATCCATACTATTGTACCCTGTGCAAAGAGACATATCTGTAATTTACATTAGAGGCTAACCTTTGAATCCTAAACAAATAACACGTAGTCCCTAACTATGCAATACCTAATGCATCTCGTGGTAGGATGAGATTGCCGACCATACATAAGCATCATTGAAAGCCAAGCACACTTAAGAGTCAATCAATATCAGACACAACACAAAAGTGATTTAGCGATTGCCTTAAATAACCGTGCACAGGTTTTCCCTTTTGAGATGACTAAAACATGATGATCAGCTTGCCGTAACAGCAAGTCCCTTGGTGAGAATGAAGTCATCGCAGTACAATTTCTAGCTGCACAGCCAACTAGAAACAATATAAACATGCTTGTTTTCTGTGTCCTACTGTTACATGTAGGGGATTAAAAAAGTGAGTCATTTGCTGGAAAACATGCTGTTCCTGTGGCAGCAAGACGACTTAAGAAAGCTCTTGCGTTCTGTAAAGGCTAATTATAAGACCGGCGAGTGATAAATTTTTGCTTTGACTAAAGTAAGTTCATAGAAAGTAGACACAATTGAAAACAGTGAAACCTACGCAATTGCATATTGCACTTTTAACTTTTCAGATATCAACTTTTCCTTCTCTAAATTGCTGTTACACTTAGAACACTGTCATGGTTTTATAACTCAGGGCATTGGAAATGACATGATTTTTACATGTTTGGGTTTGTCTTCATTTCTTGAGGTACAACTTCATGCGATATTGCACCCCGCAGAAGTATCGTGTTGAATTTCTAAATTTTGTTTGTGGCACTGTCTGAAAATTCCTCCAAATAGTTAACTGATTCCTGCTTTTCACGTAGCACAGGGCAAGTTTAGAGGAAATAAATGTAACATGAGTTAGTCATCCTTAAAAAATCTTAAACCAGGGAGCCCTACATTAACAGCAGGCTGATAATAAGCTCTGCAGTGCTATCTCCAGTAAGGCTTTTCTCATGACTTGGAATAAATTTACGAGCTGTCATTTATTTGTTTGTTTGCTTTTTCTCAGTGGGAGAATTTACTGTCTGGTTGCTGAAATATCACTTATTTTTGTAAAATTGAATAGTACTGTCTTAGGATCATGCACATAGAAGCTAACGTAATTTGAGTCATGGCAAAAATTAGTAAGATACCAGCTCTGTTAAGACATCTGCGATATGTACTTTTTTTGTGCTGGAGGATAACTCTTATGTTAGAAGAACAGCAAATAATGGGGTTAAAAAGAACAAGCAGACTTGATCTAACCCTGTTATCTTTTATTTTTGCAGGCTTCTGCTGTCAGACCATCTGCAGCTCTTGTCGGTTAACCACTGATCTGACCTCTGAGAGGTAGAAACCCATTCTGTTCCCTAGCTGGTCATTCAAGTCTTTTTATTCTAGCATTTAAATTGGATTTTATTCAATTTTATCTAAATCCATTATATCAACACTTAATGAACAGAAGCCCTCCCAGTCTGCTTTGTGGCATCCCATTGTATACCAGCATTTTATTCTTTTTTGTGTCCTATACATATTCATTTCCCTTAATCTTTCATGCTAATCTGTGTTTCCCTTTCCCATTCTTTTTCTCTTCTTGATTATTATTAAATGCCTGGATGATACTTAAATTCAGAAAAGCCCTGAGAAACATCACATACTGGAGGAGAACACAATAGTTTATGTTTTAAAAGCCCTGAGCATGGTAATATCTGCTTTTTAGGCTGTGGGGCTGTTCTGGCCACCTCTCAGAAAAAATAGATCTCTTGAGAGAAAAAGATTTATGTTGCTGATGGTGTTTTGATTTTGAACTTTGTTACTGAAATTGGAGGTTCAGAAATGAATCCTATCTTCTCTCTGGTTCATCTCTGCCCTGACATGATAATGGGTCACTTGGAACAATCAGCTGGTTTCATTAATTATTAATGCTAACACATGGCAAAAGCAATTTGGAGGTTCGTTGGATGTGTGGGGGTCGTTGATGGAAATGTGTAGGGGGCAATTATCAATCTGAAAATAAATGAGAGTGGCAAAAAAGAGGAGGGGAAATCAGCAGAAGGCTTAGGTATAGCTGGAAGAATAAAAAGATATTTTATTTTACAGTCAGATGCATATCTTAAGTTACATTAAAGTGAAAATTCCTAACACAGGGCATATAGTTCACACGAGAATTAGGTTACTTGGCTGAACTGTTGTCTATGCAAATATGTATTTATTAACCTTTACAAGAATTTTGATACTTGCTGAGTGTATAGAAAAAGCAGTAAGCTATTCACTATTAGGGAACCGTATACCTAGACAAACAAGAATATAACCCTCATCCATGCATTTTAGTAGCTTTCTTGTGTATTTGTGCTGAGGGGAGAAAACAGAAGTCTTGAGGCTGTGGAATAAGAGCTGCTATATAACATGAGTGCTACGTGAAGGTGACTTTTTATCTACACCAGCCTAGGTAGTCTAATGAACAACGACACTTACTGCCACTGTAGAAAAGGAACTGTATGAATTTCCCCCAAAGGGAGATGCAATGGGAGGGGTTATTCCTGTGGTCTCCCCCTCTGTGGTGCGTAGACGCTGTGCATCGTAACACGGGTTCATGTTCTGGTAGTTTCCAAATGGCTGAAAAAATCAAGAGCAGAAGGAGCTCTCCATGCATTTTCTTTCTATCTCCCTAAAGAAAAAGACTACATTGACAAGCTTTGCGCACAACAATCACATCTTATGTGAATATCTTAAAGAACAGTTCCTGAGAGAGTGGTGTGTTCAAAGCCCCCACCCTCGTCCGTGAAGTATTGCCAAGGTCTGCTGGCCCCCTCTAGATGTTGTCTGGATTCGGCTTCCAGGAGAGCTTTCAGGAAGGTCAGGAGGACCGCCACAGGCCCCAGAAACAGCAGAGCTATCTGTGACACGGCTCCAGATGTGTCAGCCCACTTTTATTCTGTGTTACCTAAGCACAGTGGCACTGGAAGGCAAGGCTAGAAAGGTTAACAACTCCCCCCTGCCCGCAAATTGCTAAGGAGGGTTGGCACAGGGGAGAATAAAGCACGAAGCAGCTTTCTTTTGCTTAGGCTGCCGCAGCTCATGCAATGCCACGGATTAACAAAACTCCAGACTGTCTGATGGAGTTTTTCCCATAGAGCAAAATATTAATTAAGTCAATTGATTGCATTTCCATTTCTTGAGGGAGCGTTCCGCCCATGCATCCTATTGTGTGTCTGATCACAAAGACAAGTCTGCTGTAGCAATATTGTGTTATCTCAGAGATGCTTTGTGCTACATCTTGAGCTGTTGCCTCCGATGTAAAAGGAAATGGAAATTCTTGCTCAGAAGACCAACCTGACAAAGAAATAAATTCTTCTGAATTCAGTGTCCCAAACTTAGGAAATTACAGTAGCTGCTGCTGAAAAATACTGTGATAAGTCCCCATCCATCTGGAACGTTTCCATAATCCACTACAGATTGCCAATTAATTGCGCACTTAGTTCTGTGTAATAAGGACAGATAATAGACTGTATTACTGTAAGTCCCCCAGAGGCAGTGGAAATGCATCACAATATTCTTAAATAGCATATTTTTTATTAAAGCAATGCCTGCAAGCTTCTGTTTGGTACTAGAAACCTATTGTGCTAGGAACTGTACATGTAATGAAAGGCCAGATTTACAGCACATAGTTGTATTTAGTGAAGCACTTAATTGCTTACGTCAAGTACCAGTTTAAATAAACTCATCTCATCTATTTTCTAATTAAATGTGGGAAATTACAGGGTGGCTGATTGGGACACAAGGTTTTTAAATCCTCTTCTAGAGCAGGAGAAACTGTAAATACTCTGTCTTATGCTGTTAAGATTAAAATGAGACTTGTATTACGGAAAGATACATTTAAACAATGGTGCGTGAAATATTTAGAATTTTACGCACATAAATATATCACAGATTTTTTGCTAATTTATGGAGAACCTTTTGTGGCCAGTTAGGATTTAAACTAAAATTTCTGTTCATTAAACCAGTTACATAACAGGAAGATGCCATTTTTAAAAACACACATATTTAATTTTATTAGGATTAATCAAGTTTTTCCGTGCTCTGCTGAACATAATGTAATTGATGACCTTTTCCTGCTTACAGTAGTTCTAACATTTTACTGCAGTGTTTCTGGGAGGCAACTCAGTAAACAGTAATTGTTGTCCAGAGGATAAAGAAGGGAAAAATCTGTATGTTTTGAAATCAAGTCAGATTGTCACAGGAGTGTTAGAATCAAGGAAAAAAAAAATGCATCTTCACATTTTATTTTCATTTATTGCTACAGTTAGTTGTTCCTGCATATCCATGACAACCATGAAAGTAATGTAATTTTTTTTTTAGTTTAAAATTTTTCTGAACATTTTGTGGTTATCTTGTATAACTGGTGACATTTTAGTACACGAAGTCATAATACCAGGTATAACTTTGGACATCCGTGTGAAAATCAGTAGTGTAGTACCACAGATGGCTGCACTGGCGCAGAGAGTTCATTTTAACTTGAATTGCTCTCAGAAAAGTTTTGGATTAATCTAGAATGCCTTGGAGGGCTCCCACTGAAATGCCTCCACTGTAACTATAACCTGTCCCAAAAACTAACTGATTTTTCACTTTCCGAACATTTTGCTCCTGCGTGTGAGTTTTTCAGACAGGAGAGAGCTGGCCGCTTAGAACAGTTTGCTGCTATCAAGAAGAACCAATTTTCTTTGCTGTTTCCTTCTTTCTCTTGAGGTTGCCACATGACTAATGAGGCAAAAATTCTGTCATTGAACCACTACGTGTAAGAAAAGCCAGATGGAGCCTGGACCTCCCTGCCTCCTCATGTATTATACATCTGAAACTCATGATAATTTCATAGGATTTCACTCTCTAAAAATAGCGTCTTCATGACCTAGGGCCTCTAGGTCGTCCTAGTAGCAGGCATCACATAAATTAAGCATTCAGCTCCACCTTCACTTTTGTGCGATAGACTCAGCTTAGCTTAATTCCCAGGAGTGCCAAGCATGCATTTGCCAGTTACAACAAGGGAGGCTTTATTTATTATCCCTGGAAGCATGAAGCACTTGTGTCCATGGCAAGAGTCATCTTGCATTTAGCCTCCCACAAGCCCGTGTGCAAGAGACATTATTATTTTAGAACAATTTAGCTTTACTATGTTTATAGGGAGAAGCAATTTCAATAGATTACGACTAGATGGGCGGGTTTTCCTCTCTCTTAAGTGCAACTTTTTTTTTTTTTTTTGCTGTTCTGAAATGTTTTTCATACTATCAAACTAGAGACTCTGATTCCTGTAATCCAATCAAAGATGTTAGTAATGAGAGCAGTGTTTACCAACCAAAGAGAAAACTGCCACTGTCTCTTTTCAGTCCTGATGACACTCTTTCCTTCTAGCTGTCTCTGAAATCTGCCAGTCTGGGAAATGTCTGCATCACTTGTAGGCACATGCCTGCCTTGATAGTAGGTTGTGGAAATGCTGATTAGAGCCATTTGATCTGGGTTGGTATGGAAGTGCCTAGAGGAACTCACTCCCACAGTGCAAGATAAAAATATTGGTTCCTCACATGTGACAGATATCCCCTTCAAATACAAGGGGAAGGTTTCCTGAATTTAAAATTTTCTAAAACTTACAACAAAATTCCATCAAAGTTTCTCTGTGATAGAGACAATTTGCTCCTAGCTGGTCTTTCTTTTTCTTTTTAATTAACAAAAAAAGCCACTTCTGAAATTAATGCCTACTGGCAGAAAAGAAAAAAAAAGCACGCTATGAATGTGTCTGTAAAATAAATATACATGTTATAAGCATGCATCTACACATAGGTGCATGCCATTATAGCTGTGTATATTTATACAGTGGATAGATATAATCTTCTTTTTTCTTTGCAGTGTTTATGGATTAATTTCAGAACAGATACACCACATCCTCAGCCATATGAATGATCTGAGTTGTATTGAAGTCCTGGTCATTTATAGTTATGGGCCTGTGTTCTTCCAACTGTATAACCGTCTGTTTGTGTTTCTCATGTATGTTTGCTGAAATGAATTATTCTGAAGTAACTTTTTGATGCCACAACTGAGTGAGAACAAGAACTGAGAGATCTTTTTGTGTGTGTTTGTAGACCTGCTATATATTTAACAACCAGCATTCTTTCTCCCCTCACCTCCACAAACACACTCCTGTAAATCTAAATCAAAGCCCATTCAGAACATTTCATTTTAAGTAGTTTCATCTTACTAGAATTACCAAGCATGTGAGGAGTAGCTAAACAATTGTCTGCACAACAATGGAGATGAAATAAAGATAGCCTCTAATTAATTCCATCTAGGTTATAATTAATTTTGACTGAGTTGCTCAGGACAATATCCTTAAGTCTCACAGACTTCTGTAAAGAGGACTGATCAACAGCTGCTGCTCTTTGATTTTTAAAGCAGATGGGGCTATTTCCAGCTATTGCTTAAAAGGAAATGAGGATGAGCATGAGGGTAGAGAGAGAGAGAGATTGATTGGTTTTGAACAGGCCCTGGGGTAAGACTGCTAGAAGGAATGCTCTGTCAGCAAGCTAGTCTGTGACAATGTATCTTAGAGACATTTTGTTGTAATTTGTCTTTAAATTTGGAAGAGGCCCTTTTTGCTTTATTAGAAAAAAGTAAAAATCTGTGATGCAATGCCATGTCAGTAAATATTTCATCATCTGCTGTATGTGAAATCTGCTTTGGGTCATAGTGGTGCTAAAGGCAGTGATAAAGGATACAAATATCAATGTTTCTAGTCTTTGTCATTTTGCAGAAACAAAAGACAAAAAATATCTGTTAGTGTGTTATCCTAGTTCTGTCTGTCAATGTAGAATTGTTCTCTACTTCATAATACAGGAAGCTTTGGTGAATAATTCATTAAAACTAATTTGTCTGAGAAACTCTGCCACTTCCTTTGTTTGCTGACAAATTGCAAAATTCTCAGATGGATTTGTTGTTAGAAATTATTCATAGATTTCTGGAATAAATAAATCCTAGCTTGCTGGTAGGCTGTGCTCATTGGGAGTATTGGATGTATAAACTGACAGTGTGGCAGTTTCTCAAATTCCACAGTATTTAGATTTCTTGACTGGATAGCTTCTAGAAGTAGCTAATACCTGGCGTGTTGTTAGTTATGCATTTAAATGTGAAAGGTGAAAATCAAGGTTGGAAATTAGCTTTGTCTGACTATCTCTAGTAAAACACTTGTGTAAAAAGAGAGCAGATAAGTGACAACTTTGGGGATAAAATTTCCAAAGCTGAGAACCACCACCTGCAATTGTTAGTGGGGAGGGAATAGTCAAAATGTTTTCCCCATTAGGATATGCATTAGGAATAAATAGAAACACTGGTGATTTAAATGTTAAATGATGATGTAGCTGATACTTTTTTTTTCTAGGAACTTCTTGCTCAGTCTACATTTTCCTGTGCTAAATTTTCTGCTTCCTATTATTTTGTTTGCCTGCCTTGTCATTGCTGTAGCATATACACTGTCCTACTGACTCATAAAGACCTGGAGCCATGTGATTTTGAAGGTGAAATTCCCCCTGAAAGCAATGGTGAAAAGCTTATATGAAAGATCTGTTAATATGTGAGAAGAGAAATTGCCAAAGAAATTAGATGAGCAATCTGTCTTGTACAAATTTCAAAACCCCAGTATGAAATGCATTCACCAATATAGTCTTTCTACTGTGCAAGATATGCAGCTCAAGTCCAAGTCAGCTCTTGTGTTCTGTTAAGTCTGAGAGAGAGAGCTTACAGTTCGACTTTTAGGAAAGCATCAGTGTAGTGTGTGGAAACACTGCCTGCATCATCTGTTTGCATTACCTTGAATGTGATAGCTGTTGAATCTGTTCAGTGCTTTTTTTGTGTTTTCATTCAGAGGTCTATTTCCTCATTTGCCCTACAGTGCGTTAATTTTTTGAAGCCAATGAAATCATTATAATGCTTTAACCTGCCTTTTACATAACAGAGGCAACAAAGTTTCACCCAGTAATTCTTGCATTGAGCCCAAGAATCATGCCATGATTGTAAATTCCCTCTCTTTCCCCTTAACACAGGCGTCCTTAAACTCTTTGGTTTTCCCAAGTAAATAGTGTACTTTAGTAATTGTAAGCATGTCTGTGTTGCACAGAGCTGGTACATTACTCAATCAGTTCTAGACAGGCTGGCATCCCTAAAACAACATGCAGCACCCTGAGAAGCTACTATCTCAAAGGTACAGCTTGTCACTGGCTATGTGATGATGTGCTGAATATTTTAACAATCTTCAGCTGGCTTCACTTGCTCAGTGTCATTGCTGATTTTTGTACAGGAGGCCTGTCCTTTTCCAGGTTTTTGAAGACATTTCTTCATTAAACTCTTTAGGAGAAAGAGGGGAAATTTAAAAAAAAAAAAGTGGAACTCTCCAAAATCCCTACCTGAGAGTTTTCAGAGCTAACACACACCTTGTGCATCAGGCTGGGATGTAAAAATCTTAGTTAAGGGGCTTTACATATATATGAAAGAAGCCATGCTTCACATGCTTGTCCTGGTTCGAGGCACTCAGTAGCTCGTTCAAGTAGGAGTTTCTCAAGCTGAAGTCTTCTAAGGCAGAAGGCACAAGCAACTTTCCACAACTACCTATCATCAGTATTAACACTAATTTTGCCTAAGGTGCAGTAATGTGATTTCTGTAGTGATTTTTATGACTTTAATGACTTTATTCAGTGGTAATGCTGGATTACTGTATTCCTGCCCTTCTAGTTTCTTCCCTTTTCACTTGTTCCTGCTTTTGTCCTGCCCTCAGTTTTGTCAAAGGAATTTGTTGTCCAGTAAAGTGGTCAGGGAACTGATCCAGCTTAAAAATCACCTGATTTTAAAGCCAGGTCAGTCTCCTGACAGGTTCACATTGTGGCCATTCAGGCGTCTATGAGGAAGAAAAGAGTAGTATTACCATGAGCTGGTGACATGATGTGAAGTCATTAGCCACATAAATGCAGTCTGAGGGACATGTTCATGATGTTGGCTGGGCTCTCTCTACGGAACAGGGAAAAAACACTGCAGCTTTTCTGAAAGCTGTGTTAACGTCTGACCAAGAGACCAGTCACTTGCAAAAAGGAAGCACAACCCTGAGATAGCCTAAGAAGGGTTGTTTGGGAGGAAGCTGCAGCTCTAGCTAGAGAAGCAGTTTCTGTTTTGTGAAGAGAGTACCATAAACTCTGTCCACCCACCTTATTTTCATGTAGCTTCCTGCTCTTTTGGGCTGTGGCCCTATTTGTAACAATGCCAAGTGCACGTGATGCTGGGAGTGGGGTCTGGGAGCATCTCTTCTCAGAAACGGATTGTGTGAATGTATTGTGGGTTGATTTGTGCTTTAAGTTTGGTAAGAGACTCTCAGTTTGGACTGTGGCACTGGGATACTCATTGAGTCCTGGACTCAGTGGGTTATGGATCTAACTTGGGATTTCTTTCATACTGCTAACACGGACTTGCTCCCTCAAAGGAAGCCGTATCTTGAAAAGTCGTAAAACCCTGGTTTTGGGGCAGTGATTCCCTTCTGCAGTCCTTTGAGACCAGTTTCTGCACTAAGTTCTTTCTTTGTCCAGTAAGAATTCCTCTGTCTCATTCTCATGTCTCTGTACAGTATCTGCTCTTTGTTTCTTGCACATCTATATTTTTAAGACCTTATCTGCTAATGTGAAATACTTTTGCCTGTTACATACATTAGAAACTGGAAAAATGTAGATGCAATTCTAGCTACTATTTCCAACTTTTCTTCTCCTTTCTAGACTCTGATCTATTCATGGCCAGTAGTGGAGCATGGCCTCCACAAGCTGTATTATCTAGAATTAAGTGGTGTGGTGAGGGATCCAGGAGACCTCTCCACTTTTAAGCTGGACCCCATCACAAAAGGCACTGATTCAGATGTGGGAATGGCTTGCGTTAGGATGCTTATGAGTCCCCTCCATCAGCTAGCTATCTGTCCTGCTTCTAACTCAGAAATTCCCACAGAAACTCTGGTTTTGGTCAAAAGGGTTCTTGGGGCAATAGTAATAATTAATAAGAATAAGAATGCTTTAGTTTCTAGTCCTGCAAAGATCAATTTTCAGGACTCAGGCCATAATCCTCCAAGGTGATCTTAATGTGGACAATTGCAAGAGGTGATTAGCCTCTGACTGGTTTTTTTTTTTTTTTTTGGTGGGTCACTGCAGGGGGTGTTTGAGGGGAAACTGAGGCATACTGAAGCAAACAAGCTTGCCTGAAATGTTGTAGCCAGCTAGGAGCAGACTAGTAGAACTGGGCAATAGAATCAGGTCTCCAAATATCTTGCTTTTTTTTCACCCCCTTTTTTGTTTGTGAACCCTTGATTAATAAACTTAGGAAGACAATGGACTTGCTTTTCTCAATTCCCTTCTCAGTCTCTTCAGAGTAATCTACAGACCTCTAGTGCTTCATGCACTACAGTTTAAAAATGCACCAAACAATCTCATACCCTGTTCTCTGACTTTCCTCAATTTTCCTTTGAACTATCACTCAGAAATAATTATAATGGAAATAAGCGAAGTGTGTGTCTCTAGAAATCCTTTAGTATTTGTGAGAGAGTTTCAAAATCATAAGCTATGGAAATGGCCTGATCATAGATGAGTCTTCTGTAGTGAAGATCTTGACCAACTGGTAAGTTTACTATCTTTTCCTGGTGTATTGCTGAGATATGCAGAATAGATTTTTGCCTTTTCCCTTTGAATAATTTTTTGCACAGCTTCCACTTAGTCTTGAAAAGGAACTTAGTCTGAAAAGGAACTTAGTCTGATCTTGAGAGAGAGATGTAGAAAGGAGAACTAGACAGCCACACCTTGTTTCCACACATCTCCGTATTCATGCTTACTCTGCTCTTTGCAATCAGTGTCTCAATGTTAGTTATGTGTCCAAGAGGGAACTAACTAAAATGATACCAGAATTGTATTTCAAGTTGCAGACACTGAAACCAAAGGCTTTTTTCTGGTGTCTCAGCTGTACCTCCTTTGTCCACTTGAAACAGGTTTTTTCAAATATAAGAAGCTTACTTAACCCAGGGTTTAAAGCTATTTTTATCCAGCATGAAATGTGCATGGAAAGAAGGCATACAGAGAGAGAGAGAGGACAGCGCTGTTTGTTTTTCCCCAAGATCTCCTTTATGCTTGGGAGAGGTGAAACTATTTTCTGGAAAACCCAGATAATGTTCAATATCCTGCACACCTACATGGTTTGGGTCAACTCTTTGAGGGACAAAAAGACAGATTCATTTGCAAGAGCCCACTGGTGTAGCCGAGTCAAATCAACTGTAATTCCATTGCTTTGGATGGCACTAACTTCTACTGAGGCTCTGGATCCTTACCTCTGAGATCTTACTGAGTCCTATCAAATACATCGGGAAACTTCTTCTTCCCAGACTACTGCTCCTGCACTGGTTGTAGTAATAAGAGCCCTCCTGTGTTCACCTCACTGATTAGGTACCAAAATTACCACTATGGTAATAATATATCAAAGTGTAGGATCTTTTTAAGAACACAGATCCACAGTACAGCTTGGAGGTTAGCAGACTCCTTTATGCTTCAGTTCCCCAATATTTATTGGAAGTTTTTATGTAGGTGCCAACTTGTGGGGGTGAGCTTTGCAGAATTGAAAATACTGGTGCAAAGAGAACTGATACAATTTTGCAAGCTTTACAAGAGCAACCATGTCACTATTATAAGGCAGTTTCACTCCACCTTAAATGGAGAAGCATGTCTGTTGCCATTGTGAGCTTTTAATCACTCCAATTACAGTGCTTTTCCCATCCTGACAGCTGGCACTCCTTGGAGTGCCTTGTTAAGGCTTGCATGAGAGGTGGGTCTTTTTTTTTTTTTTTTTTTCAGTCAAGTAAATGACCACAGCACCAAGCCCAGTCCCAACAACACCCAACAATTTGCTCAGCTGGAGAGTTTGCTGATTTCACACAGCAGATGTTTAATGCAGTACCCACTATAATGTGCACAATAACTACCCTTCCAGAGCATGCAGCAACACAAAGCATACTGACTCTAGGGGGTTATTAAAAAGCCACTATACCAGAGTAAACAATAAACAAGAGCTTGGTTTAAAAAGCTGTGCTTGTTGTAGCTGGAGGTTTAGCAACACAGGCTTTTTGGCTTTTGAGTCAAAAGTGGGTAAACTTTATGGTAACAGAACAAAAATGCATGTGAGTCTATAGAGGAAAACATATTCTGCAATCCACAAAAAAGATTGACATTGCCTTAAATGTTAGGAGAAGTTCTAGTACTCAGCCTCGCTCTCTTGCAACTTCTCCTGAACGGCCACACTGTGCTGACTTCTCAAGCAAGATTACCGTGGAGTTTTGGCTAATGGAGGTGAACAATTTTGCCTTTCTAGTATCATGAAAAGTTCTGGCATTTTCACTGAGAATGTTACTTCCCAAGTACTTGATGACCAAAGAGACAAAATCCAGTCCAGTTGCACTGAGAGTTTTCACAGCAATCATAATTTGCCTTTTTAACACTCATATCCCAGAAGTTGATCCTGTTGCTCCTATACAAATTGAGTACCAAAGCCTGAAGAAGGGCTGTGGATTTCACCCACCATGAGGCCTGTCATGACTTGTGATGGGTCAAAGATTTAGTAATTAGCCAAAGGCCAGAGAAGAAGTTTGGCATGTGTTTTTGTCTTGGCGGCAATGCCAGCTTGTACAACTTTCTGGCCATACAGTGTCCTGAACTGTGGAACTGGTTACACTGAAAATTTACTTTTTTTAAAAAATGTGGTTGTGGTTTCCTCCCCCCACCCTGCTGGGTATAGCCTGCTCTTTTTTTTTGACTTGGCTTATCTAAACAGTCAGAGAGATGATGCTTCTGGCACAATGAAAGGGATGGTTCTCGATCATGCTTAGTTGGTTCTTGCAGCTGTGTTAACTAATATCTTAGTATTACTGCAATGTCACTAAACTCCCAGGAGTTCCTCAGAATGTCTTCAGAAATGTGGTCTCTGGAAAACCTCTCCAAATAGCACTGAGCTGAGAACCCCCACTTAAAACAGCGTCTAAATCAGATGCAAAAACCCTGTTTGAGAAGAAACAAGTCAATGTGTTTGCCACCCTGGCCCATTAACGCTAACTTAGGCACCAAAACCAGCCGCACTGCAAAGTGCCTTCTCTAGTGATCAGAAAGACTTGCGGAAGTGTTGGCTTCAGCTGCTATACAAATAACAATGAAACCAGGAGCCAAGAAATGTAAGCAAAACACAAACACCCTGGAGAGAGATGTGTCATGGCTGTGGTTTTACACCCACCTCCCGTGCCCTCTTTCTCCTTGCTGTAAAAGTTTGAAAGTTGTAGAATAAAGGTTGCTATGGGGTCTCTTTCTCATTTATAACTGTGCAGACCTTACAGGCTTTCTTTTGTATATGACCCCAGAAAAACTGTGTGCAGGATTACGTGCTCATTCTCCATATATCCTGGGAGCTAAAGGTCCCCTTTGGGATTCCAGGTGTGCTCTAGCAAGCAAATGGGTGCTGGTTGTTCCCAGCACCTTGCAGAAATAACCTGGGTGTGTTGTGGGGCAGGAGGGGGCAGTTTAGCAATTTTTTTTTTCCCCTCCCATTCAAGGTTCAGTCCTGCTGTCTGAAGGTACCTTCAAACTTCCATTGATTTCACCGTGCGAGGGTCTAGATCCCAGGTTTGCTGTGCCCTGAATCTCTCCAGCCAGACCGCTCCATGAGACCCTGAAAACCTGCTCTAAAGGCCCAGCTTTGCTGACTGCCTGTGCCCAGCAACCTCTATTCCCTGTCCCTCTCCAAACTAAGAAGGTGGCTTAGCATGCCTTGGGAGCAGGCTTTGAAATATGAATTTGTGTTTAAAAGGCACTTTTTAGTTGTGCTAATGAATTGTACTAATCCTTACCCAAAGTTTGTGATGCAGGCATCTGCCTGGTGATATTGCAGGCAGCTGCAGGTGCCCAGGCAGCTACAGGAGGGCTGCTCTGAATGTGTGCAGACGCCAGAGAGGGCACAAACGCTGCCCACTTGTATGTTGCTTCAGATCTACCTTTATTCAGAAAGGCTCAGGATTGCTATGGCAACCCCAATCACAAACTGTAAAGGATTCATGCTAAAGCCCAAAAAGGCTCACACTTTAAGGGCTTTTCTTTCTTCCTCTCCCTCTTTCTTATTTCTTCCATCACAGAAATCACTTCTGAGCAGATGGGTCTATAGCAGCTTTATCATGGACTCTTTGTGTACTGGGAGCCCTTTGTTCCCCGGCTTCGAGAGGCTGAGCAAACGCAGCTGCCCTTGGAGTCAGTGGGAATATCAGGTGTTTGTTTTCCAGTTACTCAGATTAACAGGATCCTTGCAATGAAATCACCCAGTCCAGTGGCTCTCTTCAGTTCCATTATATCTTGGTGGGGTCAGGTCTATAACTGCTGGTCTTGCATTGCTCTGTTTGGAAAGATTCTCCCTGACTACAGCCAGAAAAGCTTTGGTGCATTTTCTGCGTGCCAAAATTTTAGGGCCGTGGGAGATGAGCTCTGTTAAATCTTGTAGGAGTGGTGTAAGAGATTATTGCCTCATCTATTCCTTACGCCCTGCTCCGAAAGGTTACTAACTTGATTGCAGAAGCAACTACTCATTAGCTACATGCACACCTCTAGCCTTGGCTTAGAAGAGTACTGTGAGCTTCCATGGATGGGAATTTATTTGCCTACTTCTCGGACTGTGATGGTTTTGTGTCTCTAGCTGTTTGCTTGGTCCCATCTTGGATATCTGTTTACAGCTGCATAATCGCACCCTTAATGTTTCTCTCCTTATCCTACTTATGCACATAATGTGTTTACACAAAGCCCTGTCCAGCTTTGTGGTGAACAGGAGATTTGGGGAATTCCTTTGCTTGCCCATAATGTAGCAGAATAGCTCAGGGGGATCTCTCATCATATTTTATTCTCTATATGCTGAATGCACTTCAGAACCATCTTCAACTCCCAAACTGAAATGTGAAAACCAATTCTGTTCAACACACTGACCATGTCCTTGCCTGTGGTGGACAGAAGGAATTCCTACACAGCTAATATTTTCTCTGCTTCTGAGAAAAACTTCTCCTTTATTTGCTCTGACACTGGATGTTATCCCATGGTTACACAATTCACCCTTCTGCTACCTGCCTAGAATTAACCACAAGATTATCAATTGACAGAAACTGGAGGACCTTCATAGGCATGAACCTGAATTTCCCTGATTTATCTCAGCTGATTCTGACCATTTGCTGAAACAACTCCCTCTAAGTCCATCCAAGATTTTACACAAATGGATGTGGTGTGCACAACTTCTAGAACAACACATTTGCACTTGCATCCTTTGGCTGAAAGGGGAACCAGCTGTAGGAGGGGGGGCAATTTCCTGGATCATAGCAGTTGAAACAGGAAATAGGGAAAATTCAGCCAAAAAGACTTCTTCAATTCTCTAAAGAACATGCCTCGGTGAGCTTCCAGACAAATCTGGCTTTGATTGTCTCTTACTTACTTGATAAAATGAAAAGCGAGATCTCAATTTTTTGTTTTCTTTTTAAACAGAAGCAGCAGATCAGCATGGCCAAAAGTGAATAGGAATAATCTGAAGAATTGCTAAATACTAAAAGAAAGTAAAGGTGATGTGAGAGGTTATATTGTTATTGTCTGATTGAGCTTTAAAGAACAGAATGTATAGTATTTAATCATACAGTCTTATATGATTGTGTTTCATGAATATATTTGTTAAATAGTGAGGTTGGTTCAGCAGTGCCCTTGGTGCCTACTGTGGGAAGATCTCCTTCTTTTTGTTTTGATACCAGGTCTGAGCAGCTGTAGTCTCTCAAATGATATTTCTGACAATGAATAAATTGCAGTGCATATGAAATGACTGGTGCAGCGTGAAGACTCTCCCACAGAAATAGTTCACGAGTGATTACCCCCTCTCTACCTCAAGCATACAACACAGAAAATGTTTGCAGGCCAGAGCAATCTAGCAATAATTATTGTATCAATCCTATTACTTTTGAATGAAAATGCACAAGAGAACTATATGGACAAAACCCCAAAATATTTCCTGGGCATAAAGCCAAAGCAGAATAATTTAACCACATCAAAGTATTTCACATTTTGGGGACTTTTTTACATGCTAAGGCATGAAAATCAACACATTCTCGAAGAAAGCAGAGGTTTTGCAGAAACAGTCCTTTGTAGCAGCAGAATATTTTGTCATTGAATTTTGACCCATTTTCCCAAGGGGGTCTCTAGAGGCATAATGTTCTAAACTCAGGTGTATGTGCAAATTAGGGGCAAAAGTCTAATTTGCACATGTGTTTGCCATGACTACAAGAACAGAATTAAACTGAATTGGTGTTAGGGGATTAATAATACTTGGGGTCTGAACAGAAGAAAAGTGTGAGGGGGTGGGAGGTGGTTCTAATTTCATGATTCCTGCCAATGTCAACCCTGGCATATATACAATTAGCCTACTTGATTAGCGTCACGGAATAAAAATACGAATGGGGGAGCTATTCTACTCTTCCAGGCTCTAGGCTGAGGGGTGGGCAGCGAAGCCTTGTGGATATAACAGTTGGTAATGAACTTTTGCTAGCTGGAGGCTTAGCATGACTTCCTTTTCCCCTCTATATGGCAAAGCTCCAGTGACAGCCTCCTTCCTGAACTGAAGTTGCAGGCTCTCTCCAGGATACAAGGCAGCTTGTGCAGTCCTGTTCTCATTGCTCATGTTAAAAGGCATGGAGAAATGACTGCTCCGCTTCTTGACAAGCTGCGGAGTCACAGATATGTGTTCCCTGGGCCCTTGTGTTAAGTACCACAGCCCTCCAGAATAAAGAGCTGCAACAGTTCTTGCTGAATAACACAATTCACACAAAGGAGGGAGCATTAGCTGCTTTTTTTTTCTGTCCACCAGGAAAATAACCAAGGCAATCCATCCTTTCCCCAAAAAGTGGAAGTAGGAGTAAGTAGCTGTAGAATCCTACAGGGCAGATGTCCGATAACAAATCCATCCAGTTTAGCTCTCCCTCATGGAAAATAAAGGAATATAAGAACTCATTATTACCAGTGCCCCAAGCAGGAGCTTAGCAGCTAGCAGTAGCGACAGCTCAGATTATTAGTGTATTTATAATAAAGTCTTTTAAGTCTGCCACATGGAAGGATTTGTGAGTCAGCAAATATAGCAAATAGGTCTGCAAGGGACAGGCCAGCACAGAAAAGAAAATTGTCAGGAATTATTCAACCCTGAACACGCTCAAGTCTGCCTCTGTTTCCTTTAGCAATAAGTATTGTTCTGGGAATGAGAGGTTTGTTATTTTTAATTTCTTTGAAAGCTAAATGCACAGAAGGCGAAGACAAGTGTTGGTTTGTGACAGGTTATAATAAAGCAGGTCAGTCTGCCCGAGTTGGCATGAGCACAGAGACGAACTGTGCTCAAGGATGTTCTATCAAATCACCCATCGTGCAAAGACTGCTACCCAGTTTACCCTCTTAACCTACATTTAGAAATATATCGTGCTTTGCAGATGCATATTGCAGTAGGTTTGGGGGAACTGATTGACTTTCTAATAGGTTTAGAGCTGGAGATACCAATTTAGGGCTCATAGGAAGGAGAGCCCTTAATCCTGTTCAATCTGGAGGTTCCTTGCAGGACAGACCACAGACAGCCCAAAAACAAAAGGCAAAAAAGAGATGTCTAGCTGTCAGTTGTTTAGCATTTAGTGCCTTTTTTTTTTTTTTTTTTAAATAATGTGGAATACCACAAGGATATGTAATTTTTTGCATTTAAACTTTGGGTAAAAATAAATTACATTTACTGCTGTGACTAGCCAGAAAGCAGCAGCTGAATGCCGCAGCATAAAGGGGAGATTTTAATGAAACGGATGCACAACTCATACCAAAAGTTGGTTGGAATGGGATGCTTAATTCACATTAGTATCTTTAAAAGCTTTTGCTAAACACAGATCCTAATCACTCCCGCTCACTGATGGTCCCATTCTGCTTTTTTTAGCAGTAGTAATCCAGGTAAACTGGACAAACTCCAACTTGGGTAATTATGTTCTCCTGACCTAATTTCTTCTTGGTGTTTCAAATGGATGCTATTCTTGGTCTGATATCCTAAATGAGCAATTGCTGTTATGTGCACTCTTAAAGGCTTTCTGTGTTTCATCTGAGTTAGCTATGTATGACTGGACATGCCATGTGTCTCGGGTACATTATGGTATGTTTATAAACTTAAAAATCCCTTTGTAAGGATAAAGTGGGAGAGGAATTAGTAAATTTCATTTACATTTTACAACACCTACTTAATATTTTTGTTGATATGTATCAGATAAGTATTAGATTAAATCAGATATTTTAGCATACATGCATGCTCTGTGATGTGGTCATTGTAGGCACTTCAATAGGCAGTCCTAGAACTTCAGAATTTCTTGGCATTTATCACTGAGTTCAGAGAATGAATGCTCATAATTCTGCCACACACTCGGTAATGAGAATTTCAACTGAACATTTCCAGCTTGTTCTTCCCGGTTCCAGCTGGTCAGCCAGTACCTGAAACACACCAGTGGTTCCTGGAACTACATGTCCTCCAGGAAGGCTCAGCACAGACCAATACACAGAGCACCGACTAAAACATACATACAGATGAACCCTGTTTGGTTTTTTGGGGAAGTTTTGTGTTTGTTTGGTTTGGATTTTTTTAATGAAGACCCCAAAGTGAGGCAATGGCCTAAGGAAACTGCAAAAGGCTAAAGCAGATCTAGTGGATCACCCTGGGGACATCAGCTGAATCAACATTAGCTAAATTTACTAGACTTTATTCCACATCTTGATTTCAGTCTGTTCTGAGTGTGAAATATGCACTTGCTTTCACTGTTGAGCTATCCGTTTTGTGTTTCTGTGAAAAACATTTAACTAAACCTCATCCTTCAGCCGGTGCTTGGACCTTATCTGCCCTTTTTCACAGGCTGTGATTTGTTAGATCTTTCATATGACCAGAGTTCCTGGCACGTACCCCAACAGGCTCCCTTCACCAGTCAGGCAAGCACAGGAAAACAGCAAGGTGGGACCAACATTTCAGGGATAAGTACAGGAAACAAAGAAATGTGTGTAGGAAGGGATCAGAAGGGAAATTGATGTCAAAACCCCAGATTTGAAGAAGGATGGGACAGGAAGTAGGAGGGTGGCTGGAGAGGAAGAGAAAAGCTACTAAAGGACATAGCAATAGAGTATGAAAAAGCTCTGCAGCGGAAAGTGCAAAGGTGGAGTGCCAGTGGGTGAAAGAAAAGAGAGTAAAGGATGGAGCCATCAGTAGAAAGGACAAGGCCTGGGAATGGAAATAGGAAATAGCACAAAGCCACTGCCAAGAGGAAGCCGGCAAAAATCCGGTCTCATCAGCACCCCAGCCATGCTGACGTTCTCACTCTCACTCACTTCAGTGTAACACCTAAAGTGAGCTGCAGCCGTTCACAGTAAAAAATCATTGGTTTATGTCAGGTCACAACCACGAAGCCATTGCATTTTCATTACTGCAGTAAAATCCATGAATTATATATGTTTAACTACATAAGTCTTGTTCTTTGCTCGGATAGAGGCATAGTTGCTGTTTTAAACAGTCAAACAAGTTGAGATGCACAAAATGGGCCAGATCATTCCCTGATGCCTTAAACGTGGATGACCTTGACCCAAAATCTTTTAAAATCACATTTACTTCTCTACAAATGCTACAAATGATGGAGCCAGCTGAGGCCAGTGATTCCTTGAAATAAGGACATTATATACTTAAAACCACTTGCAGTAAGCACAAGAATGATTGCAGTTTATAGCTTAGTATCTTGAATAAAGCACTCCGGGATTTTGGAGAGGACTTGATAGTCACTGACACTCTGTGAGTGTCTGAACACAGAGCAGAGCCCGCTGTGATGTTTTCCAGAGACGTTACAAGAATTAAGAATAGATTATACAATAACTTTCAACTGGCTCCCAAAATGGTTTTGTTACTGGTTTCAGGATGTGAGTAAATTAAGCAGGTTAATTGTTTTTTATTTCCTTGTACTTCAATAGAATGAAAAGTAGGAAACCCCCATGCAAATTAATCTGCCTTGAACTCAGTCTGTTTCTTAGCATTATCATTTTTTGCTCCTTTTCACTTTTGTTCTTGGGCTACATTCATGCTTCAGTCTTGAGAAGCTTTACAGGGAGAAGACCTTTGGTCTCCCAGAATACATGTTGCATAAAGCCCCTTTCTCTGTGTAAGCATAGACGAAATGACACAAGCGGCTTGAGATAGGCAACAGTTTCTGAGAGGAACTGAGAAAGAAGAGAGACTTTCTTTAATGGGAAGTGCATATGAAGCATATAACAAAAACATGGTCAAGAGCCCACAGTGTTACTGTCACTGTTGACGGTGGCATAGAACAAAACTTTCACGTACCATTTTCAGAACTACATCATTATTAAGTTGTTAATGATAATAACCATTACCACAACGACAGTGTCTTTCTCCGGCCTTCTATCTTTGATGAGCTGAAAGCATGTCACACACATGTTCACTATTAAACTTCATAGCACTACCCTGGAGTAGATAACTGTATAGGGAGAGTAGTTAATGGAACTGGAGTCACTCAGCACTTACCTCAATTTACCTCACAGCAAAAATAATGGTTTTATATGGTGAGGCTTTGTTTATGCTGGTATGTGCGTTAGCCACAGCAAATTTTCTGACATTTACAGAACAAGAAAATGTCAGGATTTTAGACTGAAGAGTTCTTCCTGGTCATTTTGGAGATATCCCAGGTCATATACTTTGTCACCAAAAGTTAGACAGAGCCAAAGAGGTTCTCGTCATCCTGAGCCATTTCCTTCCTTTCATCCTTGCAGGTGTGCCCATCTGTGTCACTGTTTTTATCTATGATTTAGTTCTCACCCTCTCCTTCCCTTCTGTCACTCTGAAATGATGTGAAATACCCAACTTGGGTCAGGAAAGAGAGCTGAAGTGCTGAGGAGCTGATATATCTGCAGATTAAAAGTTTTCCCTTAGGGCCAGACGTAGAGACGGCGGAAATCCAGACAAGTCCCATGAATTTCAAAAAGATCCAGTAAAAACTCAAATATGAATGCCTGCTTCATGTTTTGTGTCTCCAGAGGAGATAGCTTTAAAGGAAAGCTGTCCTATCCACTCCCTCAAAGCTTGTCATGCGGTCCTACCACACCATGCACTCAACCCTACTGATAAGCTGCAGATAGATCTAGCAAAAGACACTCTGCCTTTGTATATTGCCAGGAAGAAATCGATGTTCAGAGAAACAAAATCTACACCTTCTTCTTACATCCATGCTTGAGAGACAGTGGACACAGGAAAGATAAATTAGACACAGCTCTGGCACAGACAAAAAAATGTCTTCTCCTGCCCACAAAGGTCAAGACTTTTTTACTGGAGGGAGTATTTCCCTCCCACTCATTGCTTTCCCATTGCTAAAAAACTGGTTAGTTAAAATAGGGGGGTTTGGGCTGTCTAGCTCCGAAACTAACATCTGAAATTAGATTATTTAATTCCATTTTTTTGCACATCTTCTGGTCTTTTGTGTGATAAAATAAAATCAATATATGTTGGACTTCATGTAGAAGATATACGTATGTTTCCTGAGCAATGCAAAAAGCAGTGAGCAAATACATGTAGTGAGTGCCCTGTCACCCAGTTACCATAGAGACAGCACATTAAAGGAACTGTTTTCCTTATTCCTTATCACTGATCTAGAATTAAAACCAACACCTTTTCTATTCTTGTTGAATTCTTTTTGCTTCTGTTTTACATAGACAAGGTGCTGAATTGCTGGTCATATCCTTGTGTTTAAAATCAATGAAAAACCCGTTTCATGCATACACCTCCGAGCTGCTGAAAACCAAGAATGCAGACAGTCCCACCATCTCTGGGGTTGAGCAGAGTTCAGATCTCAGAGCTCTCCACTTTGTTCCTTAAACCATGCTCACACAATTTCCTGTTTAGATGCAAAAAAAGGGGCTAAAAAGATCTTGGTGCTTCCTGTTCTAGGCTCAGTACAGTCGTTTCTTCCACAGCAGCAGCTGTCAGGGTATTTCTCTGAAAGGCACTTGAGTTAATTTTTCACATTGTTATCAGTTCAGATGGCTCATTTGTAAGAGCAGTTTCAAAACCTAATTTCAAGTGGCCAAAAAATAATCAGATAAAACAGGTTCTTTGGAGTGTAAAAGCATTAGCTGGGCAGACTTGGGTTTGTGTCAGAGAAGCACAAAGCACTCTGGAGACAACTCTGTAAGCTTTGTAAAGAAGGTACCAGATATCCGAATCAAAGTTCTGCAGACATTGCTGTTCCTTTGCTACATTCTCTGCACTTCTCTGAGGTTTAGAAAAGGGTCCTGATACTTGTTAGCTCCTACAACTTAAACATATGTTGGTTTACTGAGTTCGTAGGTGAAGTGATGCATTCTGGATGCTGTTGCAATGTGGATTGGGGATGAACCTTGCACTCTGGTAGCTCACAGAGATACACACTCTAGCTGCAACCTCATTGCACAGCGCTGGAAAGGTTTGCAGCTGAGGCCCTTCGGTTGTTCATTTCTCCTTGCTGTTCGGGGAAATTAAAGTGTCATGGTGACCAGGGCTCATAGATTCACTGAAAGGTAGGCAAGACAGGTTGCATATGAGCAATGAAAATCAATTCTAATTGAGGCTTCTTCCTTTTGCTGGTTGGTTTGACTGAAATCTTTCCAAGATGACAGGTGTGAAGAGAAGCTCTGGAAAAGCCAACAGGGAGACCTCTAAGAAGGAAACAAGTTTTTAAAATGTACAGGAGGTCAATATGGTTCAGGTGACTGAGGATTTGCATTACAGGAGCCCTCAAAGGCATGGCTGCAAAAACTCCTGAGTGAAGGCAAGACCCCTGCTCCAGGGTATCTTCCTTCCCCCAAGACTGATTATGCCCAGGACATAAAAGGGCATAAACCAAGTGGCATGATGGTACACCACTTTGCCACCTTCAATATTCCCTCCCCAGTTTTAACATCTACCCTGAATCTGTTTTCTGCTCTGTATTATTTTGTCCCTAATTGCACAATAATTCTTCAGTTACTGTAGAACAGGGAAATCCATCTGTCGGATGCTTTGTGTCCTTATGACTCTTCCTGACCTAAATTTGGAAAGGCTCCACCTTGCACCTCCTTTCCATTCCCTCAGGGTGTTGACTCCCAGGCACTAACAGATTAAACTGAAGTACCAAGTGCCAGCAGTCTGCCCTGTCTAGCTCCCAGCAATTAATAGTCTCGCAGAAGGGACAGATGAACTGTGTATGAAGCCGCATCCCGAATCATGCTGTAATTTGTAGGCCATGATATTCAAGTCGTGAAACCAGAGCTGTTTACTTACATATGCAAGGCCAGAAACTGGTGATGTAAAATTCCCTTTCTGCTTCAGGGAAAAGAAAGCTTTGGATCACAGAGGATGTCTTTAGGAATGAACTGAGATCCCAAATTAGATGCTGCCTCTTTTTGTCCTCATCTGGACATTCGGTGCTATTTGTGCAGCGTGATAAACAGCAGCACATACTTCAGGGTCAGAAGGTAAGGCAGGAGGTGGTGTCTGGGGTTTTTTTAAAGTATTTGTATGCTGTAACTTTATGATTCTGTTGACTTTCCAAATACAGTAATAAACACTTTCACATCTTCAAAGTGCTTACAGATACTATCTCACTTAATCTCCTAGAGAAGGAAATTAAGAAAATGATCAGTAACAGATAAGTAAAAGAACTCAAAGCTTAAGGGGAATTAAAGGCCTGATGTCAAGCTAAATCAAAGCAATGGAAATGAGCTGGAACTTGGATCTACCCAAGGTTTCTAGTAGGCAAAAGTGCATTTCACCACTCTGTGAATATGGTCTGGGTGTGGAGGCCCTTGCCCGGTGAAAGGGCAGAAGAGAGAAAGGACAGAACTATACAAAGAGCTGAGCTGAGATCCCTGGGGAACCGGGCTCATGCTTTCATTGCCAGCAGGATGGTGGGACTGGCAATAGCTGGTGCAGAGAAAACCGCTCTCCCTCCAGCCCCTTGCAGTGGCCATTTGAGTCTTCCACCAGGGCAGCGAGCTCCTGGTGCTCCTGGGTTACTGCCTACCTTGCCCTGGCCAGAGCCAGCCCTGCTGCAGCCCTTCTGTGACTTGCCATTGTCACTACGCTGGGAATAAATGTCACATGAAGGAATAAATGAGAGCTCGGAGCGCCCAAATCCCAGAGAAATGCCCAGTTTACAAGTTAACACAGTACCACTCACAAAGATCTTGGCTTATTCTGTTACATGGGATGCCAGCTGGATGAAAATATTTCTCTTTGGATGGTAGTGATAGAAGAATAGGAGGACTTGGGGTCACAGAAAGCTAAAATCTTTGCAAGAGCCAAGTGCTGGTTTGAATGCGCTCCTTTCTTTCAAGATCTTCAGCTATTCCCTGCATGCTTAGAAACACTTTCTGAAGAACCATTTTTGAAGTGGTACAGCACAAGAAAAGCATTTCTCCTTCAGAGAGCACTGAATACTAATTTACTGTTGGCAGGTTTTGGAAAAAAAAGACTCATCATGGTCCCCTTTCATGAGGATGTTTTTTTCCTGTCCTTTTTGAATTTAATAATGTGTCAAATGATGGTTAAAGTGCTGTTTCCTCTACTCTGACTTTGATGCTATACAAGACCTACCCAACACTGCTTTTCTATGGCACTGCTCAGATACAAGAATGTCCCAAAGGCATTCTGTAAAGCTGCTAATTACGCAATGTTAAGCAGTGACAAGTGAAGGCAGTATGTAAACATGGCAGGCATTATATCCACCCCGATATCCTACATACTGATGTGAGCACTGGCACCAGTTAAGACACGGTTGGTTTTATGTCTGGCTGGCCACCACATCCCAGCTAGACACCAGACTGGCTTTGAAAACCCTATTCAGTCACCAGCTCTTGGGTAAATTTTTAGTAGGTCAACTCTCGGATCTTAGACATCTGAGTACTGCTTGGGTGAGGAACCTCATTGCTTTAGGTTAGAGTCCATATATGCTGGGTATTTTGCTCTTTTTCAAAATTCCTTCAGAATAAGTTGGATCTTAGAGGGGAAAAAAAATTCTCCCACAGCTCCTCAAACTTTACCCATCTAAAGGCTCTCTCTATCCTCACGGGACATGTCAGGGTCCTTTTAAAAAGAGCCTGATGTCCCACAGTACCATTGCAACTGGGGCAAACAAAAGCCCCCTTGGACATGCATTAGTGCAGAGCACAGGCCTGCCCTTCTCAGGCAGATCTCGCCAAATTGCCTCAAGCCTGTACCTACGCATTGCCTTGCCAATATAGACACAAGGGAAGTCTAGACTCAGGTGCAAAGTGATAATAATTTCTGAGCCAAGCTAGGTTTTATGTTGTAATGGTGGTTCATTAAACTACATTATGTCTTTAGTGACATCTTTGAATCACTTTATTGTTTTCAGAGAATTAATTATGAAGACATTCCTGGTTTGTGAAGCTTAAATAGGCAAATGCATCTACAGATGTTGTCCATCACTTGGATTATAGGATTGTATATTAATCTTTTACAGCCATGAAAACATCTGGGAATTAGTGTTCAATGGTTCTCTTCGAGCTCGTCATTACAAAACACAGGACAATCCAAATGTGTACAATGCACGCACCTTAGAAAGTTTTTAAAAGTGTTGTGTCCGTGTGGTGATTAGACTATTATATACTGATTCACTGTTAAAAAAAAAAAAAGGTCTACTGCACTCCTAGACCTCATAAATCTCCAGATATTTACAGGAACAGTTTCCTTTTTTACTTATGATCAAGTAGTGGTTTAGGGCTGGCTGATAGGCAGAGAATTCAGGCATGTCCAGACCTGCCATACAGACAATAAAAGTGATGACTGAGAAGCAGGGACTTAAATCCCTTTTTATGCGAGATGCTGAAATGACTCTAAAAAGCTGTCATTACCACAGTTTGTCTGACCTAGAGCTGAAGGTATATTCAAAAATGAATCAAACTATACTGAGCTTTGGAGGAATGTCAAATGTGAGGTGGTGTTTGGTTCATATGCTATTCACTTCCCAGATATTGGATTAATGAAAGGTTGAATGAGGAAAGAACAATAAGAGACTGAAGTGCAGGTATCCAACTAGCTCACAGTATCCAATGTTTTTGATAACATAATTATAACTGTAATATTATAATTTTTTATCTTGTGCAAGCAATGTCAGGTAACACAGATGACAGCCTGGTACTCATTATGTTGATCTGAATTCATGCACAATTTTTTCAGATCCTGTATCTTTTTTTGAGGTGGATTGTACAGTGAAATTAAACAGAATGATCCTGAAAATGATTGGACTCTTTGTAAGCATGTACTGCACACATGGCTATGGAAAAGTTATCTTGCAATTTTTATCTTTTCTTCTCTGGGTGAATTTCTTTAGTGATACCATGGTTTTGGACCTGAGAGGTCAAGCCTGGGAATACTTTCCAGTTCTGAATGGTCCCATACTGGAACAAGTAGCTGTAATCTGCAGGAAGACTTATCCAGATATCTTATCAAAGAGGCTGTTGTCATACTAAAATGGCACCATAAGGTCTTGTTCTGAATTTCAGCTGCGTCTCTCCCTGGCCTTTGGCACGACACACGTATTTATATTCATGACCATGTGTAATTCATGTAATTAATTGCATCCATGATAAATTTATTTACATAATTAACATCTGCATATATAATCTGGAAGGAATGAACACAGAGCAGAATTATAGCAGTCTGGTGTTTAAAACTAGTTTTTTAAATTATATGTTCTGCGTGAAGATATTCTGAGTTGAAAGCAAGGCTCAGCCTAGTCTGTTCAGCCTGTGCCCTTGGTTTTGCCTTGCTCCCAAGCACAATTACAAGGGAGTCTGTGGTAGCTGCATAGGAATTGTTTTGGTTAGGAACTTCCTTTTCTTGGTATAAATCAGAGCCCAGCTCTGACTTAGTTGCTGCAACTGTAGCAGAAATTCCCTTAAACTAGCAGCGTATAGAGCACAATTCAGTTCTGTTGTCTTCCTTCTTGCATGTCTCAGTGTTACCACAGTGCCCCCAGACCCTTTTGAAGAACTCAGAAAAAAAACCTCATTCTCTCCTTTAGCCTTTTAATTTTGCTTAGTATGTTTTTTCTTTTTCTCCCAGTGTCATCTTGGTCTCGTTTTCTCTTTTTCTTCTTCATTTCATCTAAGCTCTGTTTCATGTTGAATAAAGTACCATCCCCTGTAACAAGCAATTTAATTTAAAAAGAGATAACACCTATTCTTTTTTTTTTCTTTTTGCAGCAGTCTCCTTCAAGTAGGCAAAGGTTTTCTGCACTGTATTCTGTAATTAACTTGTCTTTGAGTCAACCAGTACCCTCTACTAATGCAAGTCATTTTCTAGCTAAGATCATTTATTGGTTGAAAGAAAATTAATGTTTTAATCAAAGTAACATTAAAAAGTAACTCAGCTGGTTTAGTGGTTCTGAAAATTTGGCAATGGAAAATTTCCTAAGGATGTCAATATTCATAAAAGCTTTGATTGGATCTGAATGGGGATGCTTTCTGCATCCTGCAGTTATATATAAGCCACATTATATTTCCTCTTCCAAAATATTTCCATTCTGCAGTAGAATGGATCTTGGGCCTTTCAAAACGTCTAGGAAAAGAATGTGAGGGAGAGACAGGAGAAATTAATTTTATGAAGCTCAGACTACTTAGTCACTGTCTGGAAGGACACCTATGAGAGATACAGGAGGCTTAAACACCTTCTCCAAAACAAAGATCATTTTAGTGTTTCCTAGCTAATGCTTGAACCAGGGTAAATGTGGGAGCCATAGATTGCAGTAGTGGGGCAGAAATACTGCAGAGTGACACTGGGAAAGTGTTTAGGATGCTCAGGATCCCGGTGTGAGTCTGCTCCAGCCCCCTTCCCAGATGAAGGGTGGGATGGGCTCTCCATCATTCTGAGAGAATGAATATTCCTCTCCTTGGAGACTCAGGCCAGAAAGTCAAGCCACACTGAACCTGGTCCATGTGTTCCTACAGAAAGTTCATGTTTCGGCAATCAAGTGTTTTTGTCCCAAAAAAGAATACAGAGTTTTGCTGTTGACTTCAGTATGGCCAAGGTTCCACTTGTAAATTGCCTTAAAATCTTTGGCACTTGCCTGCAGCTCATTTCTCTTACAAATCCCTGAGGACATAATTCAACAATACAATAAATCCAGCTTAAGGGCTCCTTGTGTTGGATCAGAAAGGTCGTGACAAAGAATCACATCACACAGCGCACTGATCTAGAGTAAGCAAACTTGCCTATTCAAATGTATTAAAAAATAATGACAAGTTTACGTTGGACCAGAAGTCTCGCTTCTAGGTGAGGCATCTTCTGTAGCTACTTGTCCTGGTTTCGGCTGGGATAGAGTTAATTTTCTTCCTAGTAGCAGGCACAGTGCTGTATTTTGGATTTAGGATGAGAAGAATGTTGCTAACACGCTGATGTTTTTAGTTGGTGCTGAGTACTGCTTATGCCAGTCAAGGACTTTTCAGCTTCCCATGCTCTGCCAGGTGCACAAGAAACTGGGAGGGGGCACAGCCAGAATAGTTGATCCAAACTGACCAAAGGGCTATTCCATACCATATGACGTCATGCTCAGTATAGAAACTGGGGGGGGGCGGGTTGGCCGGGGAGCAGCGATCGCTGCTCGGGAACTGTCTGGGTATCGGTCAGCGGGTGGTGAGCAATTGCACTGTGCATCACTTGCTTTGTATATCATTATTATTATTATTATTATCATTATTATACTGTTACTATTAGCATTACTATTTTACTTTATTTCAATTATTAAACTGTTCTTCTCTCAACCCAGGAGTGTTTCTCACTCTTACTCCTCCGATTCTCTCCCCCATCCCATCGGGGTAGGGGAGTGAGCGAGCGGCTGCGTGGTGCTGAGTTGCTGGCTGGGGCTAAACCACGACACTACTGCTCCAACATTTTTACTCTGTCAGAAATTGTCTGCCCTCTTCTAGGCAGGGGAAAAGTAGCATAAACTCTGTGTTCTGCAATCCAGCTACTTCACCAGAAATACGATCATGTGCCGATGTCTGATCCACAATAAATGTGTACTTCTGGAAGATCAGCAGTGCAGAGGTCTGTCTGGTAATAATGATCACAGAACCAGGGCCTCAGTCCAGAAGCGTGAGAAGATGCTTGAAAAAAGAAACAGTACTTTTTCAGAGGCACTCAGAGAAGATCAGGGTAGCCATTTCTCCTGGTCCTTTCATCAGGGAAGTGAGCAAAGCTGCACAGGCAAATCATTGCAAAGAATTCTTCCTTAAGCACTGGAAAGACTTAGAGCCCAATGAGATATTGCCAAATGAGAAAGCAGCTGTGAAACATTCCAGCTGTGGCTGGAATGGAGAGCTATTCCTCGCCAGCGCGTCACATGAAGATTTCCTAAGCTGGCCCCTGCTGAACATTTGTTGGTAGTAAATGACCGAAGCGGTCAGGTCTGACATAGTTTAAATACTTTGTTACAGCAAGGAAAACCTTAGCGAATCAAGGTGATTCATTTAATAGATTCCTTTGGCTAATAGCATCTGAGTTTAAGGGAATAAATTATACTTTCACGTAAAGCAAATAGCAGTTCCAAACTGAGTTCCTATTGAGAAAAAGAATTGATCCCTGATTGTAAGTTTGCTTGAGCTTTTCTGGATTTTTTTGTGGCCCAAAGACATCCATGCGTTTGCTTTCAGTATTTCAACACGACACCTTTTCTCTATGAGACATGTTATTGCGTAATGAAGTTTTCTCACCCATTTCCATTTGGGCACTTTGACTCAAGGAGTAACTTCATTGTGTGACACAGGTGCCAGGTGAACATTTCACACTAACTGGGGACATTTCTTTGTGGTCCCTTGACCCTGCTGCTAAATCCTCCTGGTGATAGAAATAATAACTAAGACATCTGAGGTCACATTCACAATAGCCAGAACAACCCTGCAGTCTCTTCCAGAAAACAAGGAATGGCAGTAAACAAGGGAGAGGCTTTCCAGAAAGGGTCATTTCACAGTGAGCTCAGTCCATCATGAGCCACAGAGAATTGAAGCAGTTTATTGTAGTACTCCTGCAGGTCATCCCCGATGGAGAGTGAACATGGATGTTTACAGTGTTTACAAATCTGAAGGCTTTGACTGATGTATTGAGGGACAGAGTCCTTCCTGAACTGTGGTATTATTCGTCCTTCAGTACAGATGTTCTGTCTTTATAGCTGTTAAATATAATCTGCGCTGAAAGGAAGAAATGGTAATTAATTCATTAGTGATAATGCTTATTGTTTTCTTGTACAGTTTGTGTACAGAGCACACAACGTAGCGCAGCCCCAAGGCCTTACCCACTGCAACAACCCATGGAGGAGAGCTCCAGAGACGGGACTTTCCCATGTCATAACACTGATGCTCTGAACCGTGCAGGTTATTTTGTTCTGCTCCGAGGCAAAGTCCCCAGTCAGATAGTTATTATTGCTGACTCTTTTTTAAATAATTTAAAAAACCCTCTCCAAAAGCAAACAGAATGGATGTGTGTAAGGAAAGACGCTAATTCAATTTCTTGGAGTCCACAGAAATCACAGAACTCCCGGAATGGATGGCACTAAAGCAAAATCAGAGAGGCAGGAAGAAAAAAAAAAAAGAATGATACCTGGGCATGCAAAATAATCACAATCAAGATTAGTTTCTTTTTTTAAGCAAGACAAATGGATAGGATTATTATGATAGGAAAGATTACAGAAACGTTGGGGTGGTTAAGATTCTAGTCAGGAGTGAGGCTCTGTTGTGTTCAGTCTTATATAAACACCTAATAAGATGCAGCCCCTAGCCTGGAGAAATTATATTCTGAAAAGCAAGACTCAAAGAGGCTGGGGAGGGACAGAGGCACAGAGAAGGGAAGCAACATAGAATCATAGAATTGTTTAGGTTGGAAAAGACCTTTAAGATCATCCAGTCCAACCATTAACCTAACATTACCAAGTCAGGGCCCCAAGTCAGACAATAGCTTAGTGGCAGCAGCAAAAATAGAATCAGAGCCAGCGTCTTCCCACACGTGTGATGGGATCTCACTCCCTCCTTGACGGATTGTTGTGAAATAAATCATCATTTGCAGAAATGAGACACATACTACTCACATACTTAGCTGCAAATCTATTCCATGCAGAGGTTTTCAGCTATTTGTTGAGCTGTGTGTTTGCTATTAGATGTGTAGTCCCTGAATAGTGAATTCAAGCAATAAGATTGCTTTTCTTAGTAATGTTTCATGGATCCCTTAGAAGTAGTCCTTGGAATCCCAGGTGTCTGCAAATTACAATTTGAAAGCCTGAGTTTTATAAGACTCTTTATACATTCTTGGTCTTCAGTATTTTTTTGATATTTACACTAAATACTAACAGCTGCAGAAATTCTGAGCCACCCCATTTCTTGTCATCTTCTTTTGACTGAAGTAAATGGAGTAATTGAAATTTTCATGCTGAATGAAAACTGTGAAAGTGAATTAAAGTGAACTTTGAACAGTTCCTACAACTCAGGAATGTAGAATCAAAATTGCACCCAAGCTAATTCTACTTCCTTTGAAACCCAGGGCCCCCAAGGTACACATATTGCCAATACATCTGGGGGTCTCCAGATGAGTCTCTGATCAATAGCGGAAACATTTACCATTATACCCAGGAATCAATATTTTAGAAATCTCCATGGAGATAATTGCCATGGCAATTCAACAATGCCTCGTATGTGAAACACATTCATATTAATACCTCTAATTTGTCCAGAATGCCCTTCTTCCATTCTTGCAACTTGCTAGAGAAAGGAAAAGATATTGCATGTTGGATTAGATTTCCAATTACGAGCAGAATATTCAGTTGTTGACAGATATGTCTTCCTGTTGGAAATAAATGTAAACCAGAATAGGAAAGCTGAACTGATCAGACTGAGGGCTTTTTGAAGTGAAAAATAGAACAATTACTGGATGCAAGTAGATAAAAATTTTCCTATGAGACAAAAATTCCTTGGAATGTGCTGGTTTTGCAAAACTAAAACCTTCCCCAGGAATGTGTTAATTCAATTTAGCATTGAAGAAAAAAAAAAAGAAAAGTTGAACTGTTTATTTTTTTTTATTTGTTATTTATTACTTTTTGAAGAATTAACAATAAAAGAAATGTCACTGTTAAGACACAATTTCTACAGCTCTTTATACATAGACAAATGTTATACTGAAACACAAAATGGTTTGGTTGTGTCAAAAAAAAATGTTGCTTTGCTAGAAGCATCACAACTTTTTGTGTTGTTTTTTCAAGTTTGGAACAAAGCAAGTTTGAAATTACAGCCTTATAGAAAAACTGAGGTTGGAAGGGAGCTCTGGAGGCCAGATGGTCCAAGCTCGTGCTCAAAGCAGAGGTAATTTCTGAGGTAGATCAGGTTGCGGAGGACCTTGTCCTCACAAATTTTGAAATTCTGCAAGAACCGAGATTCTACAGCCTCTCTGGATCCCTGTTCCAGTGCTTCACTACTCTCTCTGTGAACATTTTTTCCCCTTAGATTTGATCAGAATTTCCTTTTTTGTAACTTGTGACTGTCTCCTCTCAAACCACAGCATAGCATCATGCCAGGAAGTTGAGTTGGAAAAGGATAAGCATGGAGGATTCTCCTGTCCAGGCATCCTGGAATTCAAAATCATGTTTATGCCCATGAGGTCAGTCAGCCATAACAGCAGGGCTGGGGAATGCAGGATGTTGTGGTGATGAGGAAGACAGTTGTGTTGATTTGCTTTTTGATTTTTTCTGTAAAGTGTCATCTGAAGAAGAAACTGGCCAATACTTATCACACCAAAAAGGCAAAAAGGCAAAAAGGCAAAAAGGCAAAAAGGCAAAAAGGCAAAAAGGCAGGGTGACGGACAGCCCAGCGCTGGCGGTGTCTCACTTGCCAAATCCATGGTTTTTAGCTGCTCTCTCGTATTCTCCCTGCGCCGGTGCTCCTTCACCATCTTTACCCTCCCTCATCATCAACATCTTTCAGGGAGTCAATCTTTATCTTGGCAGCAGTTCATCAGTGCAGATCGCTTCAGAGACGCAGAAAATGTCTCTTGGCCTCATTGTAATGTGCAGAAAACTGTAAGCCAAAATGGCTTTCTTACCCTTCTGCCAAGGCTGGATCATTTTTAAGTAAGTGGACGATGCAAAATGTTAGTTTTTTTATTTCCGGCAGATCTATAGCATTCTTTTCCCTGATTTTTTAGCACTGAATGGAACTGGAAAACTTAACAGCCAGGGAAGTGCCTAGTGTCTGAAGATAAAGACACAACTAAGATGGTTTCCTGAGCGCATGAGGAAAAGTGACTGCCTAACACAATAAAAGCTGGGGAAGGACCAAGTGCTCAGATTATTTTTCAACTGGTTGAAATGGGAGACCAGAGCCCATCATAAAAGGCGAACAACAGCTTGCAGGATTCCTTGGGGGTTTGATGCAAAATGCAGTTGCTGCAGTTGCACTCACAAGGAGAAAAATAAAAAAAAAACAAAATAGGTTGTTTGGTGTGTCCTGTGACACAACTTTCATTAAACGCTGTAAACGTATCAGCTGCAGGGTTGACAAATACAGCAGTCAGAAGTGGCTCACTTTACACCATGCAAACGTAAGGCAGTACCTCTGAGGAAGCATCTTGTAAACATTGGTGCGTTTACACTAAGCACCCTGCCTAATCAAAGGTTTCACCTTGCTGCGCACTTTGAGACACTAGTGATAATTTCACTGAACGAGTGTTTTCTGAAACCACGGCTGTGTTTAAAAACTTTCATTATTTGAAATACAGTCAAAACGAAATAGAATATACATCCTATTATCCTGTTATCTTGTGGGTGTATAGGGGAGAAAGGGGGATTAATGAATAAGCTGAAAAGACTTTCAGTTCCTGTTTTCTGGCAATTTGGGCTGTCGGACAGTGAGACCTTGCACATTTTTCACTTTGTTGATTTTCCTGCTTGTGAAGTGACAAGCAAAGCCTGAAGATTTCCTGTCTGAGACAAAAGTTGCTCATCTGACGGAGGAAAGATGCTTCTCCCTGCTTGATGTAAGCTTAAGAAAGAAGGACGGCAGAACCAAGTCTCAGGAGAGCTCAGCATGCTTGGCTTTCCACAGGCACATACGCACACAAGTGGGATGCTAATATCACTCAAGGGGCAGAAATACCTGGCCAGAAACACCTGCTGAGGGAAGGTGTCAAAATGTTTCTTCTTGACTTTTAAGAAAAGAAATTCTGAAGGCAGGAGAGAATGTGCTCAACAATTATAAGATGAAGATAGCAAATAAATAAACAACTCAACTACCAAAGTGCTGTACATGAACAAGGACAATTCTCCATAGCACAGAATAAAATGCAAACCTGTACCAGTATAGGCACTGCAAGCTGTCTGACACATGCCCAGTTCCATTGCCGGTTCAGTTCAAAGCAAGATATGGAGCCAGAAAATGCAAACAGGGTTAGTTGGATAAATCAAGCACAACTACTGTTGCCTGTGGCTGAGCAAAATTAAACCATCTGATTCTGCCAGAGCAAGCCACAGCCCTCAACCTGGGGACTTTTCAGGAACCAGCAATAAACTGAACTCTGGGGTCAGATTGGCAAATTATATTACAGTCAGGCCTACTCAAGAGATAAGTATATTTGAACACATGAGGATACACCAGTAGAGAGTATTTTCTGTTCAACTGGAGCAGACAAAGCAGGTTCCTCTGTTACTTACCCTTGCTATTATTACAATCAGGAGGTGCAGGATGGCAAACACAACAGCTGTAGCACAGGCCCCAGCTTTTGTTGTGGCACTTTAGCAACCAAAACAAGTTGAAACCACCCTCAGACAGATCTGAGTAGGTGCAAGGACATTACAGGGTCAGTGGCAATGTTGTGGAACAACATAATGAAATTCAGGAGTCTCCAGATGAGTCTCAGTGATTGCCATAATCATATATCACACACCACAGCTGCACCTCTGTCACCTGTGTTTTGGGCAGATAGTCTGCAGTCCTGTATCCTGCAGTAATGAGAAAGGGACTAGGATGATCAAAAAGGGTTTTTCCACATATAACTTCTCTGATGCTCTTTCTAAAGGACTATAGGGTATTGCATTCTTTCCACCTTTGTAGAAAAAATTTATCTTAAAAAGATTCTTATTAAATAGTCTCCTGCTGGGATTGAGTTATAGAGTTGGGTTATCTGAGCACTCCAGAGTGCTCTGAAAATAGAAGAGGGGAAAATGCATGCCTGTTCATAAATGTTAATGTGAAATTTCCTAGAGTGTTGGACATACAGAGATTTGTGGCTATTGAATTCATTTTCTCACTAAAAATATTCTAGTCAACTCCAAATAGTCTCTTCTACTCACCTGTGTTTCCAAAAGCCTTCTGAAGATTTTCTCTTTGAAACCAACCTTCCTGTCATCTTCTGCCTCATCATCCTTGGTGATGCTTTTGGGGTCAGTTATTTTTTCTGAATGCATTTCATTCCCTTGTCAGGCTGGCTCTCAGGTAACCATTGCTGTGTCTTCCATTGAAAACATGCATCAGTTGTGGCAGCATCTTGAATTCTGCTCATGAACAAGGTCTATGTGGTTTAAAGCATTGTACAGCCATAGAAAAGTAGTCCCTCCACCAAGGAATTTGTGATCTAACCCCCAATCAGCAGTACAACCCTAGACCTGCTCCACCCAGCCTAATCCTAACAATCTAGTTTACAATATAGGATGTCAGATACAAACACCTGGAGACAAATTTCTAATTATGTAGCCACAGTCTTCCTTCAGGGTGGTGTGGAAGTTTCCATTTTAAATCCAGGCTGCTGTAGATTTATGTCATACTAATGACTGAATCCTTGTCTTGGCACTTAGAAGATATTCAAGGCGAGCTGGTAGCAGTGTCTGCGTATACTGGGCAGCTGGAGTCCCAGGGCAACACTTGTCTGCTGCGGTGATGTTGAAGAGGGTGTGCCTCTAGGAGTTTGGTTTGCTGTTATGATCTGAGGGTGTACAGATGATGCTGCCATCACTCATCCGTATCGTTTTCTCGCTGGTTTTGTGTTATGAAGGGAGAGAACAGTTGAGTAAGTGGCCACCAAGGGCATCCCTGCTAATTGCTCAAAGCTAATCTGGAACTTGAGACAGGAGATAACTCAAGCCTCTGATAAAATTGTGTATTGCTTATTGCTCCTGAAGGCAATGATTGTTTCATTTTGATGAACTGTATTGAGAGCTTTGTTTTTTATATGCGTCTTCAACCGTTTAGGGAAATTAACTGATCCCCAGCCATATCAATGTCCAAACAGATTATCCCAAGCACTGAAGTCAGAGAAAAGTTAACCACTAGTTTAGAGGCTCTGATTGTGTCCTTTGAATTCAGCTACCTCTCTCCACGGATCCATGGGTGAGCTGAAGGAAATAAAAACTAGACAGGAAGGTCATCCAGTCTGTGCCACTGTTTGTCCTCCGATACACTGTGATGTCCGGGTGGGAAGGAAATACAGGAACTCTGTATGTCTTCTCCTTTATCACCAGGTAGCAAGCAAATATAGAAAATATTGCTCTTTAAAGCCTTTCTCATAGGCCTTGCAAAGATCGATGACTGAAGTACACAAAAAACATCTTATCACTTGTACGTTCTTAAGTTATCCTGAAAAATGACTTCCTCGTGTAGGATACTTTTCAAGGAACTACATCAGAGGAGGTTACAGCTACTAGAGAAATCACACCAGTGGAGATGACCCATTGTCAATATTAAGCTGCTCCTTAAGTCAATATGAAGCTGTCGCACTGAAAGGAAGGTGTAAAAATGCAACCACACTGCAGCGATGAAGCCGTCAAAGTCAGAGCACTATAATACATTCTTTTTAGTGATTGTTTCTTCCTGAGCTCATCAAGTAGAACATCTTGGCTCAGTGATCTTGCTGAGAAACACCATTTAAATTTAATAGATACCCAGCATGATGCCCCATCTCCAGCCATCTTTTCTGTAGCACTCACTGCTTGAAAACTCATTCAGGACACCTGGCCCTGTGCTCTAGATTAACCTGATCTTGTTTTTAACCAGCATAGTGGGGAAGCTCTGCAACATCGCAGATGTGTGCTTGATGCACTGTGCGATTGATTTATTATGGTGAAACCAAATGTACCTTCTGGTGTGAAAGGAGGTAGAGGAAAGATAATGTTACTTCTGAATCAAATTATCCTTCTTTTTTATAGTTAACTAAGAACACAGTCTTGCTCGAGGCTGAAAAGCTTTGGCTTCAGTTTACACAGACAATGTTGTATCTGTGTGCCTGTCCAAATTTTTTACCCTTACACAATAGAGCAAAATCTCTGGGCCTGGTCCTGTAAAAATTGATGGCAAAAAGCCTATTGATTTCAGGTGAGCAGGAGCCAGTAGATGCTGATTTTACCTGAACAGTGTTGTTTGAAAGATGTAGCTCAGTAATAATTCATGTAGTTGAAAATCCAACATAAAACTATGAATGCACAATAAAAAAATCACAGTTCTGAGTCTGTTTTTTTCCTTTCCACTTAATCAACAGAAACAGAGAGAAGGACCAGATGACATGTAACAAAAGGTCTTTGTGATTTCTTCTGTACTTCATTGCAGAAATGAACATCATCTTTCTCTCTGAGAGAGTGAGAGGGTAACACAGTACCCTATTACTATTTATTAGACATTTTCTTTGGTGATGGTTTTACCACACCACATTTGTAACTGTTGAAACATGACCTGGATCAGAAAGCCTGGTAAAGTGAAAAAGGTGGTTGTTTTGTAGAAGAGGATAGTGAGGTACCGTTTCAATTATAGGGTAACAAAAAGAGCATGTATCAGACGACACAAGGATAAGAGACATTGCTGTAACTTTAGTTATTATTTATTAGTAGTAGTTATTAGTTATTCACTGCAGCAACCTGTGGGGTATCCAGCCACAGGGAATCTGTAAGTGCATGATGAGACACATAAGAGTTCACCAGTTCTGTCCTGGAAAATACTGGAGGTTCCTGGGACAGTCTGAGTACTCTCAGGTCTTTTCAGAGCTCCATGGAGGTTTATCCTGAATCCATCTCATGCACCAGTCGATCTCGTACACCAGGCTGCCAAAGCAGGAGCTCTCTGGTCCTTTCTGAATGTTCAGTGATTTCTGAACTGGGTCTGAACATAAACTGTGAATGTGTCTTTCCCCCTTCCCTTGAAATAGAGTGGAAGGTCAAATCTGGCTGTGGATTAAAATACTGAATTTCAGGCCTATCTGTGATTTATATTGGTCTGTCATGCTTGTAACATGAAAAGTACTCTTTTTAATGAGAAAGTGGACTCTGTTTCTATTCCAGCTCCCATATCCCTGATTCAATCTAAACCACATTTCCCTCACAAAGAACCTTTCAAAAGCAAAGAATTTAAAAAATCACTATGAATGGTGCAAGAACCTACATTGTAAAGAAGTCCCCAAATGGTCTATCACCATTGCAGATTTTTTTGTTAGCTTGGATTTCTTGGTCCAGCAATGGGTCGATTTTCACACATGTACAAGATCTTTTGTTTCCCCAAGTATGTGTGAATCTTATGGAATCCTTTTAGAAAAAAGCACATCTTCAGTTTCAAAGTGTAACATGCCAGAAACAGTTGCTTTGAAAAATCCTTGCCTCTAACGTGTTTTTCATTAGGAAAATGTATTCCCAAACTGAAATTAGTACCAGTTTTCAGGAAGTACTCAAGTGTGTTCTTGCCTTGACATCTGTTGGTATAAATAATGTAGGAAAATGTGAATTCAGAAGAATTATTTGTGTATATTTGAGAAGATAACTTGTAACTGGGTAGTAATTCTGACAACCTGCTTGTAAATGCAGAGCTGTACCCAGTTCAAATACTAAACCCTGCATAAAGGAACAATATAATTATTGCTGGATTACACTTGCAGATCAGTTTTACAAGTTGCAACCAAATAAAAGAGAGAAATTGCAGACTGGCGTGGAATTGTCACCAGGGAGCAACCTTGGGAACAGTTAAGCTTGGAAAGGAAGTTTACAGTGAAAGCTGTTTTGTTGTTGTGATTTACTTTCCCAATAAAGCTGAACCCCGGGGAGAATTTTGGCCTGTGTGGGGTGTTTGCAAGCTGGTGAATGCAGAATGTGGACTTCCTCCACTAACCAGATTTTAAAACTCACCAAAAAAATATCCTCGCAGAATGAAAAGCTGTAAACTGTGCATTAATACTAGGGATAGTTGCATTAATAGGACAATAATTAATTGGCAGTTGCCCTAAGGGGACTCTTCTGACCTTACTTTAAGATCTAATCATTACCATTTTGCACAGGATTCACCATGCAAAATAACTAGTAAGCGACCTCCTCCCCTTTCCTCATATGCTGCATCAGGGCTTGGTAACATTCTTTCTGCAAACAAGGAGATTGACTTGCTGGGAGCAGTTTAAATGCTTGAATGGAAAAGACAGAAACTTGAGCATACATTTCACTGCTTTTATTTCAATTTCTGAGCATTGTGCCCTCCTGCCTTGAGTGAAGGCTCCTACTTTGTGGTATACATAGCAAGAGTATAACCAGAACCTCTCCACCTGGCTCCACTGGCACTACTTGGGGTTGCTGCTCCGTTTTGTGCCTCTGGGTTAAGTGAAGGCTTTGTGTGTTCTTGCTGTTTATCCTGTTCAGAGACTTTCAGTTTCTATTAATCTGCTGTGAGGAAAACTGTGATCTGCAGGCAGATTCAGAGGCAGTTGTCTGGGGTGGCAGCATTTGCCAGGAGGGCAGAGCAGGCGGCTGGGGGCCAGGGACCAGTTCCATACCTTGTTTTAATCTGCCCTTACGTTTCTATCGCAGCTCTTTCCCAGCACATCACTCAGACTCTTCTTTTAAATTTTGGTCCAGCATGCACTCAACCCAAACTTTCTTGGTTTCTTGCCTGGTTTGGATTTAAGAGGATGAGCTTGTGCTGGTTTAATTTAATCCCACATCAATTCTGAAATTCTTTTCCCACTGGAAGGCTTCAGCTTTTCTGGTTGTGCTGAAAGTAGCATTTGGCATAAGTCATGAACCCTACTTCAGACAACTTAATCTATTCAAAATGGTGCTGAAAGGAAAAAAGAGTACTATTGCAAACAAAGGCTTGTGTATCCTTATCTAAGGCTGAGAACCTTATGGCTATGAGAGACAAGTTTTGTCTTTGGATCCAGCTGTAACACTTTAAGACATTACTATTTCAAATATTTGCTCTGTCCCTCCTGTTTAGAGTAGAGCTGGCTCATTTATGCCTGGTGACTGCAAATGCATCCGAGTTGAGTGAAGATGCACTTTGAATCAGTTCTTGTATTATTGTACCTGAAACAGTGAAGATGCTTGGAGTTTGGGAGAGAGATGAGATCAAATCTGATCAGCTGTGCGCAGCAGACAATTGTATTCCCCCTGTTTGTTGAGCCCAATAATTGGTGTTTCATTCAAGCATCTATTCCAGAAAGAGTGCGTTCTCGCTTTGTGTAGTAGAAGAAATGGTGAACCAGTCAATTGCCTTGACTGTTTCTTCCAGAGGTTAATCACCGTCCCTTATAAAAATGCGTGCCCAGTTTGTTGTTTCAATTTGTCTGTCTTCAGCCTTTAGCCACTGCTTCTTGTTATGTTGTGCTGTGCTCAGCTACAAGATGCCCGTTCATCCCCCAGCAAAACATCATCTTCTCTCTTCACCCCCCAGCACCAGGTAGTGTGGTTCACATTTATCTAGTTTGATGTCCCATCACAGTAGGTTTTGTTAATTGAATCATTAGTTGAATCTCCTCTATGTCCCAGGTCCGCGATTCTTCTTGGAATATGCCATCCCATTCACTGCAATTAAATCACCAGCTAGGGCAAAAATGTGCTCAATTTATGACTGACTCCTCTGTGCACTCGTGTAATAATCCTCAGATAAACTGATCAGGAGATTGTACTGCTTAAAGCCAGTGTTTATCTTTCCAAGCACTTAAGGCATTAAGTATCTGTATGAGAGGAAAATGAAATGTTGGCAGAGAGTTTTCAGAAAGAAACATGAACTGAAATATTAAGAGACGTGATGCAAGGAGGGCCATCTAGCAGATTTATGGTTTCATCTGACAGGTTCTAGCTTTTAAATAAGGAAGATGAAGATAATAAATTTTGTAGTGTTTCTGATTTACAGCTCTGACATAAGATATACGGCTCTGTACAGATCATGACTGAGATTCTCTATCAAATCATTCCATAATTGCATCCATATTAACCCAGCGGCAGCGTGATTCTGGAAGCTTAAGGATTCTCCAGAAAGTTTGCCTAAGTGTGTTAGAAGGAAGATACAGCTAGATGCAAGATGCTTCCTGGAAAACAGCTTAGAAGAGAAAGGAAGTGCTTATTTCTGACTTTAAAAGGTTTTTGTCATTCTGTCTGAAATGTTTTTCGTTAACCCTGTAATTCCACCTGAACTGAAGATGTGTTTGGGGCAAAAAAAAATCAAAACATTTTCAAACAGACTATGGTATCTGACGACAGCCGACACAAGGATATTGAAAACAGCTGCTTGTCTGGGTAGTACAGTGAATACTGATACACTGATATGGATACTGAAACCCTTTCATTGCAAGCCAGGCAAGAGTCACTTTTCATCTAGAAAAGAGTACAGTGCTTCTCTCTATTCTTACTAGTTATTTTCAGATGCTTTTAATAGCCTATGGATAACAGAATAATTTGTCACTTTGTAACATGAATATAATTTTACAATAAAGAGTTATGATTCTTTTTCTGAAAAAAAAAGCCAGTAATTTTTGCATAAAACTTTAGGGGGTTTTGTAGGATTTCTGCTCTCAAGAAATGTGACAGCTTTTATTTTTATTTTGGTTTGGAACTCAGCAAAATTGAAACACTGAAATTTTAAGTTAAATACACTTTTCATGCTCTTTGGTATGATAACACACCCTTTGTTGTTACATTCTAGATGGAAGAGAGCTGAAAATTCAGACTTTGTCACCGCATACTTTTAAGTCTTTTCTGAGCCCTGTATTCTGTAGTCAGATTTCATATAAGTTTCCTCATGTGAAACTTTCCTGGTGCGTAGCAACCTAGAAAGCAAGGTGAGAAGGCAGCATTCATGCCTTCGCATAGGGGCGATCACACCGCAGCTCCTTTGCTCTCAGTGTCTCTGGCTCTGCTGAGGACATCTCTGAGACCTGTTTGATTTCTGATTTTGGCGAAACACTTCCTCCCATGAAAACTGACGTCAGAATTGACTTCAGTGGGACAAGGTTCAACTCTTATTACGTTTAAATTGTATCACTAATATCCTTATTGGAGTCTTGCCCTGGGTATAATAAAACCTAGTTTAAATTTCCGAAGGGTTCAGCTGCTGCCTTGAACAGCTGCATTGCTGTAATTTGCCAATAGGATGTATTACATCCTGATTACAGTATCTGTGGAGTGATAGGCCAAAATTACAAGGGAAAAATGTGGCTAATCATGATACAGGAGGTAAGTCTATTCATCTACTGCCTGCAGTTAATATTTGCAGAACAGATGCTGTGTGTTCCTCTTCAGCTGCATTTACATGGAAATGCGCTTTCATTCTGAAGATGTCTTAAGGTTAATGAAAAACCTTATTGGACATTTTGATGGGGGAGGGAAGCGAGAAAGGTGAAATGTCTCAGAAGGTTTCACTTTGTTTCCCAGCCCTGATAAACTTATAAAAATCAATCAGTCGTCGTAAGATGAGCAAAGTGAGCTACTCCAGGCCAGAAACAGATGTCTGTGAAAGCTGAAGGGACCATGCTTTTAGCAGATGGATTGCCAGCATAGGTGCAAATCACACTAGGTAAGACTGTACCACGCTGGGGATTACGGCCTGAGGGGGCCGTGAATGGGCTCTTGTGACACTCATTCCCACCAAGCAATATGCAGTTCATCACGCTGCAATCAAACCATCTCTTTCAGTGTTTTGCCTCATTGGGCCATAAAGCCAAGCCTGAGATGAGGACTGCATTAACACATTGCCCCATTATACACCAGAGAGGTCCCCAAAGTGTGAGATTTGGGGGCGGAGGAGGTCTCACTTCATAGCTCAGTAAGAGATATTATATCCCACTTCCACAAGCCCATGGGTCCAGCCTGGGGAAATCTGTGAGAAATCCCCCAGTTCCCTGCTTTCAGCCCCCGCCCAAGCACCACCACGACTGTAAGAGATGCAGTGCCAGGAGAAAGCGGAAGCGCGCCCGCCGGGGACGAGGCAAGAAAATGAGCTGCTGTCGTCACGCCTGGAACAGAGCTTATAGCTCATGTACTGACGGCGCTTGAACAATGTCCCTTTTTGTGCTGCGTTGTGGAGCACTGCGCTGAGCTAGACTCATACTGTAACGCACAAAATATCTTGCATCTCCCCTTCACCCCTCTCTGCAGCTCCGCCGGTGCCTCCTTGCTAAATAACTGCAACAATTCGAGCTGAAGAGATTAGATCACCCCAGGGGTCCGTGCAGCAGAGCCTACTTAACACCAGCCAGTAATCTGGCATTATGCACTCTTTGGGACAGCAGTCTATAAAAACACACGCAGAGCACGCTGGCGGTTTCCATGGGCCGGTCCGTGCAGCCAGGGTTGCCTGGTTCAGCTATTTTCTCTTCTGCAAAGGCCCACCTACTCCTCGGAGTGAGAATTTGCCGTTCACACGTTGCAGCCTGCTATGACTCAGAGCAGCGTTGCTGCCTCCCATGCTCAAACCACAACTTCGCCCCTGGGTACTGAGCCGCCTTCTCCCTGATGGCTACCGTGGCCTCCTAAATACCTCTTGGGGTGTCACCCATTCACCCCATCCCTTAACAATAATAATGACTGCACTACGTAAAAGCTTCCCAGTCTGGGCTTGCTAAAATGAAGTCATCTGCTGTGTCTGACTCTCTGTATTAATCAAGCAGATTTTGGAGGATATTTCGCTCAGCTCTGTCGCTCCCCCCTGCTAAAAGTGGATGCTGCCTTGTATCTGCTGCACTCGTACCATGGAGGAATAGAAAATCCTTCGGCGATGCCAAATATAAAGCAGCCGTTGAACCATTTCAGTCTGTTCCTTGCCAGACACAGCCCCCAGCATGCCGTCGCCACTGCTCACGCTCTCCCTCGCTTTGTCGGAGGCAGAGCAGAGTCCTCCCGGCCCCGAGCCCCGCCATACGGCAGAGCCCCCGCTGAGCTGCAGAGCGAGGGACACCGCCGGCTCCCGCAGGGCAGCCCACAAGCCTTGTGCGGCAGCAGGTCTTGAAAGCCTGACGAAAGGGCTGATAAGGCAAAACCAGGCTTTGAACAGACACGAAACAGGGCACCTGACTCTAGAAAAAATACACTAAAAATGAGAAGGAAACCCCAGCTCTCATATGGTCATTGGCATAAATGCCAGGATGGAGCGTTATCAGCATTACCCTTATATAGTGAGGAATGCATATATTAAGAGGCTGACTCGCCAGGCTGGGCTGTGGGGCCCTGTAACACATGGGCTGCTATTTCTGCTTCAATTCCATGGTAAAAGGCCCTTTCCTAAACAAGGGTATTGTGCTCCAGGAACAACAGTATGGTCTGGTTTATACTACTCTTTCTGAAACACTCTGAGACCTCCTGATGAAAAGTATTACAGAAAAAAACAGGTATTCTTAATTCCTTCTTTGTCTCCACCACTCCGGGTGCAAAATACAGTCCATAATAGAGTCCCTAATATATCTGATCAGAGCATCAGCCACTTGCAGACATACAGCTACACTAATGTGTGGCGAAGCATGATACTGAGGAGGCCTGGAGTCTTAAAATAGAGACAATTTCCAATTTATGTTGTGTTATTGTGATACGCCAAGCATGAGATCCCAAATGCACCACGAATAATTGGTCTTACGCTTTTACTCTTCATGTCCCAGTCTTTCTTCTGCACAATTTTTGTCAATTGTTTCTTGCGCTCTTAATTATTAGCAAGGAAGGATGATGCGTGCAAACACTGTGGGGTAAATACTTTTCCAGCCAAGCGACAGCAGACCCCAGAGATATGTTTTAGCCTGCAGAGCAGATTATGAGTTACAGCGGGTGCGTATAGTCCCTATGACTAGCCGAGCTGTTCCTAATACAAACGTAAGGGTTTGACATAATACCAATGAAGTCACTCTCTTGAGGAAAATGAAGACCATTCCATAATGCTGAAGTATAATCAACATTTTAAAAACAAAGCCGTTTAATGTCTAATTCAGATTACTCTTACAGGAGTGATGAGTAGAGAGGGAAGGAAGCGTTGAATTCTGGAAACACATTTTGCCCTAAACACTCCTAGGCAGGCAGCTGGGATGTACGCTCATCAGCCTGGGCTGGGGCTGGGGTCGGGGCTGGGCGTGTTTCCGAGACATTCTTTGTGACAAAGATAATCTTAGATTTGACTGAGGGTTCGACAAGCACGGACTTGATTAACTTGGCTGTTGCACTGTTGTTAGAGGAACAGGACTGTACAAACAAGAACTCCCCGCTGGGTTTTTCAGAGCTGACCCAACTGCGCTCCAGTGACACCAGAGACAGACCAGCAGCAACGCTTTTGTACATCTCATCCCCTTTTTTCCGCATAAAGGTCTTCAGAGCGTTAGCAAGAAGGCTAGGTAGCCTGCCTGAGAAGATGAAATTGATGCTGGAAACAAAACAAAAGCCCACTAATTCTCTGTTATTAGTATCCTTCATTAGGCTAGTTTTTTCCATAAGGATTTATCTTGCTGTCTTATCACAAAAGCCGTAATTCCTTCTCTTCCTCATTTTTCTCATGTGCATCCAATGTTGCTTATGCAATTGCTGTACTAGCGACTGCAAGCTTGATATTCCTGTGGTCAAAATGGGACCATGTGCGGCAGTACACCATAGAGTCCCACTTCAAACCACTGCAGAAGCCGGGAAAAAACCGAAGGAGGAACAAGCCCTGTGTCTGTGCTCCCAGCCCGTCCAGCCGCTGCTGGTGAGGCAGCCCCGGATGCACCCAGCAGCGGCTGTCAAAGAGGGCACGAAACAGACACGCCTGGAAAAGTTACCTGGAGGAGACAAATATTTAGAAAAGATTTGAAAGTCTTTAGAAGAATACTCTGTGGGAGGCACATGCTGACTAAGGACAGCAAAGCAACCAAGAGGCCAGGGTGATGCCTTCGCTTCCTCCCCCGGGAGCCAGCTCGCCAGCGCCAGCGGCAGCGCAAGCGCTCCGCTTGGTCTTGCTGAGATGCCTTCGAGCAGGTGAGAAAGCTGGTTTGCCTCTATGCAGAGCTCTTTCTTGAGCAATGCATCAAACCCCACACCACAGCTGGTGCTGATGAATTTCTTCATCTTCTGCTGCCAGGCTTCAAAACCAGACCGAGATTGTTGTCTCAGTACCCCACAAGCTGTCAAATAAAAGTTTATTGTGGTGACTGAACCAGTAAGGCAAAGCCTCAGAGCATCGCAAGCTCTCTGCAAAGCTCCTTCCCATTAGTTATGCCTGTCCCTACTGTAAAAAATAACCATTTCCCTTCTTTCAGGGCAAGTTTTAGTAAGTTGGGTCCAGAATCGTAACACCCCATGTAACCCTGTGCGGGAAGCTGCAAAACTTCACTCTGAAAGTGCTGTTCTTGCTCCCAAATCTGTTCCTGACCTCTCTACATTTATTTTATGTGGGTGTGAAATTCTCTTTGACCTAATTAAAATTCCCACTTGGCATTTTGGCGCTGGAAATTTCGATGTAGAGCTGCTGAACAGAAAGTGTGTCAGATGCACTGTGGTCACCTCTGCCTTCCAGAGCGGAGACAAGCAGACAAGGGCTGCTGGCACTGAGATAATTTTACATTTAAGGCAGTGTTTAATTCTCCTAATAACCCCAAGATTGCAAGAACTCAAAACCTTAAACCCAGGATTAAGAGACCCCCTAAATATAGGCTTGTTGTTGCAGGAAGGTAAAAGAACAACAGAGTCGCTGAGAACTGTTCTTGAAAAACATTTATTTCTGTAATGGATTTATAGCGCTGATTCCCAAGCCCCAGTACAACACAGTTTCCCCCTACACATAATTCTGGGGACAATTACCTTTGATGGAAAAAAAAAAGCCATACAAAGAAGCCCCCCAAACAGTCTGGCACCAAACAAACTGTGCCCAGGTTCTCTCTGAGCCTCTGCTCTTGGATGTTTCATCCCGACTGGGACAGAGCTGCCCTGCTCCACCCCTCGGTCACTGCTGCAGGATGGTTCACTGCCTGAAGGCCCCAAATAACTGAAGATGTTGTGTATAACTGCAAAAAACCAGGGGGACATGGGCAGAGAAGGCTGCTAGGATTCAGCGGCTGCTATTTTTGCAGACATCATTTAAAAAGAAAATCTATGCATTTCCGTTTCACCTCCTGAGCCCCAGTGTTAGGAAAGTCAAATACAAACCCAGAGACCAATGTACACAAAATAGTGAACAAGTGTCCAAACATTTCTAAGCCCCTCACTTTACTGTGCCATGATACCTCCAAAAAACAACAAAACCTCCACATTCAGATCATGTTGGATCTTATTTTTAAGAGGGAGGGGTAGAGATGCAGCACATAGTGTAGCAACTGTCAAGCAATGTTTAAGGCAAATTTATTCCCATTTATTAAGAGTTGAAGAATTCTTTTGTTTGTTCGCTTTGTTTTTTAAGCTGTTAGATAACATCTCAGCTGGACATTTAAGCTTAGACAATTTAATCAAAGTTTGACTGGTCAACTCAAGTTGATCTGAGCCTACAACAGCGAAAAATATTATTCTCAAGAATATCAGTGAGAACAAATTAAAAAAAAATTAAAATAATCCATGTTCAGAACTCCCCCAAAACTTTCTCTCCTCAGAGACCAGGTTGAACCCAACTAAGACACACAGACATGCACGCATACGAAGAAGGACACAATGGCAAGCCTCTACGAACACAATGCTGAACAGGACCAAAGCAGAGCCAAACCTAAATTCCACAGATGCGAGAACACAGACAGAGTTATGAGTAAAAAAATGGGGGGGTGGAAATGACAGAACCCCAGAGAGGGATGTTTCATGAGATGGAATGGAAAAAAAAAGTCCGCTGTACGCAAAGGAAGGGAGTTCTTAGGTGCACACACAGAAAGCTGGGGATTTCAGTTGCCTCATCTCTCAGTTGTGTTAGTTTGTTGTGCCTTTCCCCTCCCTTTGAGATCCAGGTGATGGTGCCAGGAGGTTTGTGCGTTTACTCAGTCTGTGCATCATAATTAGCCCCCCCTGCTTTCTTCAGCTCGTTCTTAATGTAATCCTCATCCAGCTCTTTGTGGTCACTGATCACAAATTCTTTGGCAAAGTTCTGCAAGAGATAAAGAAAAAGCCTGTTAGAAAAGGGGATGCTTGCCCAAGTACCTGAAAAAAGAAGCGTTATCCAGCTTCCATGGCTGTATGAGCTGTGGTAGGGATGATAAATAAAAAGCTGTGGATGAGACAGAAGACTAGTGATGGCAAAGCCCAAGACTTAACCTGGAGAAATTTTATGCTTCTACTTCTACAGTCACCAGCTCCAAGACCCAATCCTGCCCTATGCAACAACCCTTCCTAGTGATAAATGCACAGGCTAGGTTAGGTCAAGTTTCCTAAGCAGTATGCAAACTAAAAAAGCTCAAAATTGTTCACCTTCTAACTGCCACAGACCCTCAGCACAATCTCTGTCTGTGCCCTGGTCCTTTTTAGGAGCCCTTCTCCCAAAACAAGGGGAACAGCGCTACACCACAGTACACTACAGTACCGTACCCCACCAGCTGATGGGAGGATGCTTCGATTAAAGATTGAGCAACACGCAGATGGTACCAGGAGCGAGTAAGTCTACTTCAGTGGATTTACTGACTCCTCCTCTCAACTACCTAATACACATCACGGCCAAAACAAAGATACTGTACTAGACAGGCTGCTGGTGTTGTTAATATGCTCCACTGTGCTCTGTGGTCTAATGATCCTAAGTGACCTTTAAGGACACGCGTTATTAATACACTTGTGTACTGCAGGGCAGCTATCTCGCTGCTTGAATGCTCTTTGCAACTTATGAGAGCTGGGCAAGCCCCAGGCAGCATGCCGTGACATGAGGTTGTAAACAGAGAAAACCTTTCTCAGAACAGATCGCTGTGAATGGGATCCCACGGTGCCTTTAGGGCACTTGTCACGATAGTGTCACTACAGTCAGGGATTTGTTCCTTTGTGGGGGCTGTCCCTCCTGCCTCATAGCAAGGGTGGCATGCATGTGTGTGCACAGATATTTCAGCAAATGTGCACATTTGTGTCTTGCTTTAGCATTTTCCTTCCCTTCCTAACCACTGCATGCGTCTGTCCCTTCCCCCAACCCACAGAGGTTTTAGACAGCATGAAAAACACAAGCAGTCATTGCACTCTGCAGGGCCAGGGACAAACCGACGACCAAAAAAAATGAATTAAAATCCCAACAGCCCTACTACAATGTCTCAAGTTGTCTCAGGAAAGCTGCAATGCCTGGCTTCCTGTGCAGCAAGCTCCCCGAAAGGTGAGGGAGGCTGCCTGGGAGAATGAGGCGATGCTTTGAGAGAGAAGCAGTCATCTCGTCCGGGTCTCCCCAGCACTGGAACAGCCCCGGCACAACCGTGGAGGGGGATGTTCTAATTGGTTTCAGACTCTAAGCCATGGGAGAGCTCTTTATTTGGCAGCATCTCAAGGGTCTCAGTTTGGGATCAGAGTCTGGAAAAGGGAGGGGGTGGAGAAGGATTCAGCTTGAAAGAGCCTCAGCACCTCTTTCATGCGGTGGAAGAAATGGAAGGGAGAGCAAAACAGCTTCCCCCCCCGCACGCCAGTCTCCCAGGCTGCGGCTGATCCTGTTTCACACTGTAGGAAATCCTCGCTATGGAAGAGTTGCCTCGGGAGGCGAGGGGGAGCTTATAGCAGCTAGGAGAAGCCTTGTCTGCTCTGCTTTAGTTTATGAGCAGCCAGACAAAGTCCTAAGAAATAGCAAATGCTTCACAGCACCATTTTGCTGCACACTTCAATGGTCGGCTTTTCTGGTGTGAGGACAGACAGACATTACAGGCACTCATCCATGTCTTAGCAGAGTTCAGGGAAAATGGGAAGGAAATTGTTTATTTAAAGAAAAAAAAATCCTTTTTTTGAGATGGGAAATGAAGAGGCAAACTGCTCAAACATCAGATTTGGTCACGCTCACAAGTGTCCTACTTCCAGATCTCCTGTGTGAGATCTCTGCTAAGCTCAGCTCTTGCTAAGACCAAACAAGTGATTTTCAACTCTTTGATGCTCACTGAGGTATGCTGCCTACCTGATTTCTGAGCTGAGCCTTTTCAATTTCTTTTCTACATGCTAACAGGTTTAATAAATTTTGCTCAACTCAGGCAGCAGATTATCCAGGACTACCCAACTTCAGTGCTACTGTTTGCCCTGACTTTAGTGAGAACTGAGGCAGGCCTGTAAAATCATTCCTGAGAGGGATTCCATGAAAAGTGTGTGTATTTTATACATGTGGGGAGGGTTTCCTTCAGTGCCCACTCTGCAGATTCCAGCTGATTCTGAAATTAAAACTGCAAGCGCACTCATGCATGAACTAAACTAGAGGGGAACTAAATTATATGTACCACAAAGTAATTAAAATTACTCAAATGTCTTCTCAACTAAGCAGTTATCCAGATGATTCCTGGGTGATGATTTGTGGGCACCAGCCACTATTTCATGCCAGTGCCACCGAGACACCTTGCAAGGTTTGAACAATCTCGCCCTAGCAGTGGCCAGATGGGTTATGTTCCCAGCCACTCTTAAATATCCTCTTAGCTGACTGGGCCACCTCTTGTGCCAGATTTGTACCCTTGGAGTGAATCTGGGTCACTGCTATTAATAACTCTTTGCTTTATTCCTTTCTGCTGGCAGGTGCTGTCAGGGGCATCTTTGGTTCTTCGCACTGGCTCTTACCCACCACGATGTCTCGGGGAGAAGATGCTTCCAGTGAGTTTGCTGCCTGGAACCCCTGATTTCAATATCCTGCTTGACCCTTCTTCAGCCATAGCCTCCCTCATCACTCTGAATTCACTGTTCGAGCTCTTTGGGGTTGAGTTTTTGTTCAGGGTGCAAATCATAAGGTGAAGGGAGGCATATAAGTATTTCAGAGACAGCTGAAACGGCCTCCTGTGTCATCAGGGCAGGAAGACAAGTAGGACTCCGGCTCTTAGATCAGGAGATTGGGCACCCATGATTAACAGCAGCACTTTTCAGCTGAGGGCCATCTTACCCAGAGTTGACTCTTTTTTGTCCCTCCTGAAACTCCCAGAAAGTAAAACTATTCCCAACTGATTTAATTGGGTCTGATGTTAGCTAGACCAGGCAATGGTCCTTATTTGGCATGACTGTCATCTGCAATTATAAATAATCGATCATAGCAAACTGGCTCCTGCAAAGCACCAAGAAAAATCCTAGCTTCAAGCGGCTAACAGCAATGCCAACAGGCTTCCGACTTCAGCCACATTACTGCTGTGCCACCAGATTTTCTTTCTGCCCGTAAGAGACTGGGGTGGGGAAAGTCCCTGCTTTCTCTTCTCTCACGCATACCGATATCTAATGCCTTTCAAGAGAATTGCAGAAGTTACAGCCGCCTAAGGCACAGTGCATAACTCTGATGCTTGGGCCCTTGCTTTGCTGACATGCATCTTCATTTTACATCCTCCACTTCCTTTTCTCTTCTCCTCCCCCTATCCCCAAGCTTTTTACAACCACAGCAAGCCCTGCGAGTGAATTCTAGCCTTTGTATTCACCCCGGAGTCACCAGCAGCCTACAGATAACAAAAACAATGATGCCATTTATCTTTATCACTCTCAGGACACACAACAGCGACCACAGTCTCTTTGCTTTGCCTCTCAAATCATTGAACACGACGTAAAAAGTAAGGTTTACTCACGGTTCTTCAATACACCTATCTGGCACATGTTTTACTTTGTGCCTGAGTCACAGAGGGTCACAATTTTGCAATCCAATCCCGTGTGTCAACCTCCATTTGACACTACAGAGAGAAAGGGCTCCAACCATGCAGGTCAGGTTGCAAAAAGTGAGCCTGCATCTCTCCCTGGGAAGCATGAAATTTGTACAGCAAGTTCAGTCCAGCCTTTCTCTTCCAAACAACTTTATGGGGGGAGAAAAAAAGGGTGGAGTAGATTTTCTTCCTATTCCAGGCCCTGAATATTTAGCATATGGGGCCATAAAATTTCCCTAAGCTGGCCAAGGGAAAATCTGGCTGGTGCAGATACTGTACCAAAAATGTCTGCAGAGGCCCTTATAAATCCCAGCATGAGTAGGCCTGAAGCCAGAAGGAAAATCCTTGTATCGTCTACAGACACTTGGGTTCTTAGCAGCTAGGGACGGTGCCAGGTAGTTGAACAGCTTCTTGCTGTTTTTATTTACATTGGGGCTTGCAGCAGCCTCCACTGATGTTCAAAATCCTCAGTTCCACTGTGCTTAATGTCACCACTCCCATCCACTGGTCACTTTATTTTCAGTACAGATGCAGTACAGAGGAGATGACATCTCCCATGTTTCTTTTCCAGCATGGTATGAGTCCTAGACCTGGGGTCATGGGGAAGAAAGGACATGTCCTATGGCTGCAGCAGATATATGTTCTAGCAGGGCTGAGTACAAGGAGAGCTATAAAGTGACAAGCACCTATAGCAATACGGTACCACTGTCCGCCACTCTACTCTGGCTACCCCAAACCTGGTCCTGTGATCAGCTGTCAGAGTCCAAGCTATCAGTAAAAAACCCTCAAATTTACTCCTTGCCAATTTTTACACGGACCAGTTCCAGCCACTGGGAGAAGCCAGCCCAAACCTCTGGCAAACACATCTCTCAGCAATGGGAACTACATTTCAGCTGATCTGCAAATTCTTCCTATCTGTGCTGCATCCCACTGGAAAAGTCACAGGACTGTGCGTCAAATGTGGGGTGATGAGAAGCTGCTTATTCTGGCCTGAAGAAGTTACTTATAAAATTACCACCTTCTCTAGACTAGGACTAGAAATTCTTGTAAATCCATATCCATTTGGTATGGTCATTACAGTAAACCAGAATAGGAAAAACAGTCAAAAAGAACAGTTCTGTTTGCCTTCCCAGCAGGATCTCACTCACCTTCCTGAGAAAGACTGTCTCAAAGCCACCGTGACATAGCCATTACCATATGAATTTGATTTTCTGACTGTCTCTAGCAAAGCTATTAAACCATCTTCTGTTCAGGCCACTGTACTAACATGAGAAACCTAATGCATGTACGTGGAGTTATGTGTGTTGTATCTGTCCTGAGACCAGGGACAGTAACCCTGTAAGTGGGTCCTCCCTCATGAGGTACCAGCATCAGTGCAGCGAGGAATCCAGAGGCAAAGAGAAAGGTGAACAACAAAAGATCTGTCCATGAGCTCCAAAGCAGGAACTCAGTAAACTTGTTGACATCACTAAAGCCAGGCAAATTCCTCACCCAAAATAATAATGAATAAAATGCCACAAATATTTGCTTACAGAAACAGAGCTGTTTTACCCTGAATATGATTTAGGCAAATAATAGAGCGCATGACTTTGTGGGGGCAGGAGTGCTGAGGAAAACAGATAAGAGTCAAAATTCATGGAAAATAAGACAAACCGGCAAAGGTTGGGCAGTCCCTTTGCTGAGACAGCCCTGAAAGGGAATTCAGTCCCGTCAGGAAAAAGACCTCCACGCTGTATAATGAAGGGTTAAAATCTCCTGGTAGGAAATGCAGTCATGAAGGGCAACAAGTTCACAGAGAGGAAGCAACACTCAGAGGGAAACCAAGTCCTGTTTTCAGTTCTTCAGCATTTACATCAAAACCGGACCACTTCAGCACCGGTTGCCACTCCCAGCCCCGCAACCGTCGTGTCTGGGCTTGTCCTTACTCGAAGAAAAGCACCATAAATAACATCATCCCTCTGCCTCTCCTCAAAGCGAACGGGGCCCTTCACTGGAAGGCCTGATGCTCCTGTACTTAAAACCCACAGCTGCCAGGTTTCACCTTGCAGGAATTTTTATGGCTGAACTGAACCTCATGCTGGCAGCCGTTCCTAGGCATGACAAGCAGCTCATAATAGCCTTGATTTCTGGGCTTAAGCTGGCCGACCTGTTTCTCCTGGGCCTCTGGACTAAAAGAGGTCAAAACAACAGCCCTCAGAGCACAGAGAGTCTCCTGGATGGATTTGTACTAAGGCTGAATGAGCCACAGCTTGTGCGTATAGAGGAGGTAAAAGGCAGAACCAACCTTACTGCCAGGACCAAGTTTAAGACCAGCTTTGGATGATCTCCTTTTTAGCCAAGTAGCAAATATGCCCAAAGCCTTTCTGTTCCGCTGGTATCTACTGGCGGCTGGGTACAACCTTGGCATGACAACTAGTGGCACACAGCGATCAAACTGCAGCTGGGCAGAGGACACAAATGCCGTGGGGTCTGCTGCGTGTGTGGCTACTGTAAGCATCTGCCAGTTCACCCCCGTGCACAAGGTAAGGCACGCTACTGCTGATGACAAAACAGATGCAGCCTTGTAGTTTGTCATCCTGGCTTACTGTTTCATAAAGTTCCCCAGCTGTTAAGTTTAGATCATTCTAGATCTAGGTTTGGACTGTACCCCAGAAATGAACTCCCAAACATCTTAAGCAACCATCTGCAAAGCATGGGACGTTGTGTGCTACTACCCCCACCCCTAGGTCTGTCCTTGACCTAGACAGAAGCTCAGTGGAGAGAAGATGGGATACTGCATCACCTTACTCCATGCCTCCATTTACACAGGGAAGTCTCCACACATTAGTACTTAGCTATACCCTTAAGAAGATACAGATAAATGCTTGTTTCCTATCCTGGCCTTACTTCTAACCTGCTCTCAGCTGAACTACTTGGACCAGGTCACAGGCTTGATCCAAGATTTCCAGCTGAGGTAAAGAGGAAAGGGTGGAAAATAAATGGCTGTGAAAAAAAGCTACTCAATGTTCCTGAAATGCAAAATGCATTTTTCTACAATCCAAAATAAAGACAATAAATGCAAAACCCATTTGCCAACAATATTAAAGCGGTAATAAGGATAGTCCCAAATAGGCAAGAAGACCTGATTCTCAGCTAGCACAGATCAGGAGAACTATGGCTATTTGCACCAGATGAGATCAATCCCTGTAATTTTGCAGTTATTACACCTAAAAATCAATTGCCCTTTCTTCCTGAGAGATTTTCTGGCAACCTCCTCCGCTGACTATCAGCATTGCTTCCCAAGCCACCTCCCTACAGATTTCACAGCACCTGCTCCCCCTTCCAAGGGAGGAATATAAAAGCAAGGGGAACCCAGTTCCTTTCCTTGCTTTATAATATTTCATCCTTTTGTTCACAAGCCCATAATCTACTCTTCAACAGTTAATGTCCCTTACAGTTTCGTTATGGCAGGTGCTTCTAGGAGACCATTAATAATCACCCTATGTGAACACTCTTTATTCTACAGATGCAACATGGTGGACTTTGCTTATTAGGAACTATTCAAGCTGACGGTCTTTCACTTTGAGTGTCCCGGCGGAAGAACAACGTTTATTGGCGTTTGTTCAGCTTTGAGCAGAGCTCAACCATAGCTAACCAATGCATCTACGACGTAGCAGAGAATGTAAAGCAGGCCTCCCCTCACACTGGAGCTTTGGTCCTAAATAAAAAGCCACGATTAGCTCTTGCAACTATTACAAGATAGTGAGAGCCCTTTGAGTTTTACTGAGGGCTTCTCAGAGTGAAAAGCTGTTGTTCTAGAATCCCAACCAATCACTTCTATAGATCACAAAATCAAAGCCGTTATTGGCTGCACAAAAAGCCTCCTTGCGCCACACTTCCTTGGAAGGAGAGCCATGTCACACAGGGTAAGTGCACCTACGGCCATGCACGCAACTAAAACTGCAGAGAGCCAAGCTGCAGCAATAGCCTAGATTCTCTTCAGGGTTTGTAAAGAAAAATATATCCACTTTAGGGTACTACTTCTTCTAAATGATGAACCAACACTGAGTCAGATTTATAGTTTATCATTACAGCAAACAACCAACTGTATTTTTCTATAGTATTACTCACATCACAAATAATCTCTGTAAAAATCAGCAGCAGTGGGGTGACTGGGAATGTACTTGAAGGTCAAGAGTACTAGTAGAGTGAAATAGCTCTGGGATAAATTCCCTCCACTAAATTTCAGTTGGACTTTCTTGTCCTCTTTTGTTTTGACAGATTATCTGCAAGCTTACATGCATAAAAAGAAGAAAATAGTTTGGCTTTTATCCCACTCAGAGGGATTCAGTTGCACATGTAGAACTATTTGAAATAGTCAAGATAATTTCTTATGGAAAGGAGATCACCACTGACATTACATTGAGAAATGCTCTGGAGTGGGTTATAGACAATAAAAGTGTATTAAGCACAAATTGTATTGTTTTCATATTTTAGTACAGATTAATTGGAATATGAAAGCTTTTGAGTAACAGCCAAGAATGGTTAATGTTCCACCAGATTATTAACTCATACAGACTACTAATCAAAGATGAAACAAGTGAAATTGCAAATTATAGGTAACAGACCTGAGGGACAATCTTAGAACAGCATTCAGGAATGCTATTCAACTTAACAGGAATAAATTGTCTAAATGTATTTTTAAAAAAATCTTGGGCTTAGTGACTCTTATATGAATCACTCATTAGTACTCTATAATTTTATAATTTCATCTTCAGCTACAATTACACAGTTTCAGCTGCTTCACATGAAGAGAGATTTGCTTTCCTATCTCTCAGGTGTCATTACAAAAGTTTCTATTCAGAATGGACGCCTCTGCATAGTTGTCATTTTGAAAGATTTAGCACCAGTGCTTATCTTCTGGAAGATAATATATTTATTATACTCTTCATGCTTCTTATCTAAATATAATCTTCTGTATCATACAAACTACCAATGAATTCAGGAGGACTTCATTCTCATCCTTCATATCATCCTATTGGGAGACTTCTTTACACAGGCAAGAACACAATTATTGAGGGAGATTATTTCAATGGTCAGCCTGCTCTCCAAGCACATAAGAAAGACCATTTCGCAGGCACTGGAGAGCTGGCCCTAGGTTTAGCTGAAAGAGCTAATCTTGCTTTAAATAATTCTTCAGAGGGAACATGCTAAACGTTAGCATCTTCTCCATTAAAGTCAGCTTTGCGGCCTTCCACAATTCACTTCTCTCGTGGCTGTTGCTTGTTTTCACTCACTTGGACTGAGCTTGGAGCCCAACAGAGCGAGCCCAGCTCAAGGTGCCCTGGGAGGCTCAGCTGGGGCAGGCAAATTCAAGTGAAGCCCTTCCAAGGTGTGTACAAAGCACACTTCTCTTTTTCCCTGATACACCCAAAGCCAAACAGAAGACTATTGAAATCTAGTTAGCTATTGAGAGCTGTTAGTTAATTGGTACCGACAGGGACTTCAGACTTTAGTTGATTAGGTCCATGAATTCACCGTGCTGAGACAAAGGGCCTCAAGAGAAAAGTTTAAACAAGGGCGTGGGGTTTCCTGTTTAGTTTTACCTGCTCAACTTAATACTGCCTTGTTCTCTACTATTCAGTATTATGTTATTTCCATATCAAGGAAGGAGATGGGAAACACCTTAATGGTGACAAGGAGGGGAGTGCATATATTCTCTCTTCATGAAATTGTTAAGGCAGCCTTAAGCTCAAAGTGCTTCTTTATGCCTGAGTGCTCAAAGGGCAGATGTTAAGTCTTCCTAATAGGAAGACAGGCAGTAGGAAACCATCTTCTTTTTAAAGGATTAACTACTAAGTTGAAGGATGATCCAATCCTTCCCCCTCCCTTACCTCCTGCTGGTGTTTGTAGAGCTAAAAGCTGGTGGTTAGAAGCAGAAGGAAGAGGTTACCTGTACTACTTCTTTGACCAGAGTCTTGTCGGTCCCAGTTTTGGCTCTCTGCAGGCCACTGACATCCTCTCCAATCCAAGTGATGAGGGCAAACTTGACTCGCTTGCTCATGGCATCGCCGGTGGTGAATCGGACAAAGCCAAACAATCGAACATCATCTGGAGAGACAAAGCAACAAGGGTAAAGTGGTTGAAAACAGAAACATCCCTGCCTTGCGATATTCCGGGGCGAGACTATTGTTCTCAACTTAAAGACCAAGTCAAGGCACTGATCCTGTGTTATAACAGCATTGTTCTGGATTAACAGGGCAATACAGGGGCTCTGCTCACATGCCCTTCACTTGCAAGGTGCACTTTGCCAGTGTTAGGTCTGCCTCTTCCTGGGGTGCTCTGAGTTACTGGGAGGAACCTGGCTGTTCCGCCCACCCCACGCCACATTAGTGTGCTGCTACTGAGTTTGGAAATGGCTAAAATGCAGTCAACGGGCAGCTCAAGAGCACAGAGCTAACCCCAGTTACATTCAGCCAGATCATTCATCTGCAGGTCAAGAAGGGAAGAAAGTGATTTCCCAGCATCTCTTTCTTACAGGATAGCAGGAGTAGGGCCACATTTTATAACATATACCCAGACTCTGGCCATTGTGCAAATCTGATTCTTTCCTCTCCTTCCCTTTAGCAACATTTCTGGCTCACTTCTGGTATGAGTTTACAAGAAGGAGGGGAGAAGAAGGAGCAAAAGAAAAATCTGCAATTACTTCCCCATATGTGCTTTCCTACTCCTTCCAAAGGCCTTGGATTTTAAAACTGTTCTGATCTTTGTTTCACAGCTGGTTTCTGCTATATCATGCCAGACTAGAGTTATTTAGTCTGGCCTTATGTGTAAAACCCTTGTAAACTCTTTGTCTCGAAGGGTTTGTTCCTTCGTTGCAGGGTGACTCATCAGCTGAGGCAGCTGGGCACCTTCATGATCACAGGCACTTAGTAAGCGTGTGATACCATCCACTCACATCCTCAGCCTCGGTGGCATGCACGGTACTAGCGCCTTCAACCAGGATTGTGCAGGGAAGCAGAGCAGATGGACAGTTGTGCAATCGTGGAATATACCTAATCATAGCCACTTCATCTGTTACAGGTCACTCAAGACCTTTTAAATGAAATGAGATGACTCAAAATAGAAGAACAAACTTGCTGTTTGAAAAGAATCATGTTAATTCTGGTTACACTTGTTGTGACCAGTTCAACATGTTTTATAGCTATTTGCTGTCTTGACTACTGCCCGGTGAAAACGCAGGCTCCAGGTGTAGTAATATTTGCCAACACCCCCATCTTCGGACCCGTTACAGCATGCTCCATGAATGGTGAGGACAGCCCCAGGAGCTCCGGGGACAGGGGAGAAGCAGCTCCGAATTGCTCATCCTCAGAAAATAAGCTGCTATAAATCAATGCAAAAAAGTGGGATTTTCTCTGAAAGCTGTCAGTTCTCAGAGCTTCTTTTAACACTTTGTTTTGCCAAAGTGTGAGTAAAGACACCTTCCCCTTGATAAAATATAAGAAGTTTTTAAGTTCTTAAAAACTCATGCTCTCCCTATTTTGTTGTCTGTGTACTTTTTTGCCACTGACAGAGGACTACTGGGGAAAAATGGAAAATGTATGTAGGGGGGTGTGTAAGCCAGTACAGTGTTGAAAACAAACTCCTCTAATGATTTCAAATTTGAAACAAAGAGAAAGAAAGAGATCTTACTCAAAAGAAAAATCCACATGGATCTTTGGAAGGAGAATAAGAGTCATGTGTATCAACAGCACAGGCAAACAAAAATTCTCTCTCAGATACCGAAACACTGGCAAGTACAAGAAATGGACAGAGAGACTCCTGTTTCTGACAGTAAATCCTCTTCCCAAGATTGATTAGAACCATAAATGAACGGACAGCTAGGAAATACCCAAGGTGAAGAGAGACAGTAAATCCCCTAACGTTACTATTAACAGTTCTATGAAAAAACCTTGCTTTCCCAGATCTGACAGTAAAGGAGGCCATGCTCTGCTAAGAATTGTACTGTGGTTCCTATGGGAACACAGTGCTGAAGGCACTTTAATGTCATCAAGTCCTGGCCCCTACTCTACTGTAACCGTGTCACAGCCCTTCCCATGGACCCATCACTTTCCACCTTGAGTACGTCAGTTTTTCATCCCTGCCCCTTCTACCAAAGGCTGTTACAGATCCTGAAGACTGCTTTGGAATATGCCCCTTTATAATAAAGATAATGCAAAAATACAAGGAATGTGAAGAATTCCAAGTTTTTCTGCAGTGCTTTTTCAGAGCAACGTGGAAAGGAGGTTGAAGGAATTCATCTGTCAGCATGAACTTTAATTTGACGTGAACCCACAGATCACTGGCAGCAGCAGGACTTGCTTCCCAGCAGAAGAGTTTGAGTGCTTTCCCATCCTGTCTGAAAGCAGCTTGGTCAGGGGCACTGAAGAGAGCCAAACCCAGCAATTCCACATGGGCTTTTATCTATTAGATCACCTACTACTCAGTGACTATGAGCAACTCTTACTTCATCACGTTAAGTCCCAATAAGTTTAACGAGTGCTTGAGGTTAGATGTGGGGCTCTGAGTCACTATCTTGGGCAGAATTTACCTGGGGCAGGTTTACCTGTGGGGGCTTGAAAGGTTACACCCGAGCTACGTGCTTTCTCCTGCCTCCCCATGGAGCTCGTGTATCCCCACGGTAGGCAGAACAGGCTCTTCAGCTGCCAGTTTTCAGTCCAATGTATTTAATATAAACTACCAATATGCGATGCTGTAACTTGATGTGCCAGTCTGTGAATTGCAGCAGCTGAGGAGCATTTCAGCAGCTGCAGATAAAGCCAAGAGGGCACGTGAACTGGAGCCCTTAGCAATTAACATGTCTCTTTTCCTAAAAGGGCAACAGGGGCAGAAGTGGAGATTTTTAGCACTAGTTCAGCCTGGGTATGTGCCACTCTAACTGCAGGTCAAAATCCCTGAGCAGAAGTGGTTGAGTTTCACAATTAGTCTGAGGCATGTTCAGAGCGATAACGAGATCAAAGCAGAAGTTCTTTTATACTCCCAGATTTCCTCTTCCACAGTTAAGCAGTTCTACCCTACCAGATCACCTTGCTGCGCTGGAAGTCATCAATGCCATCAGTGCCAACTCCCTGAGAAATCTCAAGGCCTCAGTACCCACGCCCCCTCCTCCCCTTTCCCACAAACCCACTTGTAGTGGTTTTAGGAATTGCTGGGGGTGTGTGGGAATCTAAAAAAATCGTAGAGAGACAGTAGATTTCCTCTGAAAGAGGAAATCCTGCCTAGCTCTATGCAACCACCTTCCTAGTCACTTAGCCATGAATTTCAGGGCAGAGAGAAGCAAATTATAGATCTGCGTAGAATGGAAATAGCAGCTTTACTTGAGAAGATCTCACAAGTTACAAACACCAGAAATTAACAACGTTAATTCCTACTAATACCACTACTCCTTTAACTACAGTTGTACAGCAAGACAACAGGGCTATACAAACAATGAAGAGCACAATGAATGCCTTAACGAGCATCACTTAGTATTTTTCTCCAATCCCCCTACGTATCAGTAGGCAGGATTTTCCAAATATACTGATTAAGCTGGCCTTGGCCATCAACAAAGCTCGATGCCAAGCTGCAGAGATTTCCTTACGGTATTCCCCTCCTTTTCATCCACTCAAACCCTTTGGTTCAGCTGTACTAAAAAATTCCCCATTAGATTAAAATGCACTGACTCATCAGTAAAAGATAATAGCTGCAGGAAAGAAATACACCGTCAAAAGCTTCATGGTTCTTAGTGTTACGGCTCTGAACGGCCAAGCCAGAGACATGCCAAGATAAGGCCACCGCTCCCAGCTTCACCTGCCTGCTAAATCAAGGTCACATACAGCAAGGCAGCTGATGGAATGATCTGCAGTTGTGTTCTGTCCAACGGTGAATTACTGATAGCGCATGACAGATTTCACCAAGGATTTATTTTGTTTGTTTCAACTGGATTCATTTTAGATTAATTTGTCAATTTTCCACCTCTTCAGTCACCCCTGAAGTCACGTGGCTGGAAGCGCAGGCAGAAACCTTCCCTGCCTCTTCCTACACTGTTTTCTCCCCTCTTCAACCCTGTACTGAAGCCCCTGTATCTCATGCAATGCTGCCTTGCACCACGCAGACATGTTCATTAAGTCATCTAAGACAAATACAAAATGTTTGACCTCAGGACTGTAACCAAGGCATGCTGTGGCTGGGCCACCAACCTTACTCACGTAACCCAGGGTGGCTGACGTGCGTACGAGGGTACTCGGGACGCATGTGCATGGGGAGGATGACCCCACACTGACTTCTCCAGCTTTTCTGGTCCAGTGAGGCCACCAGCAGCATTTCATCAGAATGAGTTGCTGCTACCCCAGTGACAGTGGTCTTGTATCGGTCTCTCTCCTGACCTGGGTGCATACTGGAGTGCAGAGTGGGAGGAAACAGGGGATCCAGCTAATCTTTGCTCCCCTTTCTTGAAGGAAGAAACGGTTGCATTAGTTGGCCAGAAGTGAGGGCCAGGCAGGCCCCAAAACAAAGGGCACGCAAAAGATATATAATGCTTTTCTTTACCTGCTCTTATGCCTAGCACAGGATGATAAAATGCAGACCCACAGACATACTATTTTAATTAAGCATCACGAAACTAAACTGAATGCAAAGTTCAGTGCAGAACTTGACCTGATGAGTTACTCCCACAAAAATTAATGAGAATACTCCCTAAACCAACCTCCTGTCCATTGCAAGGGACAGTCTAAGCCACAGCTCCAGCTAGCAGCCAGGAGATCGCTGCCAACTGCATGCCATTTCAGCTGACCCTCCCAAGAGCAGGGCTTTCACAGCAAGCAGGGAGGGCACAGGGGCAGGGAAACGCTGCAAAGAGAGTGTGAAATTCCCATAGACCACCCATGGCCCCAGGTCTTCCTTTAAATAGATATTAAGGGAAAGCAGGCAAGACGAACATTAGAGAGGAAAAACAAAAGCAGTAGGAGACTGATTTACAAAGCCCATTTTAGCAACTTAAGATGTAGCCAAATACAGCTAAGCACCTATCTCATTATATGTCCTCATGGATTTTTACAATTCTTTCCTACAACCTAAGGTGCCAATGTAATCTTGGTGACCTCTCAACTCTTAGCTCCTAAATTTTATACATAGGCCAGGCTTTTTAGGACAATCATTGTAAGCCCAAAAGAGCTTGCATTTGTCTTAGGAGCTGATTCTATTTCTATTTTCTAATATTTTATGTCAACCAGAAATTATTTTATAGGGTATTTATTTCAGACCAAAGATTTTCAGTTCTTCCTCATGCTGAATGCACAGTGTGGTTTTGGTTTGATCTTTTCAGACACATGAATAACTATCCCATTTCATGCTGTCATTGCAATTATTTATCTGGATGGGGGCTTTCCAAATAAAAGGCTCATTATTTCTTTTGTCAGAGATGCATTGAAGAACAACTGTTCACATGTGGTATGGGCGGAAAGACAGTCTTCCACACCACTCCATTACTTAATGGGTGAATACACACTTTAAAAAAATTGAAGTAAACCACAGATAGCAATGTTCTGCTGCTTCGTAACACAGAAACTGAGGCAAGCTGTCCGGTGCAGTCAGGTATTACTGACACACACAAAAGTTTAAGTGGAAGTTTTTGACCAGACTTTTAGTTCAGTATCTCAGTTGTATGCCATTCTGCTCTTCTCAGCAACAGCATCACCGGCCCAGTCATGAGACGTTGAAATTAAAAACAACAACAAAAAAACCCAAGAGCCTTCACATCCTTCCGTACAATAACCTTCAACTCTTATCTGTGTTTCTGGCTTCAAATCCACCAGCTCAGCTGTTTTTTTAAAAGTGTACTGATGGCACGTACTACTAAACACCAAATTAATGCTACGTCTGGATCCATGCCATCTGCAGGGGCAAAAGCTGTCACTGTGAAGTAAAATGGATCAAAAGCCTTGAATCAAGTCCTTGTTTAATGCAGAGGTTAATCTGTGCTGTTAAGCCCAACCAAAACAGTCCTTAGCCAGAAGACACAGGGGGTGTCTACACTGTGTGTTTAATGACCTTGACACAATTAAGGTCTTCATCTTTGGTCTCCTGACTCTTTGGGTCGGACAAAGGCCAATACAGCCATTGTACGTTGGTCATTACGCAGGACTGCAAGAGGAAGTGCCACCAGCGGTCACCTCTGAATCATGTAAGGACTTTACTGTGCCAGTGGTTTAAACCAACCTCCTCGACTTTCCTTTGGGATAGGCTGGAGGAGAGGTGTTCACACATCTGGGGCTGGTCTTTGGAGGACAGAGAAGTCTACTGCCTGAGACTAAAGCAGAGTCTACTGCCTCCCAGCTGAAGTGTTCGAGTCATCTTGTGGCCTGACAGACCTTGACAGCCAACAGCATGGCAGTGACTGATAAGAAAAGTCCAGGGTTCAGGCTGTGTTTGCAGCATAATCCTAGGACCCTGAACAAAAGGGCACTGAAGAAGCTTTTCTTACCATGTGTTCTTCCTTTAAGAGTGGCAATTGCTGTCCCCAAACAGTGGGACAGGAAAAGGATGACAGTTTGATTCTGCGGTTCCTTAAACATTTCTGCTAGTACACAAAGCTTAGTAAAGAGCTTAGGAAGAAAAAAGCCTCCACCCCAGGATATATAACATGTAGGTCTGACGTGCAATGCGTATCTGAGAGTAGAGCAGCGAGAGTAACGAAACCCACACAAGGTAGACCGGGTGCAGCAGCAGTTCCTGGCTCCGGGCATGGGCCTCGCTGCCCCAGGAGCTCAGCATCTCGGTCTGTCGTGTGCTCCTTCAACGGCAGCCCACAGAGCGTTGCCGGAGGTTGGCAGAGAGCTGGTTTCTAACATGGTCTTTTTGAACCCCTACTTCCTTTAAAAGAAGCAATTTCAGTTTCTTGCTTTTCCCTTTGTCCTCAACCACTCTTGTTCCCTGAGGAGGTTTGCAGGATCAGTAATGGGTTGGGCCATGGTCTGCATGAAAAAGGTTATGTATGGGGGGAAGAAAAAGCAAAAATACAACCCTGCTACCAACAACCCCCTCCAGCCCTTCCTAGCCTCTGTTGTTGCACGAGGCAGGATATCCACCACAGGCAAATATCTTCCAAACTGGTACAAAAGACCTTCTTGGTCTCAGAGCCACATGAATTAGCACACACTGGCACCGCCGGCTCTGTAATTTAATGCCCTGGAGGGAAGCGATACGTACCGCATGCTGAAGGTGCTTTTAATAAGAATGGTTATTAAAGAAAGCAGAGGGGACAGATGTTTGCCACTCAGAACGGCACTGAAATGGATGTCGCAGAAAGTAGAACAGAGCAAGCTCTGACAGAGGGGCTCGGTGACACTGCACACTGAGGTTTTCAACTCCAGCTCCCGCTCTCACCTCCAACCACCAAATTATGCTCAGCTTCTACCAGAGGCAGCTGTAGCACTTTGTGGCTTTCAGGGCAGTGTTTTTCACAAAACAGGAATTCAAAACAAGGAAGGGAGTTTATTCTGATGCCATTTTTTAAAATCTTTTACTCACATTTTCTGAAGCTATTCCATTGGTAGTAGCTCTTCTCCCCTCCAGCAAAATGTAGAAGGAGATGGGGTGTGGACCGGGAGGGAAGAGACGTAGCAATAGGAAGGAATAGTATTTAGCAGCTCTCCCCATCCCTTCCTACTCTTTTTTACTGACTTTGTTTTAGTAGAAAAATTCCAACCAGCTCTACTTCATAGTAACATTTGGCACCTTTCTTCCAGATGGGGAGGAAAGTTCTAACTTCACTGCTGGCACGAGCCTTGTTTTCTGACTACGTCTAGTGGTCCAGGCGGAGGGTTGCTGCACAGATGGAGGCACCGCAACTTGCATCTCTAGCTTCCCCAACTGCTGCACCGTAATTCGTGGGCGGAGGAAGATCCTTTCCAGCACTTAGCCAAGCACCCTGTACCGGAATTTGCCTAGTTCTTTAAGCCTCCAGCAACTGCGCTCCAGAGGTAGGTTGGAGGATAACCTCTTGCCCACGCCAGGTGCATGCGAAGGAAGAGGGAGAGAAGGAAGAGGGAAAGGGAGCAGTTGAGTAGCTACAAAGGATTTAGCTCCACAGTAAAGGCTAACAATAGGCCACAGCCTACCCCACAGATGCCCTTTATTTAACTCTTCCCTTACCGTGCTTATCCCTAAAATATGCAAAATTTCCTTTCTGCTGTAAAAATGCTTCAGTATTGGGGCCAGCTTGGCACTTTGCTGGTATAAAACAAGTTCTCCTTAAACTCTGCCTGTTTTAATACCCTGGTTATAAATAAGGGTTTGGCACGTGCAAATAATGGCAAGAAAACAAAACTGGCCATATTCCAAAGTGCAGTATGTGCCTCCGTTAGTTGTTATATGCATCCTACCCAGCCCAACCGGTGACTGCCCTCCAAAAGCCCCTCTGCCTGCTTAGCCACTCGATAAAAGTATTCCCTTTGCTACAGAAGGGAAGATAGGAACTGTTCTTCAGAGGGTGTCACTCCAGACAAGACACTAAAAATCAGTTCAGACACATAAGAGACTCCTGGAAAACAAGGAGAGAAAATAAATGGGGAAGGTTCCTCTGCAAGCCTCAGATGTCTGGAGACGCTGGAGACACTCAGTTATCTCGGCCAGAAGAGGAGACAGAGAACATGGCACCCAGATACTGATGCCATTGACTTCCCAAGAAAACTACTAATCCTTCAGATAACATCGGCATGAACTTCAGAAGTGCTGAGCCCTGGGTTTCCTTGTACTTTTTCCTTATGTTGCGCATTAAGAAGAGTTGGGTGGGAGGGAGTTCTTGCGCTACTGGGTATCAGCTCTTCTGACATCAACTACAAGAGGCTCCTTTTCGGTTTTGAGAATTTTCCCTGCAAAGGTCTCAAGTACAGCTGGAAATGAGTAGCTGTGTTAATCCTAGTACGACCCCACTGCAAATGTCATAGCAGAGGAGTCTAAACCTTCTTGATTTAGTGGCTACTTTCCAAGGACTAAAACGTGTTTTTCTCCTGTGATATTTATTGACTGATAAATATCAGTCCAGTCCTGTCCTCATTTAAGTTACTGGAAGTTCTCCCCTCCAACTCAGTAAAATACAGCCAAGCCCTAGGACTTGACAGCCCAATTTGGACAGGCGCTAGCGTTTCAGTGGCTCTGGGACTCGTGACTACAATGCCCCTCCTGGACTCGCCCCGCCTTGAGCAGGGAGAGACTGCTCAATATGCAACTCCTTCGCTGTACAGGTACAGAATTCTAAAAATACAGGTTACCCATAGTACCTGACTGTAGAGTAACTAGGCGAGTGAGGAAGGCTTTGTCTGTAACAGTTCAGTATTAGTTACAAATGCTTCCTATCTCACGTCACTTGGTGACATTGTTAAATAGCAGCCAAGAGAGGGGGAAAAGCTACACAATTCCCCCCTTGAAGTTATTTTGAGAAACATCAAAGCCCGCCTTTGTAAAACACGTCAAAAGTTAAGATCAGATGAAGTTAACTATTCCTCAATTTATTTTCATCTTCCCCAGGCTTTGTTTCTCCTGTTAATATTCTGCAACCGACAGTTAAACAATCGACTGCCACGTTTAAACCTACAGCCGCAACTGTTGCGGTTGTGCAACACCACATATACGATTGTTTTCAGCACTGTATTGTTCGAGCCGATCTTCGGCGTAACCACTCTCTCCTCGGGTTTCATGTTCTTAAAAAATCCGAGCAAGCCTTCTAACTGCAGTTACTTTAGCGCTACGAATACGGTTTACAGAAGAATTCTGTTGCAAAATGATCTGTATGAGTGCATCTTTTCAGCTACAGAAATTGAGTCTTTTTTGCTCTTCAGCAATGCTTTGAAACCGCAGCGCTAGCAAGGAGACCATCGCTAATCAAGCGGTTTATCCTGTTTATAACTGAGAAGCAACGAAAAATTGTGTAAAGGGGCGGGGGGGGGGAAGCCCAAAGGACCTTAAGTCTAAGAGTGAGACAAAGGACCGGCTGGACTATGGACTTCAGCGAGTTGCACTGTGGCGGCTGGAAACCCGATCATGCAGGGCAGGGCAGAGACGGGGAAGCGGCAGCACTAATTCCACTTTACCCAAATTTTCTCCCATCCTTTCCCCCCTCACACCAGGCAGCAAGAAACACGGTAAGGTGCCAAAGCAATCAAGACGGCGCTTACCTGTGCACTTCCTTTTAAAGGTTTCATAGTCTACCCCTTGGTCTCCAGGGACGATTGTAGAGCCATTGTATTTAAAAGTCACCCTTTGGGAAGGGGAAAAGAGAAGGCGAATCATACATTTCAAAGTCACCCTTTGGGATGGGGGAAAGGGAAGGCGAATCATACGTTTAACAGCCTTTGGGATGGGGGAAAGGGAAGGCGAATCATACATTTCAAAGTCACCCTTTGGGATGGGGAAGGCGAATCATATGTTTAACAGCCTTTGGGATGGGGGAAAGGGAAGGCGAATCATACATTTCAAAGTCACCCTTTGGGATGGGGGAAAGGGAAGGCGAATCATACGTTTAACAGCCTTTGGGATGGGGGAAAGGGAAGGCGAATCATACATTTCAAAGTCACCCTTTGGGATGGGGGAAAGGGAAGGCGAATCACACATTTAACAGCCTTTGGGAAAGGGAAGAGGCGATGGGGCAGAACACACTGTAAAAACACAGCCCTTAGGAAGGGGGGGAAGCGGAGAGGGGGAATAAGGTCTACAAAAGCCACCCTTTCGGGAGGGGGGAGAGGAGAAGGGGAATCGCGGAGCACCGGTGCCCGTCCGGGAGCCGCCGGGGGCCACCTACCAGTTCACCTCGGTGGCGTCGTCCCTGACGAGGTTGTACGCCTCCCTGCACGCCTCCTTGTCGATTTTGGTGGCCATGGGGGCGACCGGGCGGGGACGGGGGTGGGGGTGGGGGGGGGGCAACCTCCGCCGCCGCCGCCGCTGCTGCTGCCGCCGCACCGCACCGCGCAGCACCGCACCGCACCGCACCGCGCCGCGCAGCACCGCGCAGTGCCCAGCCCGCCGCCGCCCGCCGCCCGCCCCCGCCCCGCCGCCGGCTGCCAATGGCTCCGCGGCCCTGCGCTGGGCCTGCCCCCGCCCGCCCCTCCCGGCGCCGGGCTCTGGGGGTGATGCAATAGCCCGGGACGGGGGGACCGGGCGGGGGGGGGGGGGCGGTTGTCTTGGGGACGCGGAGCCGGGCGCGGGTGTCGGGGGGGTGGCGAGGGGCCCGTCCCGGCGCGCAGGCCCCCGCCGCAGCGATGCGTTGTGCGGCCGCTGATGTTTTTCCACCCCCCGCGATGTCCTGGCCCCCGACGGGCGGGAGGAGGAAGGAGGGAGAAGCGATGCGCAAGATGGAGCAGCCGCTGCCTGCGCGGCGGGGCCGGGAGCCGGGCCGGGAGCCGGGCGGGCCGCAGGGCAGGTAGCCGGCAGCCGGCAGCCGAGCGGCAGAGCAGGTAGGCGAGGGGCAGGCGAGGGGGCGGCGAGGGCCCGGCGCGGGCCGGGGGCCGGGGGCCGGCATGCGGGCTGTGCCAGCCGGGCAGGGGCCGGGGACAGCCGCCCGCCGCTCCTGGGAGCCCCGGCGGGGGCGCGGCCCCGCACAGCCGCGGGTGGCAGCTGGGGACCGTGCCCGTCTCCATCCCTGCGGGCTGGCCCGGGCCTCTGACGGGGGCCGGGAGGGCCGCTCGGGGTCGTGACAGCTCGCTGCTGCTTCAGGTGTGTGTGCCGGTGCCTCTGTGTGTGTGCCTGTGCCTCTGTGCGTGTGCCTCTGCTTGTGCCTGTGCCTCTGCCTGTGCCTGTGCCTCTGCCCCTGTGTGTGTGCCTGTGCCCCTGCTTGTGCCTCTGTGTGCCTCTGCCTCTGCTTGTGCCTGTGCCTGTGCCTCTGCTTGTGCCTGTGCCTCTGCCCCTGTGTGTGTGCCTGTGCCCCTGCTTGTGCCTCTGTGTGTGTGCCTCTGCCTCTGCTTGTGCCTGTGCCTCTGCTTGTGCCTGTGCTCCTGCTTGTGCCTGTGCCCCTGCTTGTGCCTCTGTGTGTGTGCCTCTGCCTCTGCTTGTGCCTGTGCCTCTGCTTGTGCCTGTGCCTGTGCCTCTGCCCCTGTGTGTGTGCCTGTGCCCCTGCTTGTGCCTCTGTGTGTGTGCCTCTGCCTCTGCCTGTGCCTCTGTGCGTGTGCCTCTGCTTGTGCCTGTGCCTCTGCCTGTGCCTGTGCCTCTGCCCCTGTGTGTGTGCCTGTGCCCCTGCTTGTGCCTCTGTGTGCCTCTGCCTCTGCTTGTGCCTGTGCCTCTGCCTCTGCTTGTGCCTGTGCCTCTGCTTGTGCCTGTGCCTCTGCCCCTGTGTGTGTGCCTGTGCCCCTGCTTGTGCCTCTGTGTGTGTGCCTGTGCCTCTGCTTGTGCCTGTGCCTCTGCTTGTGCCTCTGCCCCTGTGTGTGCCTGTGCCCCTGCCCCTGCCCCTGCTTGTGCCTGTGCCTCTGCCTCTGCCTCTGCCTCTGCCTCTGCTTGTGCCTCTGCCTTTGCTTGTGCCTCTGCCTTTGCTTGTGCTTGTGCCTGTGCCTCTGCTTGTGCCTGTGCCTCTGCTTGTGCCTCTGCCTTTGCTTGTGCTTGTGCCTGTGCCTCTGCTTGTGCCTGTGCCTCTGCTTGTGCCTCTGCCTTTGCTTGTGCCTGTGCCTGTGCCTCTGCCTCTGCTTGTGCCTCTGCCTCTGCTTGTGCCTCTGCCTTTGCTTGTGCCTGTGCCTGTGCCTCTGCTTGTGCCTGTGCCTGTGCCTCTGCCCTGCCTGTACCCCTGCCCGTGCCTCTGCCTGTGTGTTTTACCCCGTTTCAGATGGAGCGATCTCCCCCTACTGGGCTGCCCTTCCAGCACCGCAAATTAAAAATAAAACCTCTAACCCAAGTCAATACGCTTGATGAGAAATGCTGGGGTTCAGGCAAAAGGATAAGGGTTGTCTGTAAGCTTGCACTTCAGTCCCCTGCCCACGGAAATAGAGAACAGGGCCTTTGCTTTGCAGAACTCAGCTTGAAATAAATGCCACCAGATGTTGTTGTGCCGACGGACCGGAGGTTTAAAAACCAGCCCTTGTTTGTGTTAGTGGGTTTCTACCGTAAACCTGGGGGGCGGATATTGCCATTTTAATAAAAACTACATTCCGTGATAAAAAGCTATCCCATTTTGTTTCTTTTAAAGTTTGCAGTGGGACGTTAATTATTTATTTCACATCCATGTGTTGTAAATGTGAAGCCTGAACAGTAAGAAACCTCGTTACCACGTACAGTTACACAGGGTGTCCAGGCATCTCGAGGAAGAAGATCGCCAGAGCATGTGTTAATCGTAAGACACATCATTTACTGCCATACAATAGGAAGCCCTAATCCTGCACGAAGCTTCTTCCAGAGAGAGTCCTGAATGACGTGAGGTTCCCTGTAGCATCAGGGCCCAAACCATGAGCGTATTGCTGCAGTGCATCGCTGTGAGTAGAGGTCACAGCGAAGAGGGAGGTGGTCCTGAAGTCATACAAGTGTAGGACACGGCATCTGGGTGACTCGCACTCAATACCTCTGTAGACCGCAGGCTCCAGATGATAATATAGTAAGACATTAATAGGGCTGAATTTCTATCGATTTTCTTTTGGAACCATCTTTAGGAACACTTTTTCTTTTTTAAAAGCCTTTGTGCTGACTATTATCTGCTCATAATATTTTTTTTTTTCTTCGTAGTCTGCATTTATCATCCTTTGGCACTACCTTGCAGTTGTTTATACCTGTAACAACTGCTGGTTGTCCTTGTCTCTTCACACTTGTTCCTCAGCTCCTGATGTTTCCTAGGGGGAGAGGTGGGTGACTGAAATGTCATTTCCCTTAGAAGGAGAAAACCTCAACCTTGAGTAGGTCTCTGTGACCCAGTGGCTGGAGTGTTTCAGTTCTACTCATTAGGAACTTCGTGCTTCACACTTTTAGGTGCCAGGCTCAAACCTCAGAAATGCATGCCTTCCTCATGGGACCAAACCTCTTCTCTTTGCTTCTCTTCCTTGTCTTTCACACATTTTCATGGATTTTTTTCTTTTAATGCGTGGAGGAATAAATATTGTGCTCAGTTTTATCAGGCTGTAACTGGAAAGGGGAAAATGCCTACTTTTCTGGCTTCGGTGAGCTCTGATTTGTGTTTCATATGGGAGTTTTGAGACCTCCACCTTCCGCACATGGGCCTTTTCTTCCTGTGCAAGACGACGTCAGTAGCCTGGCAGGAGCATCTGTCCATCTCACAGGAGCCCTCAGAGAGGAAGCACAGACAAGAGAAAGTGAAAGGACTTAAAAGAGGACTTACGGACTTCCTCAAACAAAATGTCTCCGGCAAGCATGAAGTCTTGGATATCTGGACTGACCTTCAGCTGTCGAGGCTGTAACTAATGAAGTTCTGGAAGGGTCTCAGAATAAGTGGAGGGAGCTGAGCCATGATCAGTAGGTTCTGCCCAGCCATGGTCCCCCAGGAGGCTTAGCTGTTCTCCTAAAATACACTGCTGGTGCCTTGCTCCTGTGGCTCTTTGCCATCACATCTTTTTGCTGCTTTTCTGATCTTTCTATGTGGCTGTCCCAAATCCTGCTTCTCCATCTGTGTCTTTTCTGTGCAGGAGCAGAGAAAATAATGGAGATAATAATATCCTCTGTCAGAAGGAGGCTGCTGTGAATTTATGGATGACAGCATTAGGGTTGTCAGCAAAACAGGTTTTTTACGCAGACAGTCCAGGAGTTGAGGGTCTTTATCCTGCGTCCCCATGGTCACAAGGGCTCCGAGAGAGACCAAAGCTAGCAAAAATTCTTCTCATCTTTGGGCTCGATCATCAATTAGATTAGTAGAAACCCATCATCATCCCCAGTTTCTCTGGGGTGGCTGAAGAGCAGACACAGCCGGCTGGATGCTGCTGCCCCAGCGCTGGAGCACTTACCTGCGGTGGAGGGCTGGATGGCAGCTGGGGTGGGCGAAGGTGCTAACATCCCCGGCAGCCCTGGCACACTCCCCTTGTGTCAAATGCGGCTGCTCCACGCCGTACACGTTGCCTTCTGCCAGCGACAACTGCCCCGTCACCGTGTGGGACGCGTGTCCGAGCTGGGCTGTCCACGGTGAGAGCAGATGGAGCTTGGACACGCACAATCTTGCTGGCTTCTGCTGTCCTGACGGTAACCTCTGGAAGATACCCAGGAGTCCTGGATTAACAAAGCGTTTTTTTACTTGTAGCGTTTCCGTGAAGACCATTGCACTGAAACGGGACTCGGTGGGGTCTGCATACAGAGTCTGCTTACTTCATCCCTGAAGGAGGTGTACTGTCAACACTGCTGTCCACCGAGGTGGTTTTTATTAACTTTTAAGCCTCCTGCGCCCTTGGCAGTGAGGAAAAGCCCTACAGCAGCATGCGTTGCTGAAGAGGTGCCACTTGCAGGCTCGGCATTTTTGAGGTCAGATAGTTTCACGTCCAGAGAAGCGAGATGAGATGGTGACCGGGCTTCTCGCCGTACCTTAATGCACACACACACACGCACTCTGCACAGTTTATCACCGCTTTACAAAACAACACGGCCGGGTATCTCGCGCTCGCTGCAACAAACGCCCCTGATGCAGACGGAGCCGGGGAAGGGTCTGGAGCACAAGTTTGATGGGGAGCGGCTGAGGGAACCGGGGTTCAGCCTGGAGAAGAGGAGGCTGAGGGGAGACCTGATCGCTCTACAGCTGCCTGACGGGAGGGGGCAGGGAGGCGGGTGTCGGTCTCTTCTCCTGAGTAACAAGCGGTAGGATGAGAGGAAGCGGCCTCAAGTTGCGCCAGGGGAGGCTTAGGTTGGATATTGGGAAAAACGTCTTCGCCGAACGCGTTAAGCATTGGAACTGGGGAAGTTCCAGGGAAGTGGTCGAGTCCCCATCGCTGGGGCTGTTTTTTAAAAGACGTGCGGATGTGGCACCGAGGGACATGCTTTAGTGCTGGGCATGGCAGTGCTGGCTTAGCGGCTGGGGTCGATGGTCTTAAGGGCCTTTTCCAACCTTTTCCAACCCCACTGACTCCGTGACTCTGCGATTCTCTTCCGGCCCTGGCTGCCCCCGGGCCACGCACGCCAGCCGGGCTCCGCGCTCGGGCCTTGCGCTCCTCACGCCGCCAGCACCGCCCGGGCCCGGGCTGCCGGCAGGGAAGGGCCCCGAGCCCCGCGGGCGGGGGAGCCCAGCCCGGCCCCGCGGGCCTACACCGAGGGCCCGCCCGCCATTTGCTCCCGGCGGGGCCAGCGCGGCCGCCGCGGCCCTGCCCCGCGGCACCTCCCCCGGCACCGCCCGGCCCCGGGCCGGCCCGCCGCTCGGCCCGCCCCGCCCCGCCCCGCCCCGCTGCAGCCAGCCGGCGTTGCCTGGGCCGGCCATGGCCGCGGCGGGCCCTGAGGCGAGGCCGCCCGCCGCCTGCGGGGAGGCCGCGCCGCGGTAGCTCCCCGCTCCCCGCTCCCCGCTCCCCGCTCCCCGCTCCCCGCTCCCCGCTCCCGCCGCGGGGGACGCTGCGGCCGGAGGCGCGGGCGGCTGCGAGCCGGCTGCGAGGCCCCTTCCCCCGGGGCTCCTCGTATTTGTTGTTGCCTTGCTTTTTTCCCCTCCTTTTTTTTTTTTTTTTTTTAATTTCTCCCGGCTAACTAAACGCTGTGGGAAAGCGCTGGGTGCCCGCGGGGCCGCTGGGGCCTGTGGCCCGCAGCGCGGCCGTGCGGCGATGGGCCGGCGATGATCGCGCCTCTGTCGCGGCGGAGCTGCGGGGGTAACCGCCGCCGGTGAGTGCGGGCGGGCCGCGCTTCCAGCCGGGCGCGCACCCGGCTTGCTGCCACAGCCGAGCGCTGCTGGCACGAGAAAACGCCATCGGGGAGCGGAAAAAAACTGTTTTTCAACTTAAAACATTTTCAAACTGCAGATTAGCACGTGCAGGTCTTCTGAATTGTGTTATTTATTCCGCGCGAGGTGGTTTTTGGCAGTCTGAAAGGATTGGTGTGCCGCTGACATCTTTCTTTGCTTTTGTTCCAGAAGTGCTGCGGATCAGCCTGTCATGGAGGGAACCAGGCAAACCAGGATTTGCCGTCCGCACAAGATAAGTGAATCCTCAAAGGTTTGTGCATTTTTGTCTTGCCTACCAAAAAAGCAAATTACGGAAGTAACAAGAAGGGGCTGTAAAGGCTCTCACTTGTACAGACTGTTTTGGAGGAATGTGAATATTCTGAGCTTTTAAAAAGAAGTGTGAAAACGGTGGTCTACCTGCTGAAATATTTTTGATACAAGAAGTTGCTACCTAGTGATTAAAAAAAAAAATCAAGCAGCAGCAGCAGCAAATGGGCATCTGCTCGTCATGACTCATAACTTAAAAAAGAAACCCACATCATCACAGCACAGTATTTTCTTTACACCAAAAATTCAGTCATTAAATGCAATGTGTTTATTCTGGGAATTTTTCGTCCTTATCCATCTCAAAATGCAAACTAGTTACAGGAGCAAAGCTGGGATTATTTTTTAGATTTAGTCTTTGTTTTGTACAAGATGGGAATCTTGATCCTGCAAACAGTAGTTATTCCAGTGAACTTGAGATGTTTCATAGGTTTGTGAGGTTATTTTCTTTGTATGGAATCTCTCTCTGCGCAAATACATTGATTTGAGTTGGGAATCCATGGAAGTCCATCTTAGGTAGCTCTTTATGTAGGTCATCTAAGATTTATAAGATGTTAATATCAGCTGTAATTATGTTCGCTTTGTTTCATACCAGTGAAAACTGCTTTTCTGTTCCAGTATGAGCACTAGGTTGCGGATGCTGCAGAGCAAGTACCTTGTATTACCAACAACAGCTAGAAGAGAGAAACTTCTCAGTGTCTGTCTTATCAAAGTTGAATGAGACAGATCTTGTTTTCTTTTGCATCACTGACAAGTAGTGGTACTGCATTAACAGTCTGAAAGAAATCGGATCTTTGAGTCCGAAAGAAGTTAAAATACTACTCTAATACAATTGATAAAAGATAAATAGGAATAATTTTTAAATGCGTCCCTACCAGTATAATCTTTCTCTGAGGGCTGATCCTGTCTACCATTTAAATGGTTTAGTCTGAATGTAATAATAATTCATCACATTAAAAATTAATTAACTTGACAGCATTGTTTTATTTTCTTGCTTAGACAGCAGCTGTCACTATCTGTTAAACTTAGAATTACTAGATAATGCTAAAGCTGTTCTACAGAGTATAAATAGCTTGAGAAAGATGTTCATGTTTAGTATAAAATTAGTCTTGGTTTTGAAAAGTGCAGCTATCAGCTTCTGTTACTTGCTCACTGAATGAATGAACTTGCTAAGTGGCTGAAATATGTTAATATATTCTGAGTCCATCCAATGCCATATGTAATGATTTTTTGCTTGATTCTGAAGGGGCAGCAGTTCTACATGGCAACAAGGATTTTAGGAGTACAGGTTGTCAGGCGTATTTGCGGTCAGGATTATGCTGCTAGCTAAGTAAATAGGGATCTCTGGCAAATCTTACATTCTGGTGTAATCTTGTTATGCACAATGGTGGCATTAGAGAATATTAGACAGAAATGATCAGCCAATTTACAGAGACGAAAGGGGATATGTTTTTGGTTTAATCCAATAACTGTCCCCCATGAGTCAGATTCAGAAGAGGGTGCTGTAAGGTATCAGCTATTGTCTGTTCATCCTCTGTCCTTTCTCATAGTCGCCACAAATGTGTGGTTTGTCCTTTGCCATATTTATTCTTTTTCCCGTCTCCTCCATCCCCTGGTCTCTGCTTGGGCTCCTGTATGATACCAGCTTTTCTCAACCTCAGAAAAATGAAGATAAAAAACTTCACAGTCCTTAAACCCCATATTTTCTGTTCTGTTACAGATCTCTGGCAGTTTTATTCCTCACTGGAAGTTACTTTGTTGTCTATGCCATAGATCCCTTTCTAAGTTCAGAGATATGATGAGGCAATGAGTATAAGGCAAAGTGTTTTGGCCCAGAAAACTTATAATTACTGAAGCCTCTTCACTTAGATTGGTTTAACTCTGTACACTTGCATGTACAGTTACTCCAACGAAGGCTTTTTGGCAGCTTAGTCTCCATTGTTTAGAAAAGAGCATAAGCAAAACTAAAGAGAAACCACTGGGATTATCACACTAAGGGCAGCACATTTGGTTATTAATTTGGGTCTCATCTTTGGCAGGCTGCCTGTCGCTATACCACTGCCTGCTAAAAGGCAGGCGTGGGAGGTCAGGCTCCCAAGGTTGCTATTAGCTCAGGACGATTGGCTGCCATCGTGTCTGGACAGCGGCGAGCTGCGGGCATTAATCCTGGTTATCTCATCGTAGAAAAGTAAAATTACCAAATTATGTACACAGAGTAGGTATCTAGAGTGAGGGTTGCGTGCAGGGGAAAAGACTTGGCTCTAGGACTTGAACCTTTCCCATCCAGGTGGTTAAGAGAGGTTGTCTCACCATGATTTAACCAGCCCATTAATGGCTTAGCCAGACAGCAGTAATCATGTGCTTTCTGTTTGGGAAGCTGGGAAAGCCACAGATAGTTAGGATTTCTAGGAGAAGCAACCAGTTTGGTGAAGGAAAGGCTGAACGCCTGAGAGGCTTGAAGAGACCTCAGGTCATCGGCATGACTGTTTTCAGTGTAGATACGGGCTGAGACGCCTTTTCAGGGTGTCACTTCTGGGAATGCAGTCTGAGGGTCTAGAACTGGGCAAGAGCCAGGGTCCTACAGCCAGAACCCTTCAGAGCTAACTTAGGTACGATACAAAGATGCGCTTCCTTTCCACCTCCTTTCATTTCTCTTACGTGTTCTTACAGGCTCTGCAACTCTGCTTGTTTTGGATTTGGTAATTAAAGTTATGTATTTGCATTTAACTTAACCTGGCTTTTATTAAGAGAGATCACAAGGTAACTGACTGTACCATCAAGCATTCCATTCCTCCAGAAGGATGGTCCTGAAAGCTGCGTTGCTTGACGTACTGGGGTGACCAGCCCCTTTAATACGTGTTCTGCAGGACATTCAAGGGGTAACAAAACGTTTCCATTTTGGTTCTTCTTAAGACTGGTAACACGAGTCTGTGAGAAAGAGGCGAACAGTGGTTGCCTCAAAAGCTCTGTGGCACGTACAGAGCTGGTGGGAAGAATGTCTGGACAGAGGGATTGCAGAAAGGCACTTAGCGGACATGTTCTGAGGGCACTTTCCCCTTTCTTTAAAATAAAAATCTTTAGTCATATTCATTAAAACAAAAACTACCTCAGCTTCTGGAAGCAAGTAGAAGTCTTATGGGAATAAGTTATCCACATGTGTGGCTTTGCACATAAATAAACAGCTATTATTTTTGAATGCAGTGTGTGTGCCTGGAATAATATGGTAAGAAAGAGAGGGATTTTACCCTAACGAGCTTAGAAATGCAGAGCTCCAAAAAGATTTAAGAGGGGGTAGCTGTCAAGTAAGCACTAACCCAAACAATACACGGGCTGAATGAAAATTTGGCATACTGCTGCATGTGTGTCTCCCACTGCAAATATTTAGCGAGTAGCTTAGTTGAGAAGAACTCTGTAAGGAGTTATTTGGGGGACAAGTAAGAAAGGACATGTCAGCAAGATGTCTCGAAGACAATGAGTGGAAGAGTTTCAGAAAATTGTGCCTGTATAAATCATCAGGGAGGAGGTTTGGATGCAGCGTTGTGGAGGAGGTAGGAGTAAATTACCAAAAAAAAGGGGAGTAGGAAGCAGTAAAAGTCTGCATAGGCCTTCCAAAGTGAAGGTGAGGAGCTTGGGCTCGTACTATGTTGCTTGTCAACTGTTTCAAGTCAGAATTTATTACAAATGTGCAACACAAGTGAGCTTTCTCTGTCTCGTGTATGACTACATCTAATGAGAAAACACTTTGTGCACACTGAAATTTATCTTGGTGAAGATAACATCTGCCCGGTACTCTTTCTTTATTCCAGGTGTATAGGTGGGATGACCACTCCAGTCTAGTTCTTCAGAGCCTGAATGAGCAGAGGCATCGAGGCCTCTTCTGTGACATTGTCCTCGTGGTGGATGAACAGAGAGTCCCTGCCCATCGGAACCTCCTCGCTGTTTGCAGTGACTACTTCAACTCTATGTTTACCATTGGTATGCGAGAAGCCCACCAAAAAGAGGTTGAACTTTTTGGAGCCTCTTATATTGGTCTCAAGGCCGTGGTGGATTTCCTTTATGGCAGCGAGCTGTCTTTAGATGGAGGCAATATTGACTATGTGCTCGAAACAGCTCACCTGCTGCAGATCTGGAAGGTGGTCGACTTCTGTTGCGAGTATCTGGAGAATGAAGTCAGCGAGGAGAACTATTTGTACCTGCAAGAGCTAGCCTCTATCTACAACCTGAAGCGCCTTGACTCCTACATTGATTCTTTCATCTTGCAGAACTTCGGCACGCTGTCTTTCACCCCGGACTTCCTGCAGAACATTTCCTTGCAGAAGTTGTGCCAATACCTGGACAGCAGCAACGTGCAGCAGGAGTGTGAGCACGACTTGCTGCAGGCTGCCTTGCAGTGGCTTACCCAGTACCCGGAAAGGGAGAACGAGGCTTACCAGGTTCTGGATAACATTCATTTTCCCTTGATACCTAAAAGTGATCTCCTCCATCGAGTCAAACCTGCTGTCTGCTCTCTTCTTCCCAAAGAAGCAAACTGTGAGGGGTTTATAGAGGAGGCGGTGAACTATCACAATAACGTCACGGCTCAGCCAGTGCTGCAGAACAAGCGGACGGCCCTGCGGACCTGCGAGGAAAGGCTCCTCTTTGTGGGTGGGGAGGTTTCCGAACGGTGCCTGGAACTGAGTGATGATACCTGCTTCTTGGATGTCAGAAAGGGGCAGTGGGTAGCAGAAACCCCTCTCCCAGCCAGACGAAGTCACCACTGTGTTGCCGTCTTGGGAGGCTTCATCTTCATAGCCGGAGGCAGCTTTTCAAGAGACAATGGAGGGGATGCAGCTTCAAATCTCCTATATAGGTATGATCCCCGCTGTAACCAGTGGATAAAGGTGAGACTTAAGCTGTATTATTTCTCTGTTTAAAGTCCTTAACGTTTAGAGTGTTTTCTTCTTTTTGGTGAAAGGACGGGGCTCATTAGAATAGCCAAGACAGCAACACTTGCAGGTGGAAATTCAAGTTACTTAAGTTGAAGAAACAGCTACTTGAATCCTTTGTGGGAATGCTTAAGTTACACAGCAAAAGAGTTTGGGGCAGATTTTCAACTTCACTTGGGATTTGGGCGTCTCATCTGTGACATTCCTGGTCAGCATCTACCTGCAACTCTTTAGATTATTTTTGGGAATAATGCTAGAATGGACTTAAGGAGGTGATTGCTTAGTTCATCTCTCAGCAGCAGTGGCACATACAACTAAATCAAAAATGGATCTGATGTAAAAAGAGAATGTCTCTGTGCTAAATGTCTCTTAGAACAAGCTATTCACTTTCAGTCCTGCTGTAAAATCCTGTGGCCAGTGCAGGTTCTTGTATGCACCAGTCATCCTTTGTGGTTCGGTTGTGGTTTTGAGTGGTTCCAATATATGTTTCTCGCAGAGTTTTGGAAAGAGGCCCACGTAACACAAACACTTGTAGAGTAACCTGTCTCTTAGATGCCTCCTGTTGTCCCGTTTTTTGAAAATGAATGCTATGTAACATGCTACTGCAGAAAACCAAAAGTATTTTATGAATATAATGGTCAAAACCAGTAGCTCTCCTTTCCAAACAAATGGGAAGAAGCAGCCATCCTATCCTCAGACATGAATATACCTTAAGTCAGCTTGCTTGCCAGATGTTTGAAGATGTCAGCATGTTATTTTTTTTTTTGACAGGTTGCCTCCATGAGACAACGCCGTGTAGATTTCTACCTGGGAGCTATTACCGACATGCTGGTAGCTGTTGGTGGCAGGAATGAAAACGGGGCACTTTCTTCAGTTGAGACCTACAGTCCTCAGAAGGATTCATGGTCCTATATAGCAGGCTTGCCCAGGTAATAGAGATGTTTGGAAAGTTATCCTGCGTTTGAAGAACGGTAGTAAAGGGAGCTTGTGTGACTTTAGCTGGTGAATGGCTATACCTAGAAGGGAGGCAAGGGGATGTATAACCAACGTGGTATCAGCAAGTAACAAACCGTATCAGCATTTGGTATTTGAGCAACCATCTCTTCCAGGCAGCGTGCTTCATGTCAGCTTGATTGGTTTTAATTTTTTTCCTGAGGTAGGTCTGGAGGATGAGAGGGAGAGCTCTTGTAATTTCGCTCTACTATTCTTAGAATATTTTTCCTGAGGTCGCTTGGAGTTGAATCTTTTCAGAGGCACTGTTTAGATCTTGATCAAAGGCTTTTATAATTTATTTGGCCTTACTTTGTCACCTTGGAGTGATTGTTTTCTTTGTAAGGTGTTTCTCTCTGTTTGGCTGCTCAGGTTGGCTGTTGCAGATAAATGACGTTTACCTGTATTACAAATAGATAATCCCAGCAAATGTGACCTCTCTTTCTCTCCGAGTTAAAATTTAGCTGCTCTGCTTTTGAGACGCTTTAGTACTGCAGCTCTTCTTGTAACAGCAGCACAGGGCATTGCTAGTATTTTGAATCGACGTTTGAGTGGTGACTTTGTAAGAATGGTACGATAGCATTTCATTTGCAAACATCTATTCAGGTTTAGTAATATTTCACATTCTTAGAAATTACAGGAGTATTGGCTACACAGATGGTATTTTCATTATGTCTGAAACGTGCAACTTTGGCAGCGGTGCTTGCTTTCTTGGTGGCATCATGAACAATGTACTTGCAATTGGATTTCAGAATTCGGGCTTTTTTCCCTTATTCCCTTAGCTGCAGAGCTGCAGAGCCATAGGCAGCCAGTGAAGGCACAGACGCCTGTTGCCGAATTCTATTTTGGGTAGGTGCTGCAATGTGAGTCTGATCCAGGCTAGCAGCTGGGCTCGAGTGCTCTTCAGAAGCAGGATGCTTTTTTCCATTTTATTTCTGCTCGCACAGGCAGACCTAGCAGTTGAGGCTAAACAGCACAGTCTTTCCTGGGAAGCTGTGTATGAGAGTGTCTTCAGTTCCTAAGCCTTGCTGTTAATTGGGGTGAGCTGTGAGGCCCCAGTAACACCTGGGAAAAGCACAGCTTTTCTTTTTTTTTTATAAACATTTTTCAGAGAAATGCAGATGTGACCTGACTGCCTTGTATGTTGTTAGAAAAACACTCGCCTTAGAACAGGTATGGATATTTTTTTCCCAGCATATAAGCGGTCCTGGGGAAGCTTGCGGACTGTAAGCTGTCTGAAAAGGGGCAGTTTTTCTGCGTGTTCCTACTGCTACCTGTGTGTTGGCTTTGGGAATTTTGCAGCTGCAGCATTTAAAAAAGTGAACTTTGACGTGAGGAGTGTTAATTTGTTATTAGATTGCCTAGCTGATCTGCTTGGACTAGGCAAAAGTCCCCCTTAGGGGACAGACCCCACTTACACTGACTTAGCTGGCTGCTAAACTGCGGGGTTAGGCTGTGGTACAGTGACCATTTGAAGTTATGGCTGCATCCCAGAAAAATAGTTCTGCCTTCTCTCTTCCTGCCTGCTCTGTCCTTGTCCCATGCTAACTGTCCCTTGTGCCAGCTCAGGTGTTTGTGCAGCTGCATAGTGAACTAGATAGCTTCCCACTTTTCCATGTAGCGGCTCTCTTGCACATTAATATGTCTTTAGTTAGATCTTAACAGACACTTAGTACCTTCAGATTTCCTGTCTTTTCAGCCCTCTTTCTCCTTTTGGAGAACTCTTGTGTTGGGCAGTATATTGTTTGCGGCAACCGTTTTTCTGCACAGAAGGAATAAAGTTCAAAGAACTTCATGCAGGTTGCAAAAGGCGCAAATCAGCGCAGAGGTGGACGACAGAAACCTCTGAAAGCAGGGGCAAGCGAATGCTGCTTGAGCTCAGAGACGTGGCTCTGGCAGGTCTGGGTGGCTGCTGAAAGGGATCTGGGCAGTCCTTTCCTGAGGTACTTCAGGTGGTTTTGCTGACAGCAGAGGAAGGATGAGAGAGAATTTTGTGATCTGTTCAAGACTAGAAGGCGGCATGCTAGCTGCAGTTCCTTCTGTGTACTCCTGTCTTCCCTTCAACACACTCTTGATCTGATCTCTGTTTTCCTCCCCACCACATGCTTTTGTTCCTCAAACTGATTTTAGTTACTGTTTTTACCCAAATAACATCTTCCCCAGCCCTATTCTAGAAGCAAGTCTTTTCTCCTCATGTAAAGGAAATCAGAAGCTCCAGTCCTCTGCTTCCTGATTATTGCTTGACCGGGCAACGTGTCCCAACGTAGCTGCCTTGTTTCCTGCACTTTTCTGTCTTCTTCCCTCTGAAGAGAAAATGTGCAGGTTTTTTGTCCTCTTGGGTGCATGGCCACCAGAAGCAGGCTCCCTGCCCGCAGCCCTGGTGTTGTTTCTGACTGCTCTAAGCCAGCAGCTGCCTGGAAGACTATTCCCTGGAGTGATAAGCACATGTTGAGGTCATGCTGGGGTGTAGGCTTGCGTAGTTCAAGTTGAGCTGTGTGGGGTTGGACACTCAGAAGTTGTATTTGTTAAAGCTTCTCCTCTGAACATGCAGCAAATGGTTTCATTTTTTTTCTTCCCAAGGGTTATAGCTTGCCCTGTGTGTGGAGATTTTCAGGGGAAAGGCAATGGCTGCGTCCTTGAATACACGACTCCTGTCCGCTGCCAGATCCTGTGTCCATGTTGCTGTACACAGGCACAGTCATGCTCCTCTAAAGGAAGAGCTTTGCAAGCTCTTTTTTATCGCTTCGTTCCCCCACCCCCTTCCCATCCCAACGTGGTCAAAACAACACGTTGTTTTCCCTAACCACTTTCTTGGAAGGAGCAGAGCTGTTTTGGCTGAAATAATGCTGTCTTACTGAAGAAGAAAACACAGCCTCTTGAGGCAGATGCTTAACGTGGAAAACTTCAGCCAAGCTATCTAAAGGGTGGACCTGGTCCAAGTTTGCTACAAATGAATTGAATTTTGCCTGACTCTCATTAGGGTCCTTGCTTGTGGGATACCTTTCCCATTCTTCAGAGAGGTCCTGTATTTTTTTTCACCATTTTCCCAGGCTCTTTGGGAGCAGTTGCTGCCATAGTTTCTAGCCCAGAAGGGAGCAGCGGTGGCTGACAAGTTTGGCAGAGCAGAAGTTGGTGCAATGTGTTCTCATCTTGAATAGACCATGAAAAAGTCTGCTGCAGACATCAGTGAAATTAACTGAGTGGCCCTAGGTTCTTTAACCTTTTGGCAGAACAACTGACAGCAGTTGTATGAGGAAATGTGTTGGAACAGGTTAACGAATGATGGTATCTGCTCTGCTAGTTGTGTCATGAATAATCTCGCAGCGTTGCAACAGGTGGACACCGAGATTCAGAGCAACCGCAGCTCGCCTGGACTTTGGTTGGAGTAGGGGATTCCCAAAGTTTTATCGAGTTAGACCAAGTGTTCTTCTGTTCAAGAAAATAAATGGTAGATTTTCTAGCATTTACTGAATGGTGTTACTGTGTCAGAAACTGTAATTTTTGCAGCATTGTATCTAGGTAAGTCATTCAAAATCGGCAGCTGGCTCTAGCAAATACTCTGAATTGAAACTCCTTTCTCCTTAATGCCTCTATCTTTTTCTGGCCACTCTTACAGGTAACGCTGCCAAAATGCTTGATGCTTTCTGTTGGAGGATGTCTGGACCCACTGTATTGAAGTGTCCTGTTCTGTTGCATGTTTACAAATGCTCCTGTTTAAACCACAGGGCTTGCAGAAAGGATTCTTATTGATGGCTTTCCATTTGTGCATTATATTTCATGCAGTTTTCTATTAATGTGAAGCCGGGTATGTGCAATTTTGGATGAGCTTTTCAGAAGTCAGGCAAAGTGAAACACCTCTAGCATATTTCAACGGGTAATCTCCCTGTATTGGAAAATAACAAACTGGTGGTCAATTTGCCGCTTCAAATGTGATTGCCTCTTTCAAATTACTCTTGCAGCTATTGCTGTCCACTAGACATAGCCACTGAGGCAAAAAGAAAAGCATCAGTGTTTTTTCTGTAGCTGTCTGTGCTAGACTGCTTGCATGTGCTTGAAAGAAAATATTTATTGCTTGCTTAGCTGTAGAGAATTCCACTTTTCAGTTAGTGCAGGAAAACATTTAACCTACTTCTCCAAAGATCACTCCAATTTTTCTTAACTTACTTTTTTTTTTCTTTTTTTCCCCCCAAATGCTGACTGTAATGTGATTGCTGTCAGCAGTATGATAACCCCGGGCTTTGTGTTGGATTCGGTGTCATTGCACTCTTCTCCTTCTGACTCCTCAAAACTAGCTGTTACCTGACCCTGCCTCCGCAGAGGAGCACACTGCACGTCCTCCAGGTAGCTTGCTGGTTAGATGTGGGTTTGAAATCTAGTGCAGTTCAAGAAAGGAAATGAATTCAAGTTGTCCATCCCACTTCCCAGACAGGTGGTCTACTTTTTAAGACCCATTCCTGCATATGGAGAGAAGCAAAGACTCTAGCAACCAGACTGGGTGCCACTGGAGACATACGCTCCCAGTTCTTGTCTGTAAGAGACCACAAACAAGTTAGAGCAGCATCTACGTACGCTAGACCTGCCATAGCCTTTCTGGCGGGTGCGAAAGCTGGAGTGCACGCGCTCCAGGTATTTCACGTCAAACAGAAGCACCGACCATGACTTATGTGCTTCTGTGGTTAGGCAGATTGTGAGCTGTGGAATTTTTGAGTTGCCTTTTTGGATAAAGTCTCATAACTATGCCTTAGTCCTCTCTTTTTTCTTTCTTTCTTTTTCCTGAGTGGCTAAGAAGCAGTACAGTTCTGAAGTCATCTCTGCAAGGTCTCCAGGGTTGGTGCTCCAGCCCCTGTAGTTGAAAGGTCTGTCCTGGTCTCTCAGCATTCTTAGGCCAAGTGTGTCAAGGATTTTTCTGTTTCTTGTAGCAGGAGCTGGTTAAAATATCTGATTCAGACACTGGTCAGGGATCAGAAGCTTTGGTAGGCATCTAGAATAATAAACATCTTTTAGCTTTTCTCAGAAGTGTTGTGCTTTCAGGGTAAATGCGGGTTTTCTTTTCTATTCCACCTTTTCCCTTGGCACTTAGGCGTGTGGAAGAGATTGTGTAGCTGAGAGAAACTATTACCATGCGAAATAAAAACAGCTCCAGGTTCTATCCACATTGACTTTCTAGCATGTTCAGGCACGGTTCAAAGCATTCCAGGCTAAAGTAATGCTAACGTAGGTTTGTCTGCCATAGAGGTTGAGTTGTCTTGAGTCCTTGGCTACAAAGGATGGTAGTAGAGACTCGTGAGTGCAGCATGTTGAGTATATTGCTCTGCAGCCCTATGGGTATTAAATTGTTCGGGCTCTTTGTACCGGGGTGTGAGCCGGTTTGCTGTGGCTGGTGCTGCAGCTACCTTATTGACACCCCTCACACCCAAAAAAAAAGAAAAAAAGGCATGTGCGGGAAGGGTATGTTCAAAGAAGCCGAGGCTGTCCCTCGCCTTAGCATTCCACTTCTAAGAGCTCAAAGGGGTTTGGTCAGGAATATCTTAGTGTGAAGTTAAGAACAGCCTGAAGAATTAGGTTTGTAGTGGCTTTATTATAGCTGATGAAAGGGGTTTTCTCTCTGCCCTGTGGAAACAGCGTGCATGGTGTTGGTTCTACCATCTCATTTTGTCTTACTTCAAACGTGGACTCTGATCTGTGACTGACTGAGGTCTGTTGCCTTGTCTTGGGGTGACCAAAGGAGTTATCACCTGTATAGCAGCAGCGGTAGAGCAGATCGGTAGCTCGTGAAAAGGACGCTACGTGTATCATGACTGCAAATAAACTGGGCTGTGAACACGAGCGGGTAAGAAATGTGATTCATGATCCTGAAGCTGCGGAAGGGGAAGGCAGCAGTAGTTTTCTTGTTGATTTTTCTTGGTTAATCGCTGCTAGTGAGTCTGAGAGGTATCATGATTATTTCCGCTTTCTGTCATAGAAACCCTTGCTGAGATGTGGATTTTTTCCTCTCTGGCCCTTTCAGACTGATCCAACCCAAGCACTGGAGCAGGAAAATGGGAGTGAAGGCCATGCCAACTAGAGCAGGATGGGTTACTTCTGTTGTATGACACACTGTAGAGGATGACTTAAAAAGTGATTGTCATACCTTAGCGCTCTGTAGCGACCAGGTATGAAAAGGATGCCTTAAAAAGTGATTGTCGTACCTTAGCACCCTGCAGCGCAGGGTGAAGTGGTATGAATAAGAATAGTTACTGGGTAACTAACAGGATTAGGGATTCTTCTGTCTTTAGTTAACGGTTTATTTTCTTCTTTAGTACCAGTCCTTGTTGAATGCTTGTGTTTCTTGGTAAAATCCATAAGTACTCAGTCGGATCATTTTTGTTTGCCTGTCCTAGGTTTACCTACGGCCATGCTGGAACAGTCTACAAGGAATTTGTGTACATTTCAGGAGGCCACGATTACCAAATTGGGCCCTATAGGAAAAACCTGCTGTGCTACGATTACCGCACGGATGTTTGGGAGGAGAAGAGGCCGATGATCACTGCCCGAGGGTGGCACAGCATGTGCACCTTACAGGACAATATCTACTCCATTGGTGGCAGCGATGACAACATAGAAACCATGGCTCGGTTTGACATTCTGAGCGTGGAGTCGTACAGCCCTCAATGTAACCAGTGGACCAGAGTTGCTCCTCTGTTGCAAGCAAACAGTGAGTCAGGGGTGGCAGTTTGGGAAGGCAAGATTTATATCCTTGGAGGCTACAGCTGGGAAGAAACGGTCTTCTCTAAAACAGTCCAGGTTTATGATAAGGAGAAAAATAAGTGGTACAAAGGAACTGACTTACCCAAATCAATTGCTGGTGTGTCTGCATGTGTCTGTGCATTGAAACCCAAAACAGAGGACAAAAAGAAAAAGACGAAAACAAAAAAACATCAAGATCGAGGAAGATGACTACTTCTGGATAACCACCCTTTGATGGTGGACTCCAGAAGGACCTTGTATTTAAGCATTTCTAGTTAACGCCGATTCTTTCTTTTTCTTTTTAAATAGCAGGGGGGGGGCATCTTCTGAAGCCTCAGAAAATGTACAGTTGAATGTGGTTTTTGGATTAAGCTCATGTTTAAGGTAAAAACAACAAAAGAAGCCAAAAAGAAAAAAGTAACCCTCCTACTATATAAGGGGTGATATGGCAGGAGAGGTTATGCTGCTCTCCTGAATGTTAAGGCTTAGTCTTTTACTTCTGTGGTTCATGGCATTTCCACGTACATCATATTATATCGACGTTTTTAAAATAAGGTTGGGCCTGTGGTTGAGATGATAACGTCAACGGGGAGGAGGCAGAGCAGTCAGTGTCTGGTTTGAAGTTACAGAGCAGTTCAAAGGAGTTCAGAAGCAACTGCTAAGAAAAAATGAAACGGATCTTCAATGTTGTAAATGTTGAATTTTCGTAACATTACGTTTCATTTACAATACATTCTTGCGTTGTTAGTATCAGATTTCTGGAACACATCAGTGTTCAAAGAGAATATTGCTTTTGGTGAATGCAGGTCAGATCAGCTTGAAGAGCAAATACCTCCATGGTACTCTTAAGATTAAGAAGACCTTGCTGTGTGGCTAAGAATAGATGGGATTGACTTGGGCTTGGATTGATAGCGTCGTGAACTTCAAGATCTGGGAAAGGTGGGATGACGTACGCATCCCTTGTTGTGGCACTTTTCGTATCTAAACATAATAACAAGTTTTTCTCGGGCTTTAAAACATGCCCCAGAATGAGGAAAAAAAATGTATCTACCGAAGAACTTGAAAGAAGATTTGAGGATTTGGATGGAAGCTGTACAATTGGCCTTGGGCTTCAAAACAGATGGAACTGATAGAGCTCCCTGCGAGTTTGGCATTTGCTGAATGGGGTAACGGTGGGGAGAAATGGCAGGAGGATCCTTCAGGTGAACTTGAAGCAAGACGATGTCCGTCCCCAGCCCCACCAGGCTGAGGAAGCTGGGATCCACTTCGCTTAACTCAGGCCTCCGGGTGGTCACGGCTAGTAGCCAGTGTGAGCAGGGCCCATTCTAGACTTGTCTGCTGTCAAAAAGCTTATTAACCGAGGATGATTAATTGGGGTTCAGTGTTCCTGAGGAATAGCAACTTGGTTTTTTACCTGAGCTAATAGCTCACGCTTTCCTCCTTTTTTTTTTTTTTTTTCCAAGTTCAAAATGTCTTTTCATGAGAGCATGAGAGCAGCCTTTTCTGACTCGAAGCCAGGGCTCATCGGGCATGCAACCAAACACCTTCCCCAGCCAGACGGGTTCAAAAGGAAGAAACCCAAAATACACTCAGGACTGTGTTTGGGATCCAGACAGTGGGACTGAACTGAAAATCGTCCATTAGCTCCTCTGTGTCACGCTACCCTCTGCATACCAAGTAACGATTTCCGACCCAAGTGTTAGTCCACCCTCTACAAACACAGCTGATTCTGCTGCAGATATTAAAATTCCCCGACTGTCTGGCCAGCTTGCAGGCATTCACCCTGGGGCATTTTACAAATGCACCTCTGCTTTGCGAGAAGTCGATCACCAGCAATCTGATACGACCACTTCAGTTATTGTAATAATGCCAGGCCACAGGTTCATCCTCCTCCTTCCCAAAAGAAGAAATTTTTAGAAAGTTTTTAAAAAAACAACTTTTATACTTTTTTATAACACATTTTGCTAACTTGGTCTCGTTTGCCATATGTTGTATTATTTACTCTAGAAGCTCCTGCTCTGTAATCGTGACCCCACTGTTGCCGACAGGAACTCACCGTTTGATGGATCTTTCAGTCTTTGTGTAGTCGGTGGGGATGCGGTGCAGCTGTTCGAGCAGCATTTACATTCTCAGCATTGTCAGGCGGTCAGCTATAATTGTGACTATTGTACGGCCCCTTCCCCGATAGCCCAGCTTGCCAGGCGTGCTCATAAACGCGCTTTATTTTCAGCTATTGGTGATCTGCTGAGTGGGTTTCGAGGGCTTTGGTTTAAAGTTCTGCTGGGGAACTGTTGATTGTTGCTGTTATTTCTTCCTCAGTCCTTCTTTCACATCTCCCTTATGCACCATAACCATGTATTTCAGATTTGTCTTCTTTTCTTTTTTCCCATCTGGGGTACATACGGTTGATAGCCTGCTACCCTCCTTTTCTTTTTTGGTTTTTTTTTTCCCCCCCAACTATTTACCTCAATAATTGGAAAACACTAAGAAAACATTTGTGCACTTAATTTCATTTGAAGCTCTTGTAAACTAAAGAACTCTTAGATATATATTACAAGAACGTATTTGTATTGAAAGAGGTACCTCTGAACAAATTTCTGGAGCGCAAGGAAGTTACACCTTTCTTCTTCAGTGCTAAGAAAGGATTTAAGGCAACTAGTTGAAATTAATTTTGTGAAACTCCTTGAGGTTTTTTTGGTGTTTTAAAAAACCAAAAAAGCCTCAGGATTTAGTCTTTCATTTGCATTAATGGATTTGTTTTAAAGCCTTTGTACACTGCATGAGGTACTGGTTATTCTTTTTTATCCTAAAATAAATTTAAAAAAAAAAAGGAAACAAAAATAAAACAAACATTTTGGTTATGACAAACTCATTAATGAGTTGTTTGGGTTTTTTTATATCTGAAATCCTTGCTATGTTGACTGACAACTACTTAACTTTTTGGGACATTTTCATGTGTAAGTATAGAACAAAAATTTCAAAGACTTGCTTTGTTTCTGTTAATGGGTTGCTTGTTACTATATCCCCCTTTTAATGTGTTTATGTATTACATTAATGTCTGGAAACAATAAACCAGTTTAGAATATGGTATTCATCACTGTCTGACTTGTGTATTGACTTAATTGAGGTTTTCCTTTTTTGATAAATGGGAAAGAAGTAATTTTTGTAATTATTTTTAGGTGGCATTCATAATGGTGGAAACATTTTAATAGGCAGAAGCTAAATGTAGCAATATGAAGTAGAAATACAACTTTTTTGGCTAATCCACCTTTTCTGCATTACGTTCCAAACCAGACAGTCAGAAATTCCTTTTCATATGTTTTGCAGGTGTGACAAAAGACCCAATCCAGTTTATAGAGTGGTTTCAAAGACAGTATTTAATGGGGAGTAGATAACACAGTTATGAGTTCATAACATTAAACCTAATTGCATAGGCACAATATAACCTCAGTACTCATCGAAGTAAGCTTTATTCTTCCCGGTCCATTTATCATCCCTTCAAAAACAGAGGCTCTAAGCGAGGACGGGACATCTCTCATGTTCTTAGAGGTCACTGGGGTATCGTACCTGCTGTTGCCGTAAGCATTTCTCCACTATTAAAGGAAGAAACGATTACCATTTGCACCTGTGAGACCCACGGTAGTAAGTGTTGCCAAAAAGCACAGCCTGGCAGAGTGCCCTTTTGTATTTGGGATGCTGCGTACCCAGACGTGGCTTGTCATCGCTCAGGAAGTGTTAGTCGATAGCACACGATGCTTGAAAACAGCTTAAGCTTCGATGCGTTGAACTGCTTTGTGAAATGGCTCTGCTGGAATTCTGCAAAAATGGAAGGGAGAATACGTATGAGACGAGTGGGTTTCTACTTCGATTTTTGTAGCACAAACAGCCCTTTCGGCGAGTAATTTAAGATGGGTAGAGAAAAAGCGTGCTCTGCTCTGAGCGCATCGGGCTCCTGCACCTGTACATGCCACTGCCTTTATCTGCAAGCTTTGTACAACATCTGACTTCTTGTCAGGAAGCATAGCTCCTTCTTCCTGCCCTGAGGAAAAATAACTACTGCTCTACCTCATTTTAAAAAAGGCTCCTATTGCCAAATTCTGAGGAAAGCTTGTTTTACCTGACACAAAACAGCTACCAAAAACCTCAGGTTTTCTCTTCCCACACTTCCATGCCCGTATCTTGGCATCAGCACATCAAGGAGCTGCTGCCTGTAACGCTGACGTTAGATAACATAAATCCCTCGAGATACCCTGAGGAAAAATTACACCATGGTGTGAGATGCAGTTGTTTGGAAGGCTTGAGAAAGAAGCTGGAAATATTTTTGTTCTCAAGCTGGAATCTTCAACTGAGAAAAATGCGCCCGAGTGTCTGTCTTGCTCCATGAGAGATCAGAGCGCTTTCTTCCAAACACTGCCATTCAGGATTCAGTAGTAAGTGATAGTGTCTCATGTCTAGAGAATTTAAATAAATAATTTAACCTTTAGTACTCTTTTTGAGAAGCAATTTAGCTTGCAAGAAAAAAAAATAATCTCCATTCTAATTGCGATTCTTATCTTGCTGATACGTCTTAATGAAGCTCTGACCAGTAAGAAGTTCCTATGCAAAAAAAAAAAAGTGTGACAAACTTTATATATTATTTTGTTTCAGTTTCTTGTCATAGTTCAGTTCTCTTCCCGTGAATGTAATAATGAGTGGGAAGCTAATTATGTCTTCATGAACTTACGGCTTTGTCTTACGGACCAGGTTGGGGCAGCTGCAGCCCCGTGAAGACGGAGATGTTCTGTCGCTGCACTGTGCAAGTCAGAGCGCAGACGAGCTCCAGCTACTTAGAGTTTCCTTCTCCCTTCCGATAATTCCACTACTAGGTGAGAGACACACAGCCCAGCAGCGGCTTTGGTCATACCATGTGCATTTTTTTGCATCATGCAGGCTCTTTCTGGAACTCAGAATAGCTTTGGGAAAAAATGTACCTTTGTTGTTATCGTGATGGGTTCAGTGACAGAATGTGAAAGGAAGGTGAGATAGAGACTTGCAAGTTCTTTTGAGACTGCAGCCCTAAAACAGACAATTGCCTGAGAAGAGAGAGGGCTTGTACTTAAGATAAGGATGAATGAGTCACAAATTCAGCCACAAGGTCTGCATAGATAATTGAAACACAGAACATCCACATGATCTACTAAAGGCTTGCCCAGCCTTCAGGTTAACTCGAACTAGTCCATGCTTAAGTTCCTTACACTGACAAATGAAACATTTGTTACAAATTCTCAGCAAATTTAGGAATGCGGAGTTTGAAGGCAGGTTTTGCATTAATGCATTTTTTGGAATGAAACACCTCCCGTCGGTGTCCTGCGCTGCTCTGCTCATTGCTTCTACCCGCACAACCGTTCCTGCGCTGCTGCCACCCCAGCTTCCCTTCATAAACACCGGGGTGCCCGCTGCCGGCCCGTGCAAATTCGGCCACAGAAAGTTCAAAACTTACTGTGCAAGCTTGTTTCAGTACTCTGGGTACTTTGGGAAAACCACAGGACTGACTTCTGTTCCTTCTCCGCAGGCACCACATCATACAGCAGCTTTTGTGCCCCCACGACCACTGTGAAAACTGCTCGATTTGCCTCTGGCAAAGTTCGTGGCGTCTCTGCGGACCTTACGCTGGAGGAGCACCGTTGCAGCTAGTTTGAGAGACTATGCCGATGACATCTCTGTGGATGGTGACCTAGAGTAGGCTGGCTTTCTACCGAAAACTTAAAATACAAGGAGCCAACTGACCCAGAAGCAGAAGCCCCTCCCTGAGGTCCAACCAGGGAAGATGACCGCTGCCGGTAAATGCTTCATGGTAGGCAACGGCGCAGATGGAGTGAAAAAAGCTTCCTCCCCAACGCCGTTTTTGTGCCATTATGGGCATGAGGCTGGTACCACTATGGTTGCTTAGACTCACAGTTCTTTAAATAATGTTTCTGGTTTTTCTCTACACAGCAGCCACCTTAGATTTCTGCGCCTTGGCCCCCCCAAAACACAGTATTGTGCTGATTGTTTTTTTTTCTTCCCAGTTGAATCTCTCCCAGAATGACTGGAGAAGCAGCAAAGCCCTTATTGTACCTAGAAACCATTGGGATAAAAGTTCTGCACCTCTGAAGAAAAAGTCTTCAGAGCTCCTAAAGCTCTTAGCACTAGCAGGAAGCTTTGCACAGGCAGCAGGAAACCTCCCACCATGATCAACTGGTGCTTGCGACACTACGGGAAGATATTCCTTCTGCTCCTGAAAGAATGGATGTGGGGGGCCCACCGGTTGCTTCAGAAAAGTCAGGCATATAAATCCTTCACCTCCTGGCTGCCATCATGAGCGCGGGTCTTACAGTCTAGTGAAATCATGAGGAGCATGGTAGGGAATGCTGAGCCATTCCCCAGCACTTTGCATCTACAGCAGGAGAAGAGCAATTACAGTAGTTACTGGGAGGCAGCTGACTTGGAGTACTTTGTTCAGCTCACTAGCTAATGCCAGACAATCCTTTCTTATTTCCATAGCCGTGGACCTCATTTGTTGTCGATCAATTCACAAAATAATTAAGTCGGTACCACGTTGTTGGGAACATTGCTCCGTGAACCTGAAGAACATGGATACACGGGAAGAAAAATACCTTTTTACAGTTGGAAAAGCAACATGTTGTTTGGGAGCTATAATTCATGGCCATTGGCATGAAGGATAGAAGAAAATAAAACTGATCTGTGCAATGCACTAAGCAGTAATAAGAGACCACTAAAAATGGCAAAAATGAATGATAAACCAGAACTGAGGTGGAAACTTTCCAGCAGGTAAGTTTCTTCAAAGCATGCTTTGCAACAAAACTTGTATTATTACAAAATATTGTGGTAAAACACTAACAGACTTTACAATGAAACTGTATTAAGACACGGATAAAATTGAAGGTGTTTTAAATGTCGCTAAACTATGAGACAGGGACGTCCTTTCTGCCCACGTCAGTTTTCACCATCAGCTACGGCTTTGAGCAGCACTGGGATTTGAATTAACTGGTTTTCAGGCAGGAGGCACTGTGCTCATTTGTATTTTCAGCCATTTGAAGGGGCAGCCTTTCCAGCAAAAACATTCAGTTTACTTAGGCAACACTGCGGGCAGAAGGGAATTTTGCCTTCAACCAGATGAGCTACGTAAGGGTTTTCATTCCTGTATTTACCTTGTAAATTAGGACTGCCGAGGGGAGAGGGGGTTTCAGATGTTTGAAATGCTGTATGCAAAAAGCCTGTACATTTGTCTCCCTTTTTTGTTTCTCTCTTTTAATATTAAAGAGCCATTTTCACTGCTAGTTCTCTGCCTTAGGACAGAAGAGCAACACTTGCCAGGAACAGAAGAAAGGGAGCGGCAGCAGGGTGTGCCGACTAACAGGACAGAAGCCGATACAGAAAAATCATTTACTGTCATTCCTTCCCATTACTGTCATGAGCACACATTAAGTGTTGCACTTTGTAAAATGAGGGAAACGTCCTTATCATAGAGAGGTGGACAAATCTACTTCCAGTGATCCCCCTCTCCGAACAGCCAAAGTTCTTCATTTCCTTTTCTCCTCTTCAGCTTTCACAGTAATGTTAAGCTTTCTCTAACACTTGCTTCCCAACTGAAGTAGACTTTTGCAGGATTTAGTAGTTTGTTCAAGGAAGAAAATATGGAGCAAATTAGCGATTAATGTACTGGATTCTTGCCTGGGGGGGTTCAGTATTCGGTTATGACTCAGTCCTCTCAAAATCATGAGATTGGCTTAGTCACCTAATTTTTTTTTTTTTCCAGATACAACCGCTGAACCCATTCCCACTCTCGCTATCTGGGACAGAGACGGGACAGCTTCGCTCTGCCAGCACATGGGCACGCAGCCTACCTCTCACCTGCCGAAGCAACCCCTGGCACGCGGCCTTTTACAGACTTTCGAGGTGAACCCACGATTCCCTCCTCGGGGGCAGCCTGGCCGCTTTGCACGCTTGCCATTTGCTCAGCTGCGCTTCTCCTGCACGGCGCTACCTGACGCCGGTAGCAGGGGGCCAGCTGCGCTACCTTGCCCAGGTTACTCGGCTGGGCCAAGGGCTGCAGCTCCGGCAGCGTGGGACCGAGCTCCCGCCACCGGCTCTGGACGCGGCGGGCTCGCCTCGGCCTGGGCCCCCGCCTCACGGCGGCCTCATGGCCGCCCGCCTCACGGCAGCTCCCCCGCCCCAGACGACGCCCGAGGGCCGAAGGCGAAGCTTTTTGCCAGCCTCGCCCTCCTTCCCGCTTCGGGCTGCCCAGCTCCCCGCGCCCGCCCCGCAGCGCCCGCCGCTCCCCGCCGCCAGGCCCCTTCCTCAGGGCCGCCCCGCCGCCCGCCCGCCAGCCAGCCACTGCGCCTGCGCCGCCGCCGCCCGCCGCCACCGCCCGGCCCGCACGCATGCGCAGAGGGGCGGCCGCGCCGCCCCGCCCCTGCCCGGCGGCGCTGCGCGCAGGCGCAGTGCGCGCCGCCTGCCCGCCCGGCTGGTGCGTGCGAGAGAGAAGATGGCGGCGGCGGGGGCAGCAGCGTGAGGCGCCCGGGAGACGGCGAGCTCCCCACGGACGCGGGGCGCCATGGCTGTGAACAGCGCCCAGGTACTGGTCGCCCCCGCGCCGCCGGCCCGGGGCGCTGCGGGGGCCCCTGACGGGCTCCGAGGGGCGGCCGGGCCCTGCGGCGCGGCTCGCCGAGGGGGGGAGCGTGGTGGCCGGGACTAGGCCCAGGGTGATTCTGCAGCTTCATTGAATCTCCTCAGGGCGGTGGAGGGGCCTCGCTGCCGGTCGGGACGGCGGGCTCCCGCGCTGCCGGCGGCGGCCCTGCCCCGCGGAGGGGCCCAGCGTGCTGGGGCTCGCCCCCTCGCCGCGCCGGTGTCACCGCGCCTTGGCGAGGGGGAAGGAGCGGAGGGGAGGAGGAGGAGGCGGCCTGCAGGAGTCCTTTGCGGGGTGAGGTCGGTGCTGTGCCCCCATCTCAGCCATTGCGAAGAGAGGATGGTTGGAACAGAGTCGATAGGTTGGGCTTTTTTTGGGGGGGGGGGGACGGACACAGAAGTGATTCTATAATGAGAAGAGAATAAGGAGATTTGTAAACTAATCCCCCCCCCCCCCCCCGCCCAAACACTCAATAAACCCCAGTGCATTGGGGTGCAAAGGCCTGAGTGTTGCAAGATTACAATGCGTGGGGATGCGTGTGCAGTTTCCCTGTCTCCCACTAACTAAACCAGGCAGAAGATTTGTGCACGGAGAAAAAAAACCCCAAAAAACCTGCAGTCGTGGTAGTTTTTCACTGGAAGTTAAAATCTTGATTCCTGGTTTACTCTAGTGTGTACTTAGAGCAAATGATTGAATGAGTTAACTTCACTGTTTCTTTCCTGTAAAGTTTTTCTCCCAGAAAGCTTTAAAGCAAAAATGTCAGGCGATGTGTGCGGTGCGCTGAGGTGTTTATTTGCAAGACTTTATACAACTTCGTTTTTAGCAAATAATAAAGTTTAGAAAACTTTGATCATGTAAAAGGTAATTTTATTAAGAAACCGTGTCTTTTGTGGTGGAAAATATCTTTCATAAATTTTATGTGTTTTAAACAAGGTGACACTTTATTCTAAATTCTGGTGTTTTTTTTTTTTTTCTGAAGGGCAGTTAAGGTGTACATGTAATGAAGTTGTACACTAGTGGCACTGGCAGTGATTTTTTTCCATAAAGAAAAGTTTGTAATTGGTGAAAACTATCATGACACTTCTTGTCCAGCTTGATTTATTTATGTTTGAGAGAAAGAGGGACGTGATTTTGTTAACGTGGGTGTTCTGAGGGCAGTTGCTGTTTCTGGACTTTGTTTAAAATTTAAAATTGTTTTAAAATTTTGTATCCTTCAACTTTTCTTTCCAAGTGGAGGAAACTCACTTAGTTTAGCACGTTTTTTCAGTGCCCTAATGAATGAATGAATGGCACGTATATCAAAAGGATTCAGTGTCCAACTCGGAAGCTGTTTCACTTGCTGCTTTTCCCTCCCCTCAGTACTAGACGGCAGTGCCTGAGGTCGGTTTGATAAGACTGGGTTTTACATTGCAGCTTTTTTCTTGCTTTAGAAGAATTAAGGACATTTTTGTATTTGTAATTAAGTTGGTGTACCTTGAAACAACAAAAAAAAGGAGTTCAGTTGATGATTTAGTTCATCGTGAAGCACTGTATAGCTGTAATTAAACCTAGACTGTAGATTAATCTTTAGTAGTAACTTGTAGATAGACTATTTTAAGTCAACCCCCTCTATAGGTAAAGGTAGATATTTAGGTCTCATGAGGATTGCTGCTTAAATTTATGTGTAATTTGGAAGCAAATCCCTAAGATATCTTTCAGTTAATGCTTTGTTTGTGTCATTAAACACAGGCTATTTTTGTGTTCTGGTGGGTTTTTTTCCCCTAATGTAAACAGTTTATTTAAATGCTGTCTGGGATTTATGTGAATATGTATTCTAGAGCAATGCAGTGCTATAATGCGGAAGTAAGGTAACAAAGTTTTGGACTTTTTTGGATGGAGAACCTGAAAATAAGTTCAGGGATGCAGTTTTAAATGTAGGTGTTTCCTTTTTATTTTAGGATGCTAGTGTTGCAGATCAGTAGAAAACTTAGAGAGTTTTGATAAAAATTGTTCTGAGCATAAGACTAAATAACATTATTTAGTCATTATGTTCGTGTCATAATGCAGAGTCCTAGGCAAAAGTGCTTAGTTTTTTTCCATGTGACTGTAATTTGAGTGTACCGTAATTGAGACTTTTTTTTGTCACACGGGGGGGGGGGGAAAGAAGTCTTCAGGAAAATCATGCTCTTCTGATAGCTAAAATGCATAGTGATTTCTGGCCAATTAATGGATTCATGTAATAGCAGGCAGAAATATTTCATCAGTCAGTTTGCACATTCTAACAAATGAATCCTGAAACGTGACCATATCGTATATTTTCAAAGGGGCATTAATTTTGGATGGCCAGCTAGTCAGCAAGTACGTGAGTATATGGTAACACAGTTTAGATATTGCTGGTTGGTTGTACCTCTGTATTCCATGTTATTATTTCATAATCATTTAATGAGACATTTAAGTGTTGCTGTCAGTTTTCGGGGTGTGTTCTGAGTACATTCAAAATCTGTAGGATTTTTTTTTTTTTTTGTTAAGGTGAGCTGGAAGTAAACCTGTTGTATCACTACAGGTTTTGTATGACACTGCAGATGTTGAGCTGATTTAGCACTGGATATAGTTGAAACCATTTGTTGTCAAGGTCATCTAAAAATCTTCTTTAAAAAAAAAAAAGACACTTACAAAACTATTTCCCTGTTTGGAAAGAGTAATACTCTGTAGGAACTGTATAAACAGTTGTTTTAGCCACTTTTCCTATTGTTTTTTATAGAAAGAATTAATACAAATGCATCGTCTATAAATCTTGTGAAAACAAGTTAAGCAGAAGAAAGGATACCATAGCAGAATGAATCATTTATGCTTGTTTTGTTCTTTTACCATTACTGTGGTGTCAAATTAACTCACTGCCATTTTAAATGTACTGTATTGCCCCAAAAGCCAGCTGAAGTAACATGCAGTAAGAGTTTGAGTTCAGAAAAAGCTGAACAAGCTCCTAAGCTGCTCATCCTCACCCAAGCCTCTGTCTAGCCTGGCAACCAGAATAACTGGAACTCGGAACATGGCATGCAATCCGACTCCCTGAAATACTGCACTGCAAACTACCTCTTTTATGGCTGGCTCAGAGTGTTGCTCCCTGGCAGGGTGTAGTTTGATGTTCCCTTAAGCCAGTGCTGTTTCTGGAAGAAGAAAAAAAAAAAAAGCAGCAGTCTGTAGGCATTTGTTCTGTGCTGTCTTTGCAGTGTATTGCCTGAGGTTTGTGGGTGACCTTGATTAGGAAATCGATCTGTCTCAAAAATAATCTTTAAAAAATGGTTGTTATGCAGCTGGATGAGTTTCTTGTGCTAGCTTGCTTGCGTCCGTGCAGATGTATCTGATGTTAGTGTCCTTACAGGCAGAAGGAAGTGTTTGGAGAGAGGGCAATGTGGATTCTGTTTGCCAGGTTCCTGAAATAAGCTGAAAACTACGGGGGGCACCCCGGACACAAAATGCAAGGTGGCTCTGGGCAGAGGCCCCCAGTGGGTGGATTTGGAGAGAGGTGGTTGAGTCCTTCATCTTGCTGTAGCTGCTGCCGCTGCCCTGTCCTGCTCAGGTGCTGCTCTGTTTTAAAGGGGTGAAGAAGCTGGATTTTTCTCATCTCCCCCCCCCCCCCCCCCTTTTTTTTTTTGTGGATCCCACTTTTCATTGCTCAGAAGGGGCTGGTTGGTCCTTTTGCTAGAGCTTTTGCCGATGAAGTGAGTAGTTCTAGGCTTCTGTGGTCTTGGGAATTCAGGCTGCAGCTTGAAGCTGTGAGGTTAGGTAGCCAGAAGGTACCATTTGTCTTTCTAAAACGTGAATGGTGAATCCATGCAGAGTACAGTGGGTGAATGTGGGTTGGTTAACTTTAAAAAAGGAAGTCTGGGAAAACTGACACAGAACTTAAATTTGGAACTATATGGCAGCATGCAAATAATGGAATAAAACCCACAGTTTTTGTGAATCACTGCTATTTGTTCTGTGCATTCTAGACTATAGCACTGATTCACAGACTTTTTAGAATGGATCCAGCCGTTCACTTGTTAAGAAATCCAGTTTTCATAGGCAATTGCTGAGGCACACTGCTTTTTCCATTCATGTAGCTGTTAAAATACTTGTAAAGTTAAGTGGGGTTTTGCTTGTAGGTAAACTAAGCAGCCTCATTTCTGTTTAGTGGTGTACATGCAACATGCTGTGTCGTACAAAACAGCCAAATCTGTTGTAATAGAAGTTGCTGGCCTTGGGCCATTGGATTATAGTCATTTGTCACTCTAATGCCATTTCAGCAATGTAGATGTTCATTTCCAAAGAATTAAACATGCTAGAACTGCGGTTTTTCTTTTTGATGGAAGTGTTTTATGTGTGATCATTAAACATACAGCTGGGGATTATGGAACAAAGAGTTATGCTTCGTCGTGGGAAAAAAGTGTGTGTGTGTATATATATATATACACACACGAACACTCTGTAATGGAGTAATCTGATTAAAATTGGGATTCTAAATCCTATTTTTACTTTATGAAATTGTAACATGTCTTTAAGACTACGTGTTTTAAGTATTCCCATTAATGGTGCCGTGTTGATTATTTTTAAAATACTTTAAAGGATTTTGTTAGATTAGCGCTTATGTTAATGTATTCATTAACACTCTAATAGAGTAAAACTTTTGAAGTACATTAGTCTTTATCATTTTGCATTTGACTTTCTAATACCTAATTTAATTGCAGATGTTCTTGATATTTTGAATACGTGTAAGAACTTTTCCTCCTGGTTTGATGGCATAAGATTTATTGATCTGTGGTGCGTGCTACAAGGACTGTTTTTCTTCACCTGTAGTTAGGCACGATGTAGCTTAAATCACAGTAGCCCTAACAAAGTGTTTGTGTAAGGCTTATTTAAATCGTATGCCTTATGAAAAAGCATGTGCTTAACATAAAATTAAGAAAGGCCTTCTTGAGATCTTATGATAGTCATGAATGTTAGTGCTGTACAGACTGAAAAGAAATGTGCAGGAGTGCTTTTGGGAATTTTGCTGCTTATAGTATTGTGTGTGAATTCATATCTTGTATGGAAGTTTTAAAAGAAGCATTGTATGTTATTTGCATTGAAGTTATAGTAGGAAAGAAAGGGATACGGATCAGCTTCCATTGAATGTAATGTTAACACAAACTGGAAAATCACTTAAGGGTTCTGTAACTTTTTTACTTTGTTAAAAAAGTAGACCCCCCCCCATTGGGCTTCAGCTTTGAGGTGGAAGAGAAAAATGCCCTATCTGTAAGAAACTAAAGAAGAACATATCTCTAAAGGTTGTGTGAAAAGATGCATTTAAAAAAACATACAAGAAAGTAGTTTTCTTCAAAGAATTCTGTGTATGAAATACTTTTCTCTCTCTGTTTTGTTTGAACCAAACTGAACATACTAGCAGAAATTGCAGTGCTGTATTCCCTCAGTGCAGTGGGCATGTTTTTTCATAGAACATTTAGAGCCTGCTGTAGTGATTCACAGGTTTCCTGCCTCATTTTTCTCCATGAATGTTTCAGGCTGGCAATGGATTTACCAGTGTAACTTAAAATACAGAAGCTGTATATCATTCATGCAAAGAAGTGAAGGCTTTTGTCCTGAAAATGTTTTGTCTTGTTGGAGTGGGATTCCTTTGTAGGTAGTGTAGCAACATGTTACCAATAGTGATTCTTACAGTGTCAAGGTAATGTTCTTATTTTCATGATTACTTAACAGCTTTGCCATATGCACATACCTATCTCAGCTGAAACATGTAAATAATTTGCTCTTCAGCCTGCACTGCAAAAATAAACATACGTGTTTTAAGTTGGTTGAAGATCACCTGCTGTTAGCATAGAAAACTCCTAGAACGCAGGTGGGATTACCAGGTATAGGATGACAGGAATGACTTCAGATGTGCTGACTTTCATTGTGTGAACGTATCAAGACTTCAAATGCCGTACGTGGTATCAAGCCACAGGTATTCTCGCTCCTGGTTGTCTGGTGGAGCAGAGTTCCTGTTGCACGTGGCTCTCGTTTGAGACGGCTGAGGGTAAGTTTTAAAGAGGGAAACTGAATTCAAAGCTAACCTTCTTTACAAGGTGGGAGTCAAAGAAATGTCTCTGACAGGAAAAAAGGGGAGAGAGAGGCGAGATACTGATATTCCCTTTGATTCTTGCTGCAAGCATTAGGATGAATGGAGAGGGAAATGGGAGAAGTTCAGTTGCTTACTTTAATGGTAGCAACAGGCAATTAGATGAATCTTATTCAAATAATGTTTTTGGACCACGCTACTTAGGAGGTATTTGGTTAAAAATGATGCTATACCGGTGCATAATATGGGATGGTCTTGTCATTTTAAATATGAGTAGGTATGATAAAAGGAGAAGGAAATAAAGCAGAGAGAAAGAGAGTCAGTCAGCACAAGTTACAGCTGAATTGCAAGAAGAATCGAGTTCTCTACTTCAATCTATCCATTAAGTCATAGGGTCTCTAATAATAGCTAGCTGTTACCAAAGAAAGTAAGAAATGGTGCTGTAATGTCCTTTGAGCATGGAAAACCTCACTTTCTGTTCCTCTGCTGCCTTTGGGATACAAACCCAAAGCTGCCACTGTTTGAAAATTTCTGTGGAGCACTGTAGTTAATTGATACAAAGTTGGAAGAAAGTCAAAGACAACTTATTTAGGCAATTCCCAATACTCATTTTCTTCTTCTCAGCTAAAGGCTGTGACAGGCTATTGCCCCTGAACAAGAAATTTAAGCTTCCACGAATCACAGATTGGGAAAGCTCCCAAACAAAACTTAAGCCAACAAAAAAAGGGTTTATGCCATTAGTATGCTTTCATAGCAGGCAAGAATGAGACACATAAAGTTACCATCCTGGCATTGCAAGCGACAGAAAATGTAAGTGCAGCAGAATCATAAAAGTGTGAAAGAGGAGTAGTCAGCTTTCAGAGCAGAAGAAATAAAGCTGTTGAGTTTGCTCGTGTCAACAGGTTTGTGTTCTCAGTCTTTTGAACTTTACCTTTGTTCAAACACAACACTGGATTGTGCTGGTCACTCTTGTTGCTGTGAGTCAAAACGACTGTAAGTACCAGATGCTGGCATGCGGTGTTTCAGATGTTGCCAAAGACTCAGTTTCCTTAATTGGGGAGGATAAGCAATGGACATGTATTACACTTAGTACTAATGATTGTCAGATGAAGGCCACTATGGTTTTCTGCTTTGGTGTAACTGCATCCTTAAAATAGAGATTCCCCTGAGTTCTCATCAGTGTTGCCCCCTGGAACGATGGGTTAGGGCAGCTGTGCGCATTTTTTTCCTTTGCTTCATGCTGCTGCTAGTAATGGTGGGTACCACGATCAGAAGTTGTAGTGGGCTAGAGGGATCCCTCATTCCTAGAAGCAGTGCTTGATTGTGTGCTGAGCTACTTATCATGTGCATGTACAATATTTTCATGGTAGTACGACTTTATAGTTAGTCTGAATTCTTCACAGTTTTATCTAGCCAAAGATCTTAGGGCTTAGCTAACAGCTAAGGTATTTTATAGCCAGTTGGTTTGTGTACCAAATTTTGTGTACGTGTTTGTGCTTCAAATTTTTTTTTTATGACAGCTTCAAAAAAAAAAAAGTGCTTGTAATTAGTGAACTGCTTATTATATTATCTTTGAAGGTCAGCTCCAAATGTGATTGTCCAACACATCCAGTGTGTTTACTGAGTAGCCAGAGGTTGCACTATTTGGTAATGGCAGACATCACTAATTTAAAACTTAGTTCACTTTGTATTTTCTGCCTTATTTGCAAAACAGCCATTTTGAACAGTAGTATGAGTGACTGATCGTGTTTACCAAGTGTTTTTATGACTTGCAAGATTTTTTAAATTGGATTTGGGACCAAAGGAGGCAATGTACAGCCGCATGAGAAGCATGTTCTTTCAGAAGCTGCCTAAATTGGTGTTTGAAAGTGGAAAGTATTATAAATTCACAATATGCAGGCAGAAATACGAGAGTGTGGTTTCAGTGTTGTTTGCTCAACCTTGTCCACATTGCAGATTAGATGGCAACTTGCTAGTATTTACGTGGGGTCCGCTAAAACACTCTTGCTCCTTTGTACCGAAGGTGGATGAGGGCGAGAATAGAAGGTGCTGGCATTGCAGACGTGCTCGTGGAGGTGAGGGGTGTGAGCAGGGACACTGCAATGGCAGCTGCTTCTGCCTCTGTCCTTGCAGCGAGTAACCTGAAGAGCCAGTGCTGTGTTGTGTTTGTCTGTATCTGTCTTGTGTTTTGCCGTGTACCGATATTCCCGTTTGTAAGTGGCTGCGTGTGCAGGCCAAGGAAGTGGTGACTCCAGCTCCTTGGGTGGAGGGGTGTACGTGAGCTGTTGGTTGTGTACGCCGACCTCGGAGCGTTGTGGGCTTTGCCAGTAGTAGTATGTCAGAGTGTACTCTGGTTTAGTCCCTTTTTCCCCCCTCAGAAAGCAAGAGAATTTCAGTATCTTCAATATTCTAAATGTGTTGGGAAATATCTTGAGTGCTCTGTTTTGCATTCTGTTCATTCATACATGCAAAAGAAATCTGAATGCTACCAGAAGATCTTGTATAAGGAAAGACGTGAAGTAGCACCACTATCAGTGTTATTCTTTTGAAATGAGCTACCTAAAAAAGAAAAAAAAAATCTTAAAATTGACAGCGTTGTTATTGTACTGTAAACCTACTACCATAATCATACCCCGTTTTTAATGCTGCCATTTAAAAATACGGGTGTTTAATACGCTTACTATCTGTGGTTTAGTTGCAGCAGTGTATTAATCTGTGCATTCATTTTAACAGCTATCTTGTGTCTACATAAAACAGTGTTGCAGATACTTAAGCTCTGAAACTATCTCAGGAGGAGGTGACATATGCGCGGTGTCCCAATTTTCATTTTAACTTGCATACAGCTTCAAAACACAAAGTTGCTGTCATGGCCAGCGCCAGATCCTCTGGGGCTTCCACCTGCCACGTACCGCACGTCAGGCTGGTAGAGGAGATGGACGGCTGCGTATATACTGAGGATCAAAACAGTGGATGGTGTCCTCCGTTTCTGTCTGCCAGGGGACGTACAGCATGCACATGCGCCACGTGGTGAAGTAGTGAAGGGGCTTGAGTTCCTGCAGAGAGAAAATAGAGCAAGAACCTCTGTAGAATTACTTTCAAACTTCAGCAGGTACAGGGCTTAAAATATAGGAGCCTTTATTATGTGGTAGGAGTAGTGTTTCGTTTCTGTGATCCCCTTGAGTCATTTACCAATCATTGTATTTTTTGCAAGTTCTCTAGTTTTATTTTTGGCTGTTTCTCTCTGAGATTATAACCTATTTTTGGCAGGTCACAACTTGCAAAGGGGAAAGTCTCATTCTTTCTTGCTCCGGGCCACTTGCATCTTTCGTTACGCAGGTTCCTCACCTTCTCTTAACCCTCCTTCCCTCAGTGAAGGGCGGGGGGAGGGGGGAAATGATCTGGATCATTTTTTTGCCGTTTGAGTATAATCATCTTGCCAACCAGTTCAGTGTGCCAGAACTGGCACAGGAGAAGAGGTGAGCTTGTGAATCCAGCAAGAGGAAAAGGCGAGTAAAAACTGTGTGGCCTTGGTGAATGGAGCCCACGGTGCTTGTTTTCAATGACCAGCCAGCGTTTTATCTTACTGTCACTGTTAAAAGTGTGGTGCCTTGCCCGGGTGGTTACCCCTGTACAAGCTCTGGGTATCGTTAGCTTTTGCATTGTCTTTTTTAATTCTTGGTGCCCAGTGTGGTTTTGATAGGACTTTGTACCACATTTAGATTAATACTAAACTTTCTAGGTTAAATCTCACTCAGCTGTAGTTCTAAGCATTCAGTGCTTCTGAAATTTAGGGTTGAGATGTGAAGTTAGGCCTTCAGAAGAGGCATGTCAGTCCTGGGTATGTGGGCTCAGCTGACTTCTGAAGGTGCTGATCTGTATTCCTTGTCAGGATGGAGTCCAGATAGCTAATTTTTACCTCATCTAATCTGAGCCATCTTAAATCCTGCCCTGAGTAATTGCTTGTGAAAAGCATCATGTGGGTGACTTGTCTAGCCGTGGTGCTGTTAGGAATAGATTTTAGTTTTCCACAACATCTAGCTACAGTTATTCAGAGGCTGTCCATTCTTTTCCTACTTTTCTTTATCTTCCAGTGCATTTTTCAGTTTGCTTGACAAACTGGAACAGCGGTCTCCCTGCTGCCCGAGGTGGAATTGTCCCCTGGGATGGGTCTGTATTGATCCTGTGAGGTACTAGGCCTCTGTGAAGATGTGAGTAGTGGAAATAAGCAAAGAAAATATTGAATGTACACAAACTAGCGGGAATCAAATGAAGATACAAGCAGTCTTAATTCTTGTGCAGCTTTGCTTTTGATTACTTGATTTTAGAAGCGTAATTTTTAGTGTAGTTTCCTTATCTTAAATAATAGGTGCCATTAAAGGAGCTGAGATACATACTGCTGTAACTGAATTAAAGAGCCTTCTGACTAATCACAGAACCATAGAATCGTTTAGGTTGGAAAAGACCTTTAAGATCATCCAGTCCAACCATTAACCTGACACTGCCAAGTCCACCACTAAACCAATTAAGGGTAGAGTAGCAACCCATGCCTCCTGGCTTGGTGGCTGGATCATTTATAATGAAAGTAAAAACTAGGAAAACTACTAACAGTAGAAGGGTTATGCGATTGCAGAATTTTGGGTGGTAATTCAGCTTTTGGAGAGGAGAGTGGTCTGGCAGGCACAGACCTGTTCTTTCCATTTCTTTTTTTTCTGTGCTGTTTCTGCTGATTACTTCAGACCCTGTGTCATCTCTTCATCTAACTCTTGTTCCTCGGTTTTGGCGTCATCAAGGCAATTGTAATCTCCTTCTTGAACCACTTAAAAATGTGCTTTTAGTCAAACGTTTAATTTCTTAAAACTCAGGGTCTTGTTGCACTTCTTCCCAGAGCTCTACCTCTCTTTTTTCTTTTTTTTTTTTCCTTTTTAATAACCTCACGAAGTCTAGATGTATTAGTTTTACTTTTTTAAATCATGGATTTGGTGGATAAAAGTTGCCTATGAGGTAAATTCAGGTATAGTAAGCACAGAAGAAGGAAGGGTTTTCTCTTCCAGGGCACTGCCAAGCACCTCTGAAGCTTGCAAGCTGGAAGCCATTACAGGGAAAGCCTCTCTGTCTTTGTTCTGGTAGCCCAGAGCATCCTGCTTCACTGGGCTAGGAATGTACTGGCTCCTTGATACTATGAACTATGCGGCTGGTAGAAAAGATAGTGCGTGTGCTCTTCTTCCACCTGGAGGAATTGAGAGAAGCTCATTGAAAACAATCCCTCAAAATCTTCGTTGCTAAAATACCTGCTAAATAAAGATTTTGCAAATCTCGGAAAAATGCTGATTTATACAGCATGTCTGGAGTTTGGGTGGACTGCTGTGAGGTGTTCAAAGACAATTTGCTATTTAATGTGGCCAAAGCAATGTTCTCCAGATGCAAAACTGATTTTACTACCATGTTCTTAGAAGTTTGTTCTGCTGTAGGTATGTAGCACAAAAGCTTGCAGCCCTAATGATTTTAGTCTGGCAGAGGAAAAAAAAAATGGCTAACACCAAGGTTTTTCTGCTGGGTAGTATTAGATAAAATTAGTAAGAGATTGTTTTGCCTGCCCCGCCTGTAATAAAATAGTAGTTAAACTGGCTGTGTTCTGGAGTAACTTCATGTTCCAACTTCTTTCCTCAGTGCTTATCATGCCATAGTAAATCAGAATAATTCAGGTCTTAATTATTTTTGTTCGTCACAGGAAAAGTTTACAATTAGACTCAGTAACTCGTTCAGTGCAAGCAGAGCTTGAAGTAAACGTGTTTGCTCAATTATGAGCAGCCAGACGAAGCTGGCGTTTTCAAACTCTTTGGGGGTGTGAAGATAGAGGCTTAGCAATAGGTGTTTTACCGACCACTGTACTTGAATTCAAAACAGAGGAAGGACCTATCTACCCATTTTGGAAGTATTTATTTTTCTTTTGATATTTGCAAGGACTGCTAGCTTGGAGAATTTAATAGGAAAGTCTTTTTGTTTGGCTTTGATTTAACATCGCAAGAAAATAGACTGGAAAATGTTACTCCTCTGCATCACTGGCAGATGTTCTGTGGGCTTGTAGTGGTGGAACTGCTGGTGTAAAGGTGTCAGAAATTCCATCTTCTGCTCTCCAAAGAGCTACGATTTGATGTGATCAGCTCTGACAATTCAGTTGTTATCTTCCCTCTTGCTTGCTGTCTGGAGCGCGCTTCCCAGGTATTCCTGCTGTAGTCCCAAAATGACTGCTCTTCACTGCAGCTCTTGTTTGTATAACACGTGAACGTGTGTTCTTAACTTGGTTCCAGTGGCAGGCACAAGAAGATACTTTCTTAGCAAGAATGCCCGATGCTCTTTCATAGGATGAAAATTAAAAGGTATATAAAATGTAGATACAATCCTCCTATCACTGGACGGTTGCTTTATGATCACATGTGATACAGCTGCATTGCCCTCTTCATACTACTATCATTTACAAAACAAAATTGTGGCTGTTTTGGGGCTTGCTTTTTTGTTTGTTTGTTTTGGGGAACAGAAGAAAACTGAATTGGGGAAAGCTTTAAATGTGAAACAGCAGAGGTTTTTTTGCTGGGGCAGTCCTGCTTTGGAGACCAGAAGATAAGAGAGTCTTTCCTAGTTGGGGAGGGTACGCTGCACTCATAAATGCAGTGGTATCTGTGTAAGATGATGGGTTGTTTCTTACTCTTCCGCTCCCTTTTTCCCCCGCTACTACCTGCCATGGGCACTTCCTTGGGCTGGTTGCACTTTGTGGCAGCTGCTGTTTGTTTGAAATGGAAGAATGCCAACAAGCACCTCAGTTTTGGTAATAGAATGGAGAGTACGTAAACAGAATTGGTTTGGATGTAAGAAATTGGCTCATGTTTTGGCAGTTTTTTGTATGGTTATTGTTTGGTGTGTTGCTTTTACTTGAAATAGGTAATTGATGAATGATACGAAAGAGCACAACCTGCTCTGCTTTTGTGAATATTTGAATTACAGGATATATATTTGAACCTTCAGGATAAACTGTTCTGATCCATGTTGTGCCCCCATGGTAGTGTCAGGCTATAGGGGCCATTTGTTCATTAAACGTGTCCTTCCAGTAATGCTGTGGCTGCAGCTGAAATGTCACCAGCTTGTGCTTTCATACTAGCCAGTGATCTGGTTTTTCCTCTGATCAGAAAATGAGCTTTTGAGAATGAGCATTCTTTTTTTTTTTTTCATAATGGAATAAATTCCTCTCAGATTAATTCATGTAAAATGTGTGGAAAATGCCTAACTTCCTTCAGCTGTAAGAATTCTGTAATAACATCCAAGAAACCCTGAATTTGGGCGGGGGGGAAGGTACAGTCATGCACTATATTTTTGAGCCTTTGATTGCTTAAGTGGTAGGCAGGCAGAATTGCACTGACTCATGGGCTTAGCTGACCTACATTTACCTAGCTCTGATCTTTCTCAAGGCACTATGTAGATTTGTTAATGTTCTAGTTTTAAGCTGCAGGCTAGTGATAAAGGACTGTAAGCTGTAGTAAGAGTTTGCTCATGATTCGTTGCATTTTCACCTGGTAAAAGCTTTAATATGCAACCGCTCCGCCTTAAAGTACCACTTCATTTCCATACATTTTTATTTATAGAAATGGGCTTTATTTTTCCATAAAGAGGATATATTAACATAGGATTTTTTCAGAAACTGGTTTGCCTAAAATACTACTATTTAGGCTGTGATACAGCTGTAAATATATGGCCAGTGGTCTTCACAACTCCTGGTTATGGGTTGGTGCTTGCAAATTCAGAAACTAAAAAAACCCCAACCCACCCTGGTTTTCAGTCTCACAATTTTGTCTGTTTTTTTATAAGCATTTTAGCAATAAATTTCTTGGGATTTGGAAGTTCAGAAAACCTCTGTTTACTAAGACTTGATGGATTTCAGTCTCAAAAGGAAGGAGAACCTGAGGGAAGATTGTCTTTCCCTACTCTTTCTGGAAAAAAAAGTTGACAAACCTTGACAAAGTGAGAGAGAAGTAAAGGGTGAGGGAGAAATACCTTATTTGCTGCTGGGATGACTAATGTAATAAGAGTGTTTTCTTTGCTAATAAAACCTAAGTGCAATCATGTGCATGTGCCCTTTTTTACTTGCTAGGAAACATTCTGTCTGAATGGTTCATTTTCTTCCTCTACTCCAGCCTATCCTGATAGCTTTAAGAATAGGGGCACTTTGGGGGAGTAGCTCAGCGAGCAAGGTTGTATAGCTTGTGGTATACATAAACTATTTCATCATTTCAATTTATATGTGAACTAGTTTTGACTTGTTAGGTCTTCTGCTTAGATACAGTTGAATTATTCCTTGCCACCATTAAGTAAAAGCTGTATTTTTAACTCGTTTGTGGAAAAGCAGTTGAAGTGGGAGTATTTGCAGCTTAGATTAAATTGACTGGAAGATCTGAGGCTGTTGCTTATTAGATGAAAGCCACGTTAATGCTTCTTGAAAGCAAGCAGAAGTTGACGCTTCATTTTCGTAGCTTTCTTGTAGCACAGGTGATGCCAAGATGACGATGCATCAGCAGTGCTATTTCTACCCATTTTTCTAGGACAAGCAGCTGTGTAACATGTACTCCTCCTCCTTCTTGTATTCCTCCAGGAGAGTGTTCTTGTTGCTAGACTGGAATACCAGTGGAGATTTCATTACAGGCAGTGGGGTAACATTAGCATTCATTTTTTTTAAGTGGTTAAGGAGAGCACAGCAAAAAACAGTCTGCATGGGGAGAGCTTGCAGGTCAGGCATTTTAATCCTTTGGGGTCTTCGGAGAACCTTTTTTCCCCCCCTTGCTGGAATTAGTTCTGTTGCTGCTGCTTTTGTCTGCGTAGTTAAGATGCCACTTGGTCAGTTATGGTAATCAGAGTTATTGTACAAATATAAAAGTACTCTTACTTTCATTACCATGTGGCAGAAAACGAATTTTCTTGTGTAGATTTATTTGGTTAATTGGTTTTATGTAATTTGTGTTATAATCTAGATGCAGTTAGTGTCTCGAAGATATAAAGGTGATGTCATTGATTAAATGTTTCGTTAAAATCTGCTGGAGTGCAGGCGTATGTTACACTATTGTAATCATATTATAGAGATTAACTTAGAAACGGATTCCAGTTTTGTTGTGACTGGAAACACCAGTGACTGATAATCAGGAGGGTTTAGGATGTTGCTCTAAGATGTATTTAACATGATTTTTTTTTTTTTTTTAAAGAGAACTAATGTGGGGAGGCAGGTACTCGACACAGGGAAATTTGATCCCTTACAGCCTGTCAGGCTGAACACTAAAATTGGTGACAGCAGCTCACTAGCAAGTTTTGGAAACGCAGGCTGAAAGTTCTTTCCACTGGACCAGCTTCAATAGTGTCATTCATTCAAAATTTTTACCTTGTATTATAGAAAAAATATATTGCAGATGTAATATACTTGAAAAAAATTCTCATGTGCAGAGTATTTGTATAATACTCTAGTCTTAGAATTTTAAGTTTTTGAAGAAGGCGGCAATGATACAGGTCTTCTGATGTCCTCTCTTCAGTAACGCAGGAAGGAATTCAGAACTACAGTTGTATCTGGTTCTTTCAAACATTTTCAGGAATTTAGTTGTACTTTTTTCTCTTTTTTTGGTTTGGGTTTTTTTTTTTTTTTTTTTTGTTACTCTCCAAAGCTGTATGAGAATGTTTTGAATTCAGTCCCTGAACTTTAATTGCAAAATTTTGATAGGTGGAAATAAGGCAAATAAATTAAACGTGAAGTACTGGTACCGTAAAAAATATAATTAAAAACTGGAGCACCCATGCCATCAGCAGCTTCATGTGATGAGAGTTACCATTTTAGAATTGCACAAAGTATATTTAACTTTGCATTGATTTTTTTTAATTTATGTGCTACTTGTTAGTGTCAGTATCTGAGAGGTTTTGTGTATGCCATGTACCATCCCATGTAATGCTGTCTCATTTGTAAGGTTTATGCAAGCATTGTTTACTTCTGTTTTCATCCTTGGTCTCTTACATGTGAGCATCTGCAAGAGGCATTCACATTTGAAAACTCCCAGAAGTTCAGAACTTGTGTATCTTGAAACTAGCATTTAAAAAAGGGGGGAAAGCAACCCTTGTGAATAACTGACTTTTTAAAGTGATTGGTTGTTAAACCTCAGTATGAAAGATGGTAGATGGAAAAAACCCATCCATTTCTGATTGTGCAGTATAAGAAAGGCATTTTGTTAATGGTGGTATATGTTTACTCACATTAGTTAAAATCATGTTTATTTTAATACGTTTAATAACGTATTGTACATCTCTGGCAAATGATCAAATTGGGTTACAGTCGTGAATTGCAGAGTGGAATAGATCCATCAGTATGTTTTAGGTTTCCTGTTTTGTTTTTCCATTCCAAAGGAGAGGTTCAGGAACACTGACGGTGGAAAGATAGTAGAAGTAGCTTCCACCCCCCAAATTCCACACAGGCTTGTCCTCTCCGCACCCCTGTGCCCCTGCCTCCCCGAAAGGACACTAGTATTTTCCATCTGCTCTTCTTACACAGCTGCAAGTGGAAGATCATTGAAATTTATATGATGCTGTTTTGACATTGCCCTTAATCTGTGGCAGAAATCAAGCTCACCAGACTGAGGTATCTTAAGGGATCCTTGAATACACTTAATGCAAGGTTAATGATTGCTCTGCAGTTAAATAATCTGGGGAGTAGCGGGAGAAATGCGGCGTGAAATAATGTGCTCCTGAAAAAGTGAGAGGATTGCTTCCCAGGAGCAGAACAGAAAGCTTCTATGTAGGTTGCAGAGATGGTTTGAGAAGGAGAGGGAGATCAGATTTGACTCTGAATTAAGCCTCTTAGGGATTATGTATCTTTAAAAGTAAGTCCTGGGGTAACATTACAATCAGAAATTTTCAGAACTTCCCCCCAGTATTCTCTTAGTTTTTCTTCCAAATCCAGTGTCGGTGTAAGACTGGAGACTCTTTTCTAAGCATCATTCCAGCTCTACCTTGTGAGTTACCACTTAGACCATTGACTGCTATTTAGCATGCTTTTCAAGCAGATGCTTTTTTGTCTGAGGATATAAATCAAAATTAATTTTTGAAATATGTAATTGAGTGCTAAACAGTATTTTTGCCTCAAGAAAGCTTGATTTTTTTTTTGTCTTAAAATGAAATTTGCGTAGAGCTCCAAGTAATTAAGCTTCAACTTTTCACTGGTAATATTTTTTTAATATTTTGGGTTTGTGTGTTGCCATACATACTTCAGTTTATGTATATTGATGGTAGTAGGCACGGATTTTGCGAACTGGGCCAATTCAGCTGTCTGCCCTCATGCATTGTCATGGCAGGGGTGCTCGTCCTTTGCTCAGGTAACCGTACACTTGCAGTTACTGTAAAGTAAAAGGCTCTTGATGCGCTGACACGTCGGTACCGGCCGGTGTGACAAGCAGCTTACCTCCGGGCAGATCACAGTCTCTTGCCTCCGTTAGGGCTGACCGTAAGCAGTCTGTCTCTGAAACCCACTTTTTCCTTTGAGCGTGTGTGGTGGAGTCCCAATTCTGGTTTTTGTGATTGGGACTTTGGTGTGCTGTGAAGTACACAGAAGTTTAGAGATTGATACAGCGGAGGGCAGATTTGAGTTCGGCATTTAGAGGAATCGGTTTGATGTGGTCCTAATGGGTATGTCTGTTTCTTACGCAAATGCACACCTGAAAATATTAAAATTGAAATAGTCTGAAATGGCTTTGGCAAAGTTCTAACGCATGCTAGTGTATCTCTGCTGTGTGCTTTAAATGTTTGCAGAGTGTGGGGTAAACTTATGCTCATGGTGAGTAGCTTGTGTAGGAGTTGTGTAAATAATTGAATTAAACTTCCATTTGACTGTTCCAAGTATTTGGTGTTATTTGTCAGTTTTGGGGAGGGGGTGGAAAGCTAACTGAGGCTTTTGAAATTATGTGGAATAATTTAGAGTGTACAGGCTAGGTCCCCAAAAGCTCATACTGCTTATGAGATTATTTCTTGCAAGGGTGTATTGCTTTTATAAAATCCTAGTGCTCTCTTGCTTAAAAATGCTTACTACTTAGGCATTTCAGTTGCAGAAAAACCTCTTGAATTTGAATTAATGGTTCAGAATTAGTACCAGAGTGGTGTCTTTCTGAAGCTGTTTCACAGCTAAAACAAGTATGTTCTTACACAGAGATAACTCGTATAGTGCCAGGCACACTGATTCATTGGGATGTAGGATGGATGGGCAGCAGGCAGGGAGCTAGCGCTGTATTTCAAGTTGCTTAAAATGCAATGGCTTCCCCCCCCCGCATCCTTTTTTGTAGATATTATTATACTCGCCAAGTGATGTGATATCTCGGTTCTTTTTCACATCAGCACGTCGTGTTGCCTTAAAAGGGGTAGAAAATTCTGTCGTGCTTGGAGAGGGTGCCGTGTGTGCAGCTTGCAGAAATCTTTTCTTGACAGACGAGGCTGACTTGAGAGGCAGAAGACAGGAAGGTCGGCTAAGTTGTGTTTTTCTCAGTTTATTATGCAGGGAGCTTTTAACTTGGTTTACTTTGTGTTTGCAGGTATAAAGCGTTGTTAAATAAAGTCTCATAAAATCAAATAAAATTCTGCTTTCTTCAGGCCCAAATGGGATGGGGTGGTTTTTTGGTTTTTTTTTTTTTTTTTCCTCTAGTCTGACTAGGATTAGTTCTTGGGTTAGGTGCTGGTAGATTTTTAATGTCCTAAATTACGGAGAAACAGTTGCATAGACATAACATTTCCCTATGTGAATACATCACTATATAGTAAAATAGTTCCATTAAGATAGAATTAATGATCACTTTGTTTAACTTTTGTCTTGTGTTCCCTAATGAAAAAGTAGCACTTACTTACTTTTGCTGAGAAAGAAGTACCAGGCCTGTGATACCTCAGTTAAATAAAAACACTGGTAGATGAAAAGACTGTAGTGTTATATGGAGGAATTAGGATTGGATTTATATAACTTTTAATAGTGTGTAGTTGAGATTACTGTTTTGTTTTGTTGCATGACTGCATCAAAAATATCTCCTAAAAACATAATTTAGTTATGATTCAGCAAGCGTTTTTCGTAGGCATGTTTTTGGAACATGATAAATTCTAGCTGGTATGTTACGGAATAAAAATGACTTGGTTATACTGAGAGCATAAGCCAAGTTTAAGTCCTGTGCCAAGAACTGTGAAGCCGTTCACTCAAGTACAATTTAGGGATCCTGTTCTGTACAGGTGGTGTACTGTCTCAGTTGGTAGTTAGCAGTTGGTTATGTGAAGGTTATTTAAAGCGTTAACTGTTTCACTGTGCTTCAGACAATTGTATCACAGGTGTTCCAGTTTATTTTGACTGTTAGAATTGCATGTGACTAAACCAGATTGTATTAGTATTTGTTTAAAAACACTGAAGGGCGTTAAAATGGTTAAACTCTTTCCACACATAAGTGCTGTATGTATAAATCACTTTTTGTGCAAGAAAACTACATCTTGTAATTGCTGTGGAATTTAGCTTAAACTTAAGCTTTGAAATTTATGAATGTAGACATCTGTGAGTCATGCAAACAGCAAGTACACGAGTTTTATTGGAATAAACCACCTAAAGTCTAAAAAAAAAAAATACTGTGATTGAGTTACTGTATGTACAGTTTGTGGCAACAGCCTGCACTTCACTAGAGATGATTTTTCGGATTTTGAGAACTTTTTTGTGTGGTTCAACTCCCAGTTTAGTTAGCTTGGCTGTAGCAAGATACAACTAAGGATTTACCATGAGCAAGTCTTGACACTGCTGAAAAAGCTGGTGTCTGCCCTGATTTTCTGACGGAAGGGTGGAGGATAGCAAAGAATTGTCTTAAATGACCCTCAGAGTACGCTGCAGATGAATGAGAGCGGTAAGCTGTAAGGTACTGGGCCAAACTGACCTGCTGTTATCCATAGCCATAGTATTTGTGACCAGAAACTGTTACTGTGACTATCCCTCCACATGCTAAGAATGTGTTATTAGTGGTATTTTCCAGTCCTCTTGTCTATTTTGTCAGTTTATTCAACTCCTTGTTCAGCTTCTTTCTGTCCCAGTATCTATCTGCTGTTCTGAATGTTCAGATCCTATTCAGCTGATTACAGCTGGTGGTGGAAGTTTATAGAAAGTTCCAGGTGCTATGAAATGCCAACATGTCAGGCCTTTTTATTGGGAAGGCTTCATTTTTCTGTAAACTAAATATAAGCTCTCATTTTAGCGTGGTTTTTTTCGTGGTCTTGCTAGGTACTTATTTTTTTCCATAGAAATATAGATGCAAAATATCTATAGATGCAGGAAGATAATGTTGGGAACAGACGTTTCATCTTAGGTTTGTTCTGCAGAGTTTCAGGCAGAGGGGTAACAAAATTTGTAAGAGCAGCTGTACCAAAATTGATGATATTTAGATGCTGTGTATTTTTCCTACACCTAGGCAGTTTCAGTTCTGTGGTTGTGCACTCAGGTAATGGTACGATTAGTACCATTTTGCATAACTCACTAGTTTAGCAGAAATCTGGAAAAGTAATTCGTGTTTTTTCTGTTGTGAAAGGTAGGTATATGTGTTTTAGAAGGTAAACCAGCTTGTCTGGCTTACATGAACTGATGCACCTTCTCACCCCTATGTGTTGGTTTAAAACTGGGCACGGGATGAGCTGCAGTTTGTGCTGTGATTACCTCTAGTGGGAATTTGAAGGAAAATGCATTGCATAGAGTTTTAGAGCCTAAAGGACTTTGCTAAAGACATGGGAAAGAATTGAGATGAGAGTTGGGATGCAAACAGGTGAGTTTCTGGCTCCCAACACACAGGTGTTTTTGAATGCTAGTATCTTAATAAACTTTACCGTGAATTTATTAATTGTCTTGCATACAAATCCTTCTTTAACAAAGATCCTTCTCTTTTATTTTTAGTATATTTTTGGGGAGTTCAGCCCTGATGAGTTTAATCAGTTCTTTGTGACTCCACGATGCTCTGTTGAGGTAAGATCTACTTTAAACTTCTTTTAGAAATAACATTTTAAAGTTACCTCTCTTTGTGTATATTTGAAATATAACAATACAATGATTTTTTTAATCATTCTCTTAGCTTGCTAATTTACAAACTGAAGATACTGAACAAGAGTCGTCTTTCCACGTATGTGGATGTTAAGTCAATTTTTAGAAATAAGAAATTAATTATTCCATCTTCTGCTTGTCGTCTTTCAGAGCTGGAATAGCTGACATTGTAGCAATAGGATGTTAAAAGTGAGTTATCCAGCCCTATTACCTTAGCTTTGATTTTATTTATTTTTTTTTATTTTTTGGAGGTGGATATAGAGAAAACTTTTTCAGCAGTTGTTCTTAGTTGTAAGTAAGGTAGGCTAAGTCTTGTGAGCCTTTTGAAGCACAAGACTCAGTATTTTTTGACAGGAGGAGCACTGCTAACCATCAAAGCAATGCTTATGTGGAAGGCTGTGCGTGAGGTCTGAGAAATGGATCAATAATGAACTAAATACAGTGTCAGTGAGAATCACAGAGTGGAAACAGTTCTCTCTGTGTGTTTGAGTTCATAAAATACTACAGATAGTATTGTAGACTCTTACGTGCTGTAGTTCTTGGTAGAGAGTGAAGAAACCATTTTCCTTTGTAGGGAAGAGTATTATGCTATTGTCCTAATCTCCAGACTTGAAAAATCATTTTCCTCTAGGTGAATTTCCATGTTTTTCCTCCAGACATTTCTATTCAAACATTTCAACCATGCTTCCGTCCTCCCCCCTCAACATAAAGGAAATGAACACTTCAGCTGTAGATGGGGAAATCCTTTTGTCACATTTTACAAATCTGACGACCATTGTTAATAGGACTTAGTTTCCTGTAACTTAATTTTCCAAGTATAATTAGTATAGTAATCCGCTAAAAAACAAAAGCACATGAAGGGGATGGGATGGGGTGGGGGGGTAAGGGAAGTTTAGAAAGAAAAAGATAGCTTCTACTTGCCTTCAGGGATAGCTTTGTATCTTCTCTGGTAGGGGGGAAGTAACGCAGAATAGATCTTCAGGTAATACATGTTTCTTCTCATTACATTGCTGTTTTCCCACCATTAAATACAGGAGCAGCAGTATGACGTTTGCATCCTAGGTAGTGTCACCTGAAGTGTCCTACCTCAGCTGTTCTAACGCTTACTTTGTGGAAGGTGAACATGTCATATCTTGACTTCCATAAAGCTATTCTCATGACATATGTTGAGGAAACATGAACCTGCAGAGTTTGAACCAGGCTTACTTCATTTTATAACTGTCTCAAGTGTACCACTTACTGGTTAGCTATCAAAATAAAAAAAAAAACTGTGTTGAACAATGTTCCTTAAGTTTGTCCTTGATCTGGTTTGGTTCAATGTTTTAATTATCTGGATGATGAAATAAAAATTACTCTTTATTAGTTTTACTCTGTGCAGATATTCCAGAAAAAAGTGGTCAGAAAAAAAATAGGATGAAATTCAAGAAGGACAAGACTGAGATGATAATACTGCAGTGGTGTTTGACACGCATTCTGTTGGGGGCAGTGCCAGTTCTGGGAGTCCCTGCATCCGTTGATGCTGGTGTGCTTCTGAAGTCCCTTACCTATAGACTGAAAGGTGGACGGAGGCAAGGGATTAGTTAAAGCTAAAAGTTGTCTAGAATGTCTCTTTTTACATGGCATTTTTAATACGTGTTCTGTCAGATAACTCTTGACTGAGATGATCCCGATGACCCAGTTGTATGAAACAGGTCAACTCGGAAATCTCTGCGTCACAAAGGTGCTGTTGATTAACCATGTATGTAGGGGACCAATAGGTGGACTTTTTTTTTTTAAAAAAAAATTTTATTTTTTACTTTGTATTTTCTTAAGCCCTTTGAGTTGGAGAAAAACAGGAATTACGAGGTTTATAAACTGTTGACTGTAGACTTTTAAAGTAACTTTTTTAGCTCTAATTATAAAATTATATTGAATCTGTGTTCAATATTAATATGGATAATAGGTTCTTAACAGCTTGGAGCCTCTTTCTGGCCCATTGATTCTCATTTTTCACCTGGCAAGCTGATGTATTAAGATGTATTATGGTTTATAAATGGATTTTACAGTATGTGTTCTTTTTATGCACTTTTTTTATAATGGAATTCTAGGAATATTTTTCTTGCCACTTCTGATGCACTGTTGTCTATGGTGCTTTAAGAAGGCAATATGTAAGTATCTGTAGCTTTAGAGAAGTGAAGGCTTCAGTGGAGAAGTCTTTGATATTTGTTACACCATTATAATTAATATTTAGAATAGCATTATAAAACTGGACTATATATAGATGACTATACGGGCACAGGAGAAGGCTTTCAGCTGCTGGGGGAGTATGGGGGCAGGCAAAGGGGGATTAGAAATTCCCCACCTGTGGTCAATACACACGATAGCAGGGGTTCTGTCAACCCCTGAGTCCATAAAATGATGCCAGTGTTTTATGCTAGACGTATTTACAGTCCAGACAGAAACTATGTGCTGTGGTTACATTATGCTTAGGCTGATGATAAAAAATTTTTGGTTTTGTTAAATGTGATTAAGAATACACCTTAGCTGAAACACTTCAAGGGCAACACTATAGCTGAACCAGGTGGAGAGTCAAAAGGTTTAGGTGCGACTGTTGTCTGTGCAAAACTTTGTTTCATCCTTTCACAGGTAGTTTGGTCTGTCTTCAGTTTTTGTCTAGAAAGAGGATACATTCCTCATTCTAAAATCATGGTGAGTTACTGTTGATGAAGGAAGATCCTGATGCTATGAGATGAATTGCTTGAGAAGTTGATGAGCTGATGGTGTATAACCAAGATAATCTTTATCTTTCAGTAATTGTGGTAATCTGCAAGGACACTTGAAGCCACAATGTGGGATTTGATAAATATAGAAGCATGAGTTCAAGACATACTCTCAGCAAATCAAACCGTAATAATGATGTTATTTTTAAAGGATTCAGATGTTTCAAATGAAACTGCTGTCAAATGTTAATAGAGTTGCTTTGTCTTTAAATAAGTTTCTTTTTTGTTCTTGTGCAGCTCCCCCCATACAATGAAACAGTTTCATGTGGTATTAAGTCCACAGGTAAGTTTCACGATGGTAAGAAATCAACATGCTTTTTTTTTTTTTTTTTAACTTAAAGGTTGTGATACTTCCCTTAGATTTACCACAACCTCTCTTTAAATTTTAATCTTTAGAACTCATTCAGCAGGTATATATGCATATATGTGGCAGGTGTTTTTTTTAAACACCTTTATTGAATGAGATCCATGAGAGTATTTGAAAATACTGCATTGAACTTCAGCTAATTAGGGTGGACATGCTTATTCCTCATTGATTGTGCTACCACACAATCTTAGTGTCTTGCTAAAATACTGTAGGATGTATGTAGCTGTAAAAATGTGGGGGGCTGAAGCTTGCTAGAGAACTTGTACTGAAGAAATAACTAACTAGTGTGGCATTCAGCTGGCCCTCCTGTAAGAGCCATAGCATGAGTATTTTCTGGCAGTTGCAACCTGAAGACAGCTCTGCAAGCAGTGCTCTGTTCAGTGTTCCGTTTGACTCTTGTTTCTGTCTGGCTCAGCTCTTTTTCTGGAAAATGCCCCCCCCACCCCTTAGTGAAAGTATGACTCTTGATGTAAAAATGCATTACAGAGTTCCCATTTTAAAGCTGTAATAGTCACACATCTACTCTGTCTCAACCCGTACACCTTACAACCTGGCCTTACTTCATAGTTCTATAAAGTTGACAGTTAAGTAGGAGTTGCCATGTGATCATCACTCTATATAGTTTAAAACAAACTTTCTCAGTATTTTAAGCGGCAGGTAAATTAGTGTTTGTTTTTTTCCCTGAACCAGGGGAGAGCAAGGAAGCTGAGACTTACCCAGATGTATATGAGAATGATACAAATGACATCCAGATCTCCTTCAAAATAATACAAGTGTCTGACTGGACATTTCTCAAAAGTACTTAAGAGGACCAAAATGCACATGCTAATGTTTAAGAACACCTGATCATTATGCTTAGCGACTTTGGCCTTGCGTTTAAAGGTAAATAAGTTAGCTAGTCGTAAAGACGGACAACAGGTCCCATTTGAAAGCGGACGTGTAATATTTCTGAAAATTCAGGAGCTTTATTTAGTACAAGACCAGTTTTAGGACCCTGAGTAGTTTTAAGTAGGAGTTTGAAATGTTCATTAAAAGAACCATATGGTACGAATTGTCTGTTGTTGATGACAGGGGTGTCCAGTCACATATTGCTTTGTCTAACTATGGATTTGAGTTCTGTTCTTTAAGACTGAGATTTTAATGTTCACAAGCCATACAGAAAGTTGGTTTGTACAAATGTTTTTCAGATCATTCCTAGACCCTGAGAGAACCCCTCCCAGCCCTGAGATTAGGTAATGACAGCAAATTAGGTTTTGCCTGAAAAATGTCTTCAACAAGCTTGCACTGTACTGTGCATGCATATTGTCACTGTGATGGCTGCATAAGAAGCTGTGGAAACTAAAATGGAATGCTATGCTTATGCAGAATATTTATAATTATAATGAGATGACACACACTGACCATGTTGTCACCCCCCCCCCCCCCCCCCCCCCGCCGTAGTCTAATTTTTTTCCTGTACTTATCTTCAGTATTTAACTTTATTACGGAATTAGAAGATCTGTTAATACTTACTGAGAATAATCAAATCGCGGCTGAAGCTCTAATGTGCAGAACTCTGTTCAGACTAATTAGTACTGTGTATTCACAGCTTTTGTTATTGTACATAGACTTTGTCCTTGGAGCATCTGTTGATACTTGTTTCAATATGTGTGTCATGTCGTTCATGACAGATCTATCTGTTTCAGTCCATTCAGAAATAGCACTGTGAACTACATTGAAACAAAGATGCCCAGAAGCAAAGTGAGAAGTCAAAACAAATAGAAAAAATTACCTCTCATTTTTTCAAAGGAACTTGACACAATCTTATGGCAAATGAGCTTCTGCCAGTCATCCCATAGACTAACTATACGTAGCTACTGGTATTTATTATTCTAATCCTGCTGTAAGGTGTAAAGTTTAATTCCTCAGCTGTAACTTCCTAATTTGTATGTTAAATGTTAGAATATCAATTATGCTCTTGGCAACATTTTAGCTTACGATGTTCGTGTTGCACTTTCACCTACATTACCATTGTGCCATAATTGTAAGGGATATGTTTTGTTTTCTGCTCCCCACTTGCCCTGAGTTGGCTCTTGTGATTGTCTAGTGTACAGTAAGATGATAAGTTCACTAAATTAAAAAAAAAAAACAAACCCAAAACCAAACAAAAAAACCAACCCCAAAACTGGCCTGGATTATTTTTTTTGCTAGATTAGCTTTCAGTAACACGGGTGCTGGAAGCTTGCTGGAGTAGAGGAGCAGAACAGGAGTGCAGAACTGAGAACTCTCACTTTTGGCTGTGGTAGACTTAACTTGCCCACGAAGGGAAACCATGTTCTTTGTTTCGAAGCAATTATTTTTTTAGCTGGGATTTTGGAAAAGAAGCAGAAGTCCTAGATTATTTCGAATTGGTAGAGATTTGAAGTGTGCCCAGTAATTCATTCTAATCATGGTTGGAGGAGTATTAGGTGTCACCAGTTGTTGCTTGTGCATTTTACTGTTACAGACGGTAACGAGCTAGCCCTTGGTTCATGCTTGAACTAACAAATTGCTCCACAAGTAGATGAACTAATGAGGAGTAGTTTTGTTGTGGATTTGTGTCCCATATCCCTTAAAGCCCATGCCCTGCATTTGCAAGCAAATGAAGCTCTGGCTGGTTTCGGGCTGTGTGTGTGTGACGGGTCTGCCAAGGTACAGCACTGATGGCCGGTCAGTGTTGCTGCTGAGCAGTCAGGCGATGCCTGAGATCTCCCAGCCCTTCCCTCTTCACTGGGTATCGGGCAGCAGCTTTCCACCTCCCTGTCTCTAGGCTGCTGATTTTTTTAAAAGACACTTAACGGCCTCTCTTCTCGTTGGTGATGGCTAGTCAGTGATTGCAGAAGTAGTTGGTGAATGGTGGATTGACAGGCATGGTGTTATAAAACGCCTTCTTATGAGTGTAGGGGAGGAGTGAAGAAAATTTGAAAGGCTCTTGTTAACATGATTTATAGAAATCAGTTGTGCATGGAAAGTTTTTTTTTCCTCTCTCTCTCTTTTTTAAAAGTTTCCTTTAGTCTGACTGGCAGCAAGATTGAAATTGATATGTGAAGTGCTAACTTCTCATTTAGTTAGGTTAATAGATCAAAGCAGAAAAGCTCTTAACATCTGTAGTATGTATCTTTGTTCATTAATTCACAATATGTTGGTATTGCATGTGTAAGTCAGACCTCAACACACATTGAACGTTTGTTACTCTTCATTTGATATTAAAAAGTATGTACCCTGTAGATTCTTGTTTCTTTCACATCTTTTTTAAAGCTAAAATTTTTGTCAGTCGACTTTTCTAGAAAGTATTTGGAGAGTTTCAGAACAGTTATGTTGACAGTTATGTATCAAAACATTCTCCACTAGACTCTGTCCTCCCATAGGATTATTTCCTTAGGTGTGCAAATAACTTTTTTTTTTTTCCTTAGCAACTGTTGCTTGCTTTTTTGTGTGTGGTGGTGGGGTTTTTTTAAAAAAAAACAAAAAAAAACCAAAAAAAACAAAACAAAACCCAAAAAACCCACACCTCATTTTTAATGAGTGTCTGTGGTATACTTGAAAATACGCATTTGTTGATGTGTCATGCATAATGTAAGTTGCACAAAATCTTTAAAGTTTAGTGGTGTATCCACTTACGTTCCTTTGGAAATAGTATCTAGTGTTGTTTGGCTCTCCGGTAGCATTCTTAGAAATTTGAAATGCATTTTTTTTTTTAGTCCCGCCATCTTTGAGGAAACAGAAAATACTAAAATTAGTGTCTTTGAAACAGTAATATACATATCATAGAAGGACCTACAAAATTTTAAGTACTGAAATGTGAGCTTACCTCTAACATTCCTGAGACTCAGTTTCGTTAATATTATCTCTCTATTTGATAGTTATGGAAATAGTTGTAACTGAGGTATTCAGTGTTACTAGTTAGCATGCATGCATTATAAAACTAATTAAGTTCCATAAAATTGCAGTACTTCGTGACTGACAATACTTTGTGATACTGCAGCCTGCCATGAGAGTATTTCTTAGTGTTTCTTTAAAGAGCATGTCAAAGTTCCAGGGTAAATAAATTAAAAAACCCCCAACAAAACCCAAACTAAAACAAACAAAAAAAAAATCCCCAAACCCACTCCCGTTCACAAATTTTTCAGTAGTTTGTATGTACAAGTTGGACACTGACTTATGTTGAGGCGTATCTGTTGTGTTTCTTGTCATAAAATCATAGTCACATATGTCATATTCTCATATAGTAACAAATTCAACTGTGATAAAATTAAATAAGAGATTGATGAGCCTAGAGTCTCAAAAGCTGTAATTGCAGTGTTTTCATACAATTAAGAAAATATTTTTCAGTTATTAAGGATTATGATAAATCTTTACACTCCAGGAAAACCAAACCAGACGAAGCCCTTAGTAACCAAACTCCACGTGTGGAAATCATTTTTAAAAGTTAAACAGGTAAAGGCTTGGATTTTGTAATTGTCAGTGGAAAAGACTGGCTTTAGAAGAAATGTGGAGTTAAATACTGCACCGTATTTTATACGTAGTTATCCAGTAATTAACTTAAAGCCCAATGACTTTAGCAATATTCTGCATTAGTGTTTCTTCTTAACAGGTGTTATTTTCAGGAACCGTGTGGTGATTTGGAAAATTACATACTCTGTTTTAAGAAAACCTGACTCATACTCTCTTGTCTTTAGAAAAATGATATTTTGAAATGGCCTTCAGGATTGAGATAGAGAATAAGAATTATTTTAGTTTGAGGGAATGTAGTTTGTTTTCTGAGTTGCAGGAAAATACGGGTGTGTTTTTTCTTGATTTTTGTAGCTTTTTGATTAGATGTCATTCACTAACTCTGGTTTGCTTTCTCTTGTCCAGGGGAAGAGTATCAGAGAATCGAATTTGGTGTTAATGAAGTTATTGAGACACAGTCATCTGTACTAAATAACACTGACTACAGTATTTCAAGTACTCTGAATCCTCAGGCTCCAGAATTCATTCTCAGTTGTGCACCTGCTCAGAAAGCCCCTGATGATAGTCTCAGTGAAACAAATTACAACTCCATTGACTGCCAGTTCACTGATCCAACACTCGCTTTGGACAGCAGCTCTAATGCTGAAAACGATGGCTTGTCTGGAGGCCTTGGACAAAGGGAGCGTAAAAAGAAGAAGAAAAGACCGCCTGGATACTACAGTTACTTGGAAGACGTCAGTGACGGCATTGCTCCCACAGAAGCTCTTGTAAATGGCCATGCAAATTCGTCGGGACTAAACAGTATAAGCACGGAGGATACGGAACTGACGGCAGACATACCCTCCCTGGCCACACCAAGGACTTGCAACAGCCCGGACAATTCTGTGGACTTCGTTAATGAAGCTGTCTCTGATGATTCTGTTTCTAGCGCACTAGACAATACCAGGACTGCAGGGCAGCCTGAGGTATGCCGTGTTACTAATTCTGAACAGTTTTGCATCCCCTCAGAGACTGGCAGAGATAGCCCTTTAAGGACAGCTGTTGTACAGTCTTATGCTGGTACTGATACTACTGAAAATCTTGGCGTTACTAATGGACAAACACTTGAATCCTCTGGTGAGGACACAGCTGCCAATGGGGTAGAATTGCACACTGTGGAAAGCACTGACTCAGACCAAGCTAAGCCTGAGGAAGCTTCACCTACTACTGAGGCAACAGTCCCAGTTGCAGGATCAGTCCCTGTTAATCAGCCTGCAAAATCGTGGGCTAGTCTTTTTCACAATTCCAAGCCCTCTGCTTCCACATCTGTGGTCTATGTTGAGACTAAGTATACCCCTCCTGCCACATCTACTCTGGTCCCTGAAAAACAGGTTGAAGTCAAAGAGGGACCTGTTCCAGTTTCAGAGGATCCTGTAGCCATAAAGATTGCAGGTATAGTTAATACACGAGTGGATGTTACGCTGGAAGGGTATTAACTCTGCTTGTAAACAGGAGCGTGCAATATTGATAGAGAAGATTCCTCTGTTAATGTTCTTAATAAGATGACTGTTCAAACGCTGCTCTGAAAGATGTGATTTAAATAAGCTAGTTTTGTATCCCCCTGAGTAAACATTCCAATGAGACATTACCATGTCATTATCCCAGATGCGGTAAAACTATTGCTGCTTGTCAAACAATATGTTTAAGCGATCTGTGATTTTAAATAGGCTGGTTGCATTCAGCGGTGTGCTACTGTAGTAGGGAGAACACGTTAGAAAAGTTCATTCTGAAAATGGTGTGTTACATTATCCAGTATTTATGATCTTGTAATGCATTCCACTACAAGAAGAGTATTAATATTATGCCAAAGTAGCTGAAGTTCCTGGATGCTTACAGTAGCTTAAGTGTAATGTCTAAATAGATCCTGCTTCAGAAATTCTAATTCAGGAAACAGTTTTTATATTTATTGATTTGCTGTTTGAGAGGTCTGTCTTTCAAATTTTGGAGAATTATCCTTAACCATTATAAACAAAGTTATTTTATTCAGACACAATGCTAGCTATTGCCTGTTCAAGAATAACCATAAGAAACTGTCCAGAGGGTACATCAAGAAAGTCAATGCATGATAGAAAGGCTTTGACCGTTGGTCCTGTCATGTTTGTGATTCTAATGAGAAATGCTCGAATGTGTGTGAGATTGTTTTTCCAGATTCAGTCAGAAAATACGAAGAAAAATACCCAGTTGGTTGCATTTTGTGTCACTTGTCACACTTGCGAGTGTTGGAACAAAAATAGTTATTTTAATTCCGTGACATAGTCTGTATGTAAAAAGGCTTGTGCAAAATCTTACTCTTTATGCTACATGCTAATTTACAAGTACAATGGCGTTTTGTGTGTGACAGCTTCAAGTCAAAGTTTACTGCTCTAACCAGAAGCTGACCTGGAGATCTCTATTCAGAATACCCAGAAGTATAGTCTGCCTCTCATTCCCTCCTTAATAACAGTTTCATTACTTAAAATTGTCTGTTGAGAGGAAAGCTGTCAGAGTAATTTATATTTCTGTGTATTTTACACTTAGGTGTCACAAACACAGTTGACTGTGTTAAAAAATGTGTATAAGCAGGTGATTATGGTTTGTATGAACCCATACATGTGGAGTATGTTGTACTCTTAAAATCTTAAGCTATCATTTGGTAATTAATTTTAATTTAAAACTATTTTGTGACAACTGTAAAGCGACAACTGCTTGCCATAGATGAAAAAGGTTTTTTGTCTTGTCCGGGTTGCTTCAGCTTTTAACTTTCTAGACTTCTAGTGTTTCTCTACTGTTTTTTGCCACCAGGTGGGAGCAGAGCTTCTTATTTTGTCTTTAATGTATTAAAATAGCAATATAATTTTTATACAGTTTTCTTCTGCACCTTCACTATTAGCTAGCTGTTTCTACAGAGGGATAATCTGAGTATAGATCCCTTTCCAGTGAGAAGGAATTAATCTTCTTGTTGCAGCAGATTTAGGTAGGAGGTATATTGCTGCAATTCCTGTAATCCAGACGCTACTGATTTCAGTATGAAATGTTTACTTGAAGATCCGAATGCCATGATATCGGTGCTTTGCTCTCTGGAAAAAGGCGACTTTCTTCATTGCCTGCTCTTTTTTAATGGTGTCTGTCCTGTTTGGGATATAGGTACATTAGTGCCCTGCTCATACACCCACACTCAAAAATGTTATATGAGTTTCAGTTTATGATTTCCAGACAGATCGTTTGCTCCATTCCGTACATATTTCATTTCAAATCTTCTGCCTAGGTTAACATCCTTGTGTAAGCGTATATAGTGATCCTGTATGTTTTCCATAGTTAGCAGCTGATTGTGTTCCTAGTCGTCTTTGTGGCTGAGTTGAGATCCTGTTGTTTGATTTGCTGGGAATTCACTGGTTTCAACTCATGCCAATGGGAATGAATTTTTGACGACAAGTGTCATAGGATGCTAAACACAAGTAAAATCTAGACCTAAAGTATCTTGAGTTTAGCAAGCAAAATTAACAAATCTTCTGACAATGTTGGAGCTCTGAGGCCCTTCTGTACAGTTTTTATTTAGAACGTGTGCTCAGGACGCAAGAAGATAAGTTACTTTGCCAGCGACAAATTGCTGGTTTGTGCCTTAGTTTCACCAGTTATTACAAGGGAGGTTAATGACTCCCAGGCACCTTGAAGATAGTTTAATGCTACTTGATTCAACCTGCAAAGGCCTGTGGTTTCTTAGTCCTCAAATGTAAACGAAAGCTACAGACGATAAGGAGATGAAGATCAGGACTAGAAAATAAATAAACAAATTTCATGTTAGCCTTGATGAGAAAAAAGTACTGAAGAGTTAATTTTACCAAGTGGCTAAGGTGTGTGGTGAGAAGCTTTGCTGGCAACACTAGCGAACAAGTTAAAGGAATTTCTGAAGCAAACAGTGAGCCATTGATGTTTATTTGGCAAAACTGCAGGCAGATAACATCAGAATGGTAGAGAAGTACAGGTAAGGCACTCGCATATTTAGAAAGGGGCAGCCATGCTAATTATACACCTTAGCCTAATTTAGATGCTAGGACAAACATTTTAATAATTTGTTTCTAAGGGATAGTAAGGTTATAAATGGTCCATATTTGTAAAAAATATGGCGCTCTCTCAGGCTTCACTTGCTGCATTTCAACAGTTACTACCCTCTGATGCATAACCTGATGATAGTTAATAATGCCTTATATAATGTTCTAAGTAAGCTAGGGAAATAAGTGATTAGAAAACTAGCTGTTCTCTGAGTAGTCTTTTAACTGTTCTTGGTAACTTCAGAAAAATTTCAATGGGAGAATCTAAAAAGATTTTCTGAATCATGTTTTCTTGCAGTGTTTTCATTGTGGATGATGGAATTAAGAATGCATGTAAAATTTGTTTACAGCAGGCAGAATTGCAGGTGAATTGAACACAAACATTTAAGATCTGGCTAAATCTGGAATGATTTTAAATTAGAAGGAGGGGAATCCAATAAATGCAAGTATGGAACGATACACCAGAAGAGAAATCAAATGCAAACATACAGTACGAAGAACAAACGGTTGGTAATAGTATTAGAGAATAAAAGCATCTGGAAGTTCTAGGGAGTTGATAAGTGTACTTAGTAAAGCTGAAGAAGACTTAAGTTTTATTTCCAGTGTGTCTTAGTACCAATTTACACGGAAAAGATGCAAGGTAACTACGATTCTGTCGTTGCTGTTGAGGACTCGATGAAAATGTCAGTCTTTGGGCATTACTTCTCAAGGAAGATGTAACAGTGCGATGCAGAAACCAGAAGTAAGATTTGAAAACCACATTCTTTCGGCAAACATGGAAAATTTGGATTTACTTTGTCTCACATGAGATTGTTGGAGTGATCCTGGCTGTAACTTCAAATACATAAAACAAATTCATAAAGAAGATGGCGATTCATTGCTCTCCCAAGCCTGTAGTGAACAAGACAAGAATTGCTTAGTTTAATTTGTAACAAAGGTCTTTCAGTGTTACATAGTAGAAAAAATTTTCTTATTGTTAAAGCTCGGTAAGCACTAGAGCAACTAGTTGTGGAATGGAGGCATGCAAGGTTTGGGAGGGTTTATAAAGAGCTTCAGAAATTTAGCCTGTTGTACGATCAAACTGCATTCTTGCAGAATCTGATTTTGGATAGGGTTATCCAGCAGTGTTGTCCTGGCACTTTGTCATTGTCCAGATTTGAAGAAAGATCTGAGTGGCATACATAATATTTGCCAAATAATGGTCTCAAGCAAGTATTAAATTGCTACCGTCTAACCTGTGTATCTTTTCAGCATGGAGACCCATACCCATGGGGTTTCTCTTTCCTTAAACTTTGGACTTGCATGGATGAGGGAATTACAAGTTTGGGTTTTTTTTTTTAAATTTGACAGGTATTTGTGATAGCACCACCTAGTGAATGAACTTTAGCAAAATGTTTTCTGTTTACCATCAGAAATTTCTGAACATGATAATATTGCTCTAGGTATGTTTTCAAATCAAGGCCATGTTTCATAATTCATTATCTACCAAAGGGAACCTGAATTCTTTCTGGTTAGTGACATGTGCTTTGTAACAGGTTTTGAAACTCTAAGAAAGTTTTCTCACGGTGGTAAGAGTATTTTTCTTCTGATACTCTTGTAAAAGTTCTTGTAGTTATTGTGTAAATGTTGGATGTGAGATGAAAATGTGGTGTTGAATGTAATTGCTGTACACAAAAATAATTCTTTATGTTAAAAGAAAGAAAACTCACTGTAATTGCTCTAGTCATTGTTTACAAAGCAGTTTTATGACCACAAGAGGATGCTAAAGGTCCTACTAGTATTTTTATTTAGTATGATAGAAAAATGGGGGAAAATACAGTTACCATTAAAAGTAATTGATAGACATTAAAATACTTTCTTCATTATTTTTATCCTAATTTTCAACAGTGCTTAGTTATATTAACAGAAAGATTGCATATGTGCACGACGTGTTTCAAACTTTGCTGCATTAACAATATATTCTGAAATACTTGAGCATTAATAATTTAATAGCAAATATATTTCAGCACTCGCAGAAGTGTTTCATCTGCGTCTGTGCTAGGTGCTGACGTCTTCCCTTTTACATCTCTTTGCTATCTCTCAGGTGTCAGGCTCTTTATGTAATAGAGGACTGATTTAAATACTTCCTATTTTTTGGCATGTTTTTATTTGGTTAGAACTGGTGTTGTCAGCAGGAAGTATGATCTTATAGGTGAAGAGAAAGTTTGGAAGTAGAAGGACGTGGATGATGTTTGCAGTTCTGCCACCTCCTGCGCTCAGTTACGGCTTTGTGCCTCTGCTTTCCCACCGGTGTCACGGTGTCTTGTCTGTTTAGGTAGTCCTAGTGAATAGCTCAAACTTAAGTTTATGCAGTGTAGCATGTAAGGGCTTAGAGGCCCTCACATTTATTATAAAAATAAACAACCCCCTCAGTAGACAATTGCTATGTTTATTTGCATTTTTTATTCTGTCTTGTATACCTCTTGTCCTTATTTTGCAAATTTAAAATATACCAGATCCAATATTTTCCTTCAACAGTTTTTATTTAGGTACCTAAATAACAGGTCAGACTTCCTGGAAAAACTTGCCCTGTTGCTCTCAGTTTCCTAACTGAAACAGACTTATTTATCTGCACTGGTTTCTAATTTTTAAACTTGGGCCATTGCTGAAGTTTTTGAAAGCCGGAAAACAGTAGGCATTACATTACGTAAGCCTGTTACCTTGTAGACTTTGGAAGTCTTAAAGCAGTAAATAAAACATACTGTTCAGAAGACCACATTAACATCTGTCTGTCCTGTTTGCACTAAGGTATTTTTGTTGTCAGTGTTATGTTGAAACTAGTAAACTGAGACTGCTGTATCAGCTTCGTCTCTCTTCAAAGCAGAATAAATTGGGAAATACTTTGTAAAATTGGTGACAAGGAATTACAGCTAGTGGGAATTTCTGTCTATATATGTATCTATATAAATAAAAGTATCTAATTTTAGTAAAACAAAAATAAAAACAGATAGGTCTTCTCAGTTTTGAAATGACAGTAGTTAGTTTTTGTACCAGCATCCTCCTGACCCAAATTCCAGGATGTCTTTGGTTGAAGAAATGCGTCCAATTTGAAATACAAGCAGTGTTGAAATGGAGGGAACGTTATTTGCTGAAGTTTCTGGGAATTTTGTGAATTGATTTGAATGGTTTTGTAATGCGTCAACAGATACTTGTTTTGATGGCTAGCATGTGCGTTTTGTTGATGCTCAATTTACTGTTTCTCATTCTGCAGAAATACTGGAAAATGTAAGATTAATACATAAACCAGTGTCTTTGCAACCACGAGGGCTGATCAACAAAGGAAACTGGTGCTACATCAATGCTGTATCCTTACCTTGGAAAAAATTAATACACTTAAGTTAAAATTTGTATATTATATCTGTCAAAGTTTTTCTGGATTATTCTGGTAAGTATTTTATAAAAGCGTTTGTCTTCCCTTATGCTACTACTGTGGTTAAAATGTTTTAAGAGCGGCATCTAAACACCCGGGGGTAGTTTGGTTCATTGAACCTTGTGTCCAGGGTTCCCCTGCAGCTGGTTGCGCAGTCCTGTTTGCAGTTTGTCTCCGTTACCTCTGTCACAATATTTCAGAACCGTAACTTTCTCATGACTGAAAACCTTCTTGTAATTTCTAGTTATGTTTACTCATGACTCTCTGTGCATCAACTTAAGTGGTTATTTCTCTTTTGTACTTGAAGTAACTATTCTTACTCTTAAGCTTTGTTTTGGCAATTTGGTAAGTGGATCATTTGGTTTTCTGTTGAGCAGGCTGGTGCTATCGTATCATCTGTGTAAATGCAGCTTTTAAAATAATCTTTTTACAGTGGGATGGAAGATTGGCTTGCTCTTAAGGTATTAGAATTGTATTCCCCTGCAAAAAAACCTTTTCCCTTGGGTAACAGAAATCTTTCTTCCTCAGTGCTGTATTATGATAGTTTTATTATTAATAATTTTTTATTAATGTATCTATATCTCCTATGTTAGCAGTGGCTCACTGCAAGTGACAGTTAGGATACTTTTAACTGCTAATACTGCTAGTGAAAAATATTAAGACTAATTTCAAGACTGATCATTGCAGAACCTAATAACCCATTTCCAAGCCAGCGATTGTGCCTTAAACTTCAGCTTTTATCTCACATAACGAGTTCTGCACTCATCTGATTGTATCTATTGGCTCCCGTTTTTTCAGTCTTCATATGTTACATGGGAATTTGTTACTCGGGTTTTGCACACTATAGGGATTGAGTCAGTGTCTCTCTCTAGCTGTTGAGATAGCTGCCTTTGTTGTTGTTTCCCTGCCCCTCCAATCTTTTAATACGTTTCCTCTGATCGCTTTTCTTGCCAAGTAGCACGGATTTTGCTGTTTTTAAAATATTTTCTCCCAACATATGCCTGTAGTTTTACTGGTTGCTCCAAACTCTTCTTTACACTGCAGAATGTTTCACATCACAGTGGGTTTTTGGGGTTGGTTTTGTTACGGGGTGAATCATAACCTTTAACTTCAAGTCTGTCAGCTGGCTTCTTCCATTCTTTTCAGAAAACATGTTACAGGTTATTACTTGCCAATTTTCAAATTGTTAATTTTACAAAGCCTTTCATAGGAACGTTTTTTTTTCCTTTCCTGCTCCTAGACTAAATGTTTCCTTTCCCTTTAATTAAAGTTTTTGACATGATTAAAATGTCACTGAAATCACTGCATGTTACAAGATGGCCCTTTTTTTTAGTATAACTTCTGTACTTTATTAGTTAATGTTGTAATAAAAGTCCATCCATCTGTTCCAATTTAGTTATTGGATTGGTCTACATAATGAAGAGTTAGCTTTGTTTTGCATATCATTTTAAATATAATTGAATATTTGGTTAATATGCAGATTACGTTTTCTGAATATTTCCTTAATGTCACTGCGTAGACCCTGCAAGCCTTGGTTGCTTGCCCTCCAATGTATCATTTAATGAAGTCCATTCCAATGTATTCAAAATCACAGCGGCCGTGTACCTCAACACCAATGATAGACAGTTTGTAAGTAGCTTGTTTTAAAAAAAACCAACAAAACTGTGGTCTGACTAAGCTCATTCAGAAGTATCTAACAAATCATTGTTTACTGCAGTTGTTGAAAGTTGGTATGTATCCAGAAGCCTTTTTTGTGTGTTTTTTTGGTGATACCTGGCTTTTCTAATGAACTTGGTATTTTACAATTGCTTGACTAGTCAAGGAAGATACTTCCTATTGCCTGAGGAATATCAGTTTTAAATAGTGCTTAATATGCAAAAATGAACTGAGAGCGCTGCAAGAACTAACCTAACATCTTGGTTTCATTAGCAATGATCAGGTTAATTTTTAATTTTTATGCCTGAACTTTGCTCAGACTTCATTATGATAGTCTTTGGTTTTGATTTTTTTTTTTTTTTTTTTTTTTTGGCAGTCAGTAATGACAATGATCTAATTTTATTATTTGTCCTTCTAAGTCTTAACTTGCTGCTCATGTCTAGTTGTTCCTTCCATTCTGTTTCAGTGTTCGTTTAATGAATGAGTTCACTAATATGCCTGTACCTCCTAAAGCAAAACAAGGTGAGTAGGAGTAGGGGCAGAAAAGTCTTAAAATCATGATAAAAAGGCTTTGGGGTAAGGATCTACATTGTGTGATGTGCTTTTAAATAATGGTGCTTGATCCCCGTCATGGCTCTGTGGATATTCGGGGTTTCTTGATATCTTAAAAAGTTTGCTGTTGCTTTTCTGTCAGTGTTACACTTTTTCTTATTGGTGATTCATGTCAAGAAGTCGTAGGTGTTGCACCTTATATTTTTTCTGCTATTTGGTATACCAAATGTACAAGTGCAGTAGTTTTTGTTGAAGGTTGGCTTAATTGTTAAGATGTTTTCTAAGAATATGCCCTTTCTAATAAAATCATTTGATATTCACTATATTTTACTCCACTTCCTTACGTATTTCCAACTGTTTGGTTTATCAATTTGCTCAATTCTATCATTCTTCCTTAAATACTAAACACATTCATTTGGAACAAAATGGGGCCATAGTAGGTCTCTTTAGCAGTCAGAGATTGCCTGCAGGCATGTTATCATGGCTTTTAATTCCTCCCCATCCCATGCACTAGTTCAGTGTTAAAACTTTAGAAGTGTATGATTCTTGCTAATATGTGTTTAGGATCAATGATGATTATGTAGTGAGGAATAGAACATTGTTTTGATGCAAATAAATTATCTTGTAGGTTTCATTTTTTTAATCTCTAAATGTGTTGTAATACAGACTTATAGAAATAAAAAGCAGTTTCAGGAATGTGTTTATGTAACATTATAAGAAAATATCACAAGGAGCTGGTTGTTCCAGTGATTTCCAAACAGTTCAGACATTTCTGTGGTTTGCTGCTTAAGTTTTATTTCTGTAAAACAAATCTTACTGTCTTATGCAACTTATTATACTTCTAGGTCATTTTATTGTATTGTGTAGTTTTCAAATATAGTTTCTGAGGCCTTGTATTGCCATTAGGTTGAACATTCTGTTAAACTGTATCTTGTTTGCGTTTTGGGTTTTTTTCTGCAGTGAGGAAAAGTGATCTGTTAGAATTACAGATATATAAAAGATTTAAGGACGTGTGCTTTGAATACAAAAGAAGTACAAAAATTTAAATAGAACCGGAATTGTTCTTTTATGATGGCTGTGGATATTCTTGTTAATCTTCCGAGTGTTGGCTATAAAAAGAGAATACTAACTTTTCCAGACCATCTGTGAGTCTATGTAGGGTGATGTAAGATGTTTTTAAAAAAATGTCTGCAGGTTAAGAGTTGTATCTTACGAATTCTGAGCTTGAGTCACTAAAGTTGTAATAAAACTATTAATTAAAAATAATTTTGGATTCCAAACTCTAGTGATATGTGAAGAGAATGCTGAGGTATAATGTAGAAAAACTTCTATGTATTGTTATTTATATGTACTTCTCTTTGCCTTGCAGCTTTAGGCGATAAAATTGTGAGAGACATCCGACCAGGAGCTGCCTTTGAGCCTACATACATTTATAGGCTTTTGACAGTTATAAAGTCAAGTCTGTCAGAAAAGGTGTGACTTACTACAAATCTTTGACTTTTATAGTTGTGTTGCAAGGCAGTCACTGTCCTTAAAACAATATAAAGCCATACATCAGGTTCTGTGCCTAAATATTACTAAAATCAACGCATTGATAGTTCATTGTAATGAAGCTAGACTATCTTGGGACTTAAATTATAGGAAGATGTTAGTTATAAGTTTGGCAGTTTAGTATGTCAGAATAATGAAAAAAATTATGATTGGAATGGAACATCTCTTTTTATAAAGAAGATACCTATTGCTTTATATTTAAGAAATGAGCAGTTGTTTGTTTCTGCTTGGGATTCAGCTTTGAATAGTTAAAGGTCCACAGAGACTGCAAAATACTATTTCAGGTTTAGTTTCAATTTAAAGAAAAGATAATGGTTCAAACCATCTTTTGATTTGGTCTTGGTTTGGCAGTAACTTTTAATACTACTTTTAAAAGAAATTGAAAAAAAATATAAACTCAAATGTTAAATTGAATTTGTATTGAGAAGAATGCAGAAATTCTTGTATCAAGGCCAAGCTTATGTGTGTACTTGCTGTTTATGGCAG